>NW_020291132.1:522993-1089111 GCF_003184625.1 Aspergillus neoniger CBS 115656
GGAGGATGTTCGCTGGGAGGATGTTCGCTGGGAGGATGTTCGCTGGGAGGATGCTCACTGGGAGGATGCTCACTGGGAGGGTGCTGACTAGGAGGATGCTCAATTGGGGGATGCTCGCTCGAAGGATACTCGCTCAGAGGACGCAGGGTTGGAGGAGGTTGGATTGTCGGATGCTCAGACAGAGGCATCCCCCTTGAGCTGGCTTTCCCAATTGGATCATTGTCCTGAAGATTGTCAAGGGCGGCCTCTACTCCCTTATCCATAACACTCGGTTCATACACAGTGCGTGCCTCTGAGGTGGTGGGAACAGTTGTCGAGCCAGTATCTTTATTTTGTGGCATGTCTCCCACGTCGATCAGGAGATCCCTACTGTCTGTGGAGCTCACAGCTGTACCCTCAGTATAGCCGGGGATCTTGTCTTTGGGTGTTATAGAGCAGACGTGGTTGACGCATTCGAAGTACGGCCGTCCGCTGAACAATTCGTGGGCACAAGCTTGGTAGTATTCAGCTGCAGAGCCCTGGATTGGCCTTCCCGGGAACATGAATGATGTCGCATCTCTCGCTCGTTCGACAGGTTGGTTTTGATCACTCAGTCTTTTCTCGTCAAAGGGATTCAGACCAGCGTCTGGCCAATCGGGTGTCAATTCCTTATGGTGAGGTATTATGGCTTCTGGCGTGTCGGGCGAAAAGCTGGATACTTCCTTTTCCCACCACTCATCACTCGATGCCCTTGACTCCGTTGCGATACTGGGAACTGGTGGTCTAGCAGTCTCAGTTGGGGTGGTGGGACCCATGGCTGTGCTGTAGCGACTCAACAAAGGTGAAAGCAAGTAGGTCCACCAACCCTGGGATTGATGCCTGTTTGTTTCAGTGTTGATGCTTAATCTATCCGGAATCTTTCTGGTATTCCCGCTAGAAAATGACCGAGACCGGCTCTCCCGTCGCACATCATCTTCTTCAAACAGAGTGCCAGTTGAGAGCGAGCGCTGTCTCCCTGTTGCAAATATAGATTGCCTTGGTCTCGATTCAGAGTTCATGTTCATGATCGGATTCTCATTCTGCTCCAAGAAGGCAAGATTCCGGATAGCAGGCACAGGCGGAATGTTAATATCACTGTCATTGTCATCGGGGTACGGCGTTGGTTGAGAGTAAATGCTAGACGCTATCCTAGGACGAGGATGAGTCGTGTCAAGGCCCGTCCAGAATTTGTCTTCCTTGGCCGGAGTCACAATTATAGACGGGGTCAGTGCCGCTCGTTGGGCATGTCCAGTGTTTACTGTTAGCCCTCTTCCTTGAGTGCCTAGCGATTCATCAGATGGCATGCTTAGCCCAATCATAATCGGCCGATCGGATGGCGACAGATCGTCATTTCCCTTCTTTTTTCGCCTGATGTTGAAGTAAGACAGTCGTTTGCTGTCAAATACGGACGGTTTCACGGACGATTGGTCATAGTCCTGACCGGGAACTTTCTTCAATATCCCTTTGAGAGTATGTGCATTCCTTTCCTGTTCTCGCACCTCAGAGAGAGCTTTTAGGTCATTCAAATCCATTAAAGTTGGCACTGATCCATCTTCAGGCGCATTTGACGTAGAATGAGAGAAGTCAGTTACCAAACTCAACCCGACAGGCCGTTCTGAGCTTTTTCCCGTGTAGAGTCCAAGATTGCTTAGGTCCTCTTGGTTCGGATTCGTCTGATAAGAGACCCCCGTTCCATCCACTGCTTCCTGTGACTGCGTGTGCTTATCATAACTTCCTTCGCGTATGAAAGGGTTATTTCTGCGTGTTGTCTTATTCAGAAAAGCAAAAGGTCGATTTCTTTCCATGTCATGATCCTCTGGAGAGGATGGCACCGGGCTCGGAATCTCCTCTGTGATAGGAGACGACAAAGGGAAAGTCGGAGCTGCAGGAATTCGTAGTCCTGCCGTCGAATTCTGCATCTCGGGGGCCGTATGGCCTGCGAGGCCCAAAAACTGCCTTATACTAGACCAGATCATCAGTTGGCTGGTTTCAGTAACACACCATTCAGGGGATTGTAGTAGGCTAAGTTACCGTAGACGGACTGGTGTAGCAGATGAAGGTCGTTTCGGTATAGATCAAGCAAGCCAGCTGCGAGATTGTGAAGCCTTTCCTTGTTTAGATCGATAGTCTTTGATCGTGTAAGTGGAAAACAAAGGACGCTTGGGTTGGTATTGTTGTGATCAAAGCATCCAGGTGAGACAATCGCAAACCAGATGAAACAATGACCTTCAGAGCACAAAGCAGCCTCAACACAACAACACAACAACGCCGGCTGTTATTCACACATTCCACTCTTATGGAGAAAAGGATACAAAGAGCACAAAGAAAAGCGAATAGGTCCGAACCCGTAATCTAGGTGGACAAATTCAAACACGACCGGCTGGTGTGGGAGAAGTAGCAGATGGACAAGCAAGGCAACAGAGAGAAGAGGAGAAACGATGGAAGAATCGTTACACGACCGGCTGATGCCAGGAAGAAGTCCAAGCACCCGGTGGGTGCTAGGAATGAATGGGAGAGCTCATGCATATCATGCAACAGCCATCCTTGACCTGGACACTTTGCGGACCCGCATGGTCCTGGCTACTATTTGTGCCGAGTGCCAAATCCTCCGGCCTCAGACCGTCGAGCCGGACGGGTCGACACCATTGGTCACGGTTGCTTGGATCAACTCTGCAAGATGATGTTTGGCAGGTAGCTCCAGGGGTGGATTGGCTCCTGAAGAAGCCGTGGGAGCTCTGTAGCCGCCGATGGGGGGCACGCGGCGCTAACAGAAGCATATCTACGACGCCGGTGAGGTTGCAGAACATCGCCGGGCACCAATCAGCAGCCACGACGCCCAGGGACAAAAATAGCCTGCATCAACACGGCAGTCCACCAGATGCCCCCCCCCCCCCCCCCCAAAGCCAAGTAGCTCTGACCTCCTAACAATATCAACAATCAACGGCGGTTTGAAGCTACAATGTCATGAGACTCTCCGCTTAGTCGACTCAATCCGGAAATTACCAGGACGGAAACTGAGGTGAAATAGGTTCTCGATCGACATCCGTGTCGACCGGTATCAACCGATGCTTCGACATTTGATTTCCAGGTATCTGTAGAGCAAAATACACATAATAAACAAACCATGGGGATATCAAAACAATGCCACACATACACACACACTCCTTTTTCCAAACAATTGTTGTTCGTGTTTCCTTTTTGACCTTCTTCCGTGCATTCACGGTACCTTTAACAAACACCGACAATACATGATGAAGGGCGAATAAACACAGATCCCACGCCCTCAAGATTCCATTTCTTGGGGAGGAGTAAAGAGGAGAAGAAGAACGGGTAGGGGTGAAATGACTTTGGGGAGGTGGAAGCCACCTTGACCCCGAGATGTTATGTAACGGGACATGACCAGGGGAGTAATGCGGGAGAGGTAAGAAATATAGAGAAACAGGATGAGGTATCGGTTCCCCGCCACAGGCTAGCCAAGAATCGCTGTCATGCCGACCAGAATGATGGATAGGATGATGAAATAGTCAGGCAGATGGACGCTCGAAAGGACGATAGCCACCCAAAACAAATCTACAATCCAGAGAAAGAGAAGTCGGATATCACGTCTAGAGCGCGGGGTGATGTGGACCGTGTCAAGTAAAGCAACCGTCACCAATGCATTCATCATGGGCTATATCATGGGTGAAACGATCGGTGGCCCTCGATTAGCTACCGCCGTTCGTCGGTGTATTGCACGCCTTGCATTGGAGCAACAGTCCCGTTCATGAGAGGAGGAAGCGTTCGCGGTTGCTCTTGTGGCATCGCAGTTCCAGGAGCATAACCGGAAAACATAGCGCCATGCACTTGCCCATTTGGCTGTGGCGCTGTTATGGGATGATGCTCGAAGATCGACGGCTGTCGAGATTGGCCGTTGGCTTGCTGTTGACTGAGTTGCGCGCGCATCTCGTCAAGTTCGCTCCTCAACACGTCATTTTCTCTGCGAGTAGTAGTAACCATCTTCTCAAGATGTGAGATGTATTCAATAGCTACAAGTATGTTAGCACAAGAAACAACAACTAGGGCTGTGGTTGTGATGGTTTAAATTACCTCTTGTGAGAGTCTCCCATTTACTCGATTTATTGTTCTGACTTTGTGGGAGGCGGACACGTAAAGCTTCGAAGCAATCCTTCATCTCACTGCGGCGCTTTCGCTCCGCCAACTTGTGTGTTACTCTCAGCTCGGGGGTCCTGCTGTAAGGCGTACTACCGCTATGTGCGTCTGCTTCTCCAATGAGACCGCGGACTTGTTTGTGCTGTAAGGAATGGTGATGCACATTTTGAGGGAGTTCTAAAGAAACGTCAGGAACGGTGGTTCGTATATTTTAGGGACTTAGAAAGACATACCATGCTGTCCACGAGGCAACCGTGCATCAGAGAAGACGCTACTGGCAAGCGACTCAGCTGTACTTCCTTTGCGGGAGAATTGATTGGTTGACTTCTCGGTGGTAGAAGAGACAGAATTGGATCGCGCAACGTCGGGATCGGGGAAAGCGTATGCAAGACCAGCGGTAGGTGCCTCCGCATTGTAGATCTCGGAGCGAGGATTCGATGAGATGGCAGGTGCAGTGCGACCAGCTGCAAATCCGCGATGTTCGCTAGCCCGCGGGCCAAGTGGGGAGAGTGGTTGGCCCCCAGAGTATCGAGGGCCGCGATAGGAATTGTTCATATTCACGTCCATGGAGATACCGCGCTCTCGTTGAAGACCCGAAACAATCGACGTTTGCGAAGCATTCGTGCTATGGTAAGGAGATGCGGGGTTAATAGCAAGCGAGCTGATTCCTTGGTTCATCCTGCTATCCACACTGCTCCGTCGAGACTCAGGGGGCTCCACCATACTGCCTCGTTGAGAAGGCGCATCGTAGTTCTGGTTGATCGAAGGTAGGGTGGTGTTCGGCTGAGTCGAGCCGAAATTCGGAGAAGGCTGCGCTCCCGCAGATGAAGGCGTGTTGGTGTTAGAGTGGTCGTTGGGGTAAGGGGACCGATCCGAGACGTAGGATGCGCGATTGGGAGAAGGTTGGGAGGTGAGGAAGGAGAGAGAGGGATAGTTGCCTGTCGCATTTGTCGTGGTTGAGTAGGTAGACGACCCTAGGGGACAATCAGCCTCCGCAGGTGGGAATGAATAGGACGAAGCCTTACTGGTACTCTGAGGCATGGACCAATTCCCCGAATCACGCTCTATCGTATTTAAAGAGGCATTTCCCGGTGACTTCTCGGCCTGAGTAGGCATGCCACCGGCCATACTTGCTGTCAAGGTCGAGATAGACGGGAGAGTCTGAGTAGACGACACTGGAGGGGTTTGCGGTCCCGTGGTAGCGGGCTCCCAAGGTCGATGAGCAAGAGTAGTCTCCATGACAATCTGTTGACTGGTGTACCAGCACTCTAGAAAGGTACAAAGGAAATGGATCTCAGGGGAGAAAAGGCGTTAGAAGAGGCAATATCGCAAGGAGTGTTCTGAAGTGTTTCGAGAGCAGATGGTGTAAAAGTCAGGGTCTCTCCGCTATCTCATGTTCGGATATCGGCTCAACACGTAGTAAGACAGTGAACGTTTCAACGTTGACTGGCAGACCGATTTTAAGTAGTATAAATTTAACCAATCGTATGTGTTCCAATGGCGAATCCGTGAGGTGCGCGCAAGTATGACTATCCGAAAACCGAGGTAACAGCCTGGCGCGTTGATGGGATCTCGATGGGGGATGGGAGCAAATCGCTAATCCAACTGATTCTGAAAGACCTCCGATTCTGGTGGAAATAAATGCAAAGTGACAGAATCCAGCAGAGTGATAGAAATCTGTCTCCACTTGACAGTCAACACCGGGGCGTATAACCAAGAGGGTGGTATGCGTCAACGAACCGTCTTCGCACGGTATTGGCGAATCGGCAGACACGGAGTCAGAGGCAAGGGCGAAAAATGCTATGCGAAAATCGTGAAGGGCGCAGTGACGTCCAGGTCGCAAAGGTATGCCCGGAAGAGGGAAAATGGAAAAACTGCCGGAGAGGAGAGGAGGGCGGGAGGAGCCGTCGTGGTGAAAGCGAGCGGAAGACGGAGAGTGAGAAGGATAGGAAAGAGAGGCGGATGGAAGAGAGGTGTTAAGTGACGATTAACTGGGATCGGCGAAGGAGAGAAGGTGTATGATGAAAATCGACTTTTTTTTCCCCCCAAACAAAAAAAAGTAGAGGAAGAGTAAGGTAGGAGAAGAGAAAAAGGGAACACTAAATGTTAAGTAAAGGAACAAATCGTGTCAGCTTCGGCCACATGGGGGGCTGACGGAAATTATGTACGGGAGGGCCAATGGTTCCGGGGCATGGGTTTGCGGTGCAGGACTGGATGGAGCTTACCAGATGGCGAAGGTGCAAAACGCTCGGGCGGCGCAGCGGAACGTGGCACGAGATTAAAACGACGAACAATTGGGCAGGAAGCTGTGTTAGGGCAAGGTCCCCGACCGATGGCCAGCAGAACCTTAACGTGACCGGCTAGAACGAAGGCCTGCGGGGAATGAGAGTAGTAGGAGTAGTAGTAGTGGTGGTAGTAAGTAAGTAGTAAGTAGTAAGAGGGAGGGGAGGGAGGGGGGTGGGTGGGAGAGAGGGGGCAAATGATGAGCCGGCAAAAAATGAGAGGAGTAGGAGAGAAAAGAGAAGAAGGACTAGAAGGGCACTTGACTGAGGAAGGCAAGTCGTGGGACGGGCGGGCTGAGAAGTAAGAAAATCGGAGCAGAAGGGGGGAGGCAGAGAGAGGGAGGAGGAGGGGGGGGGCCGCGGTTTGAAGAATGGATGAGAGCGGGTAACAGTAGTAGTGATAAATAATAATAAAAAAAAAAGTGGTGAGTAGTAAAGTAGTAGTAGTAAAAGTAAGCCAGCCCGTCAGTTAACTGCAAGCTCTTTCTGCTTTTCCCTCCTCAACTAACACCAGATAGGTGAAAGCAGTAATAATAATAGTAGTAACCAGTCAACGCCGTCTCTTCTCGTCTAGTTCGCAGGAACCAGACTGTGGCACTGGTGTCTCGTCGTTTTGGAAACCTTGATGGATCGGGCGGGAAAATGTTAAGGGAGATGGGAACTTTGCTCTTAGTTGCGGGAGCTATTCGGACTAGTTTGGAGAAAGTTGGAGCGGGTCTGGATGAGAGACCCAAAAGAGTCTTTAGAAGAAAATGAAATAGTAAGAGAATGTATGTGTCGTTTTCTTCTAAGCAAGAAGGGAAAGAAAATCAGATATTGAGATCAGTTCGGATTTTGACGGTGGAAAAGGCCGATTATGGGATGGACCAGGAAAACCAAAGCTCTCAAGAGAGAGAGAGAGGAAGAGGAGAAGATTAGAAGAATAAGCACTACCACTTCTTGGTTGAAGATGTTCCCTCCTCACCTTGGGGTAAAAGGGTCAGAATGGAGTAAAAGAACAAGCAGTCTGTAAGTAATAGTACCGGGCGGCCCTGAAGCGCAAGGCAAAGGTACCGATGCTGCATAGCAAGCAAATAGAAAATGACGAGATCGAGTGACAGATGCAGTTTACCTAACGCCAAAATAGAATTAAATTAAGGGCCGGATGAGAAAATAATAATAAAAAAAAATAAATAAATAAAAAATAATGATAATTCTCATGTAAAGCAAAAATCGAGGTGAGACTCGGCGACTGAAGGACAATCCAGAAAGGGAAAAAAGAGAAACTGATTTTCTTTATTTTATTCTTTTTTTTATAATACTATTCCCGAAAGAAAAAAGCAAATAAATAAAATAAAATAGAATAAGAAGGTTAAGAACAAAGTGGTGCCGCCGCCAACTTCCATTTCATCCCTTCCTTCCTTCCTGCAGCCTCCCTGGTAGTAGTACATGTAATAGGAGTGGGAGAAAGGGCAATAAATCTATCGATGCTGATTCAACACTTGCATCCAAGATCTCTCTCTCAAATCATTTCGATCTTCTTACAATATGCCTATTGCCTGTTTGCTCTAATTCCATTGTCAAAGTAGATGATCATAGCATACATTTCATGGCTGGCTGTATTGAAATGAAGATAACTCTTTGGGTCTTGTCTCTTTCGGCCTCTCTCTCAGCCACATGAGACAACCACTTCTATACGAAAGCAAAAAATTCCTCGATGGGTATAAGAGACATGACAAGTAAGTACAGTCCTGTATGAAAGTAAGAGAGACATGAGCGATAAAAGGTCGCTTGGCGCTGCGTACTTGAACCGTACGTGGTCAGCAGTGGCTGCCAGCAATTGGACAGGAATTGAAGCCATCCCAACAGGATCAGCCACTAAAGACAACCATTTTCTCCGTGGCTCAAACATAGTACAGACTATTCAATTTTCCATATGACAGATAGCCTCAGAAGCGCACCGCAAGTTCGGGGACAAAATGAGAGGAAAGCCGGCTAACATAGGTCATAAGTAGAAGGGGAGGCCGCCCGGAAAGCAGCCAAGCATTAGAAAAGGAAGGAAAATAAAATAGTAAAAACAGATAATAGCATATCGAGTAAATGGAATAATAAAATTAAATTAAATTGACCAGAAAGGAAGGGGAGCAAATTAGTCATACTAAGACTGCGACTAACTAACCCAACTAAAATAAAAATAGTTAATACGACATCCTAAAGCGATTGAGCCCACCGCCACGAGGCGGCCATTTCGCTGAGGGTCCAGCTGCTCCTCATTCCGTGGGTTGCAGTTCTGCCACATTTTGAGGAGGCGACCGAAGAATGGTCGATTATTATCATCAGACTTTTCCATCATGCCTTCTATTTTCTTTTCGTGTCTCACAAACTCTGACTCTGACGGCGAAGGTCCAGCCCAGTCATATTATCAGTCGGCTAGCGATCAGTGTAAGTGTAAATGTCAGGTACCAAACTTGAAGTTGCTTAGTCCTCCACTAGCGATTTAGCGCATCGGATAGCTCTGCTGGAGTCGAGAAGAAGGATATCTGCTCCTCTTTCCCTTTTGTCGGCAGGATCAGAGCCACGTTTGACAGTTCACCGGCCATCGCAGGGAATTATTGGTCCTGATGGCGCCTGGTGTCCACCCTTCCACCCATGTCCGTGTATCAATATTGCAGCTTATCAACCGGTCGCTTCTCCCGGGCCCTGGCTCATGATACGTATACGATTAATATCTGGCAAATCACGCCGATGGGGATTATGTGGTGCGTACTTCTGTCGGTCGTTCATGATCGGACTTGGACATCTCCCGGAAACGAGCAGAGATCCGTCGTTCTTTTTTTGGATCCTGGATCGTATCCGCGAAGGAGAGCTCGAATGAGCCTTGTCCGGGTTGGGTAATCATCGTTGAACCTAACTGGGGCAAAGTTGACGCAGATCGGGACCGAGGTTGCCTCACACATCAGACGCCCCATTTATTTTGCTCCCTCCCAGTCCCGTGAGGTATCTCTGGAGTAAAATCTCCTTTTGAAAATACATGCATCCGACTATCGGGGAGAATCTTGGTAATATTAATGGTCCAGGACGCCTAAGAGCATTTCCTTATTCATACTGTAGGTGCAAGTCTTTTTTTTTTCTTTTTTTTCTTTCATGGGTTATATCTAAATATCTTCGGTTTGGGAGTACTACTAGTAGTACTACTATCCGGGTAGGATAACGAAGAAACAAGACTGTCATCGACCGCCCCACTGGTCAAGCAGGAGCGCCTAGGCAAGTGGGATCCATAACTTTCCCATCCAGCGGGAAAACTTTGTGTCTGCCTGTTGGTAACGACTCATAACTCATATCTACTGTAGTAGTAGTGAGACGCGATGGCCCAACAGGGACAAACTGCTTTAAACCTCCACCTGGTTGCTCTCTATCTACCCCTTTGGGCGCTAAGCTAAACCAGGTTGGGGAAAATCGTAGTTCAGACCAGCCGGGAAGTGGGGCCCAGAATGGATGGGGAGTCGATCCCAGCGCGGGTGGGCGAATCAGCATTGGGGCCGCTGGCATGGCAAATGCATCCTCCACGCCTGCAAAATGTCCCGTGGGCTGAAGAATTCCCGGCCTTACTTAGCACTCGAACCATGACGGGAGAACACGTTGTTGAACGCCTGTCCCAGGCAAATCCGCGGGGGGAAGGGGCCGCTATCATGCCAGGAATATTTAACACAGTACCAGGGGTCTTTTCGGAGCAATGAGTTGCAGCTGGGCCATTACATCACGAACCAGAGTCTCTGCATCATTGCTATTCAACGCCTGTCATCCCCATCGGTCGCATGGCCTTGTCATGGCTTACACCTTCAAAACGAAAATTGAAAAATATTCAGGTAGAATTTGAGCAACTGAGTATCTACGTTTTTCTTTTTCTTTCTTTTTTTTTTTTTTTTTTATATTATTATTATTTCAGAAGGTAAAAGGCGGTTACTCCAAATCCTTGGGCTAAACTGGATTTAAGCAGCCAGGTCTCTGACTTTTTGAATCGGATAAGCTTTGTCGTCAATTTTCATGGTTTTCACCTGACTCGCCTTTACTCAATAGTACCCGTCTACAACAGCATATGAATCTGCCCACCGGGAGTTCATCCTGCCAGACATTTTGAGCTTGCACTGATTGGGATTGCATATCCGTTCACATCCGATATTTGAGACTCAAGGTGAGAGTGGGACAGATGGCAATGGTGTACTGGATGGGCCATCCCACGAAAGACAGGCGGTGCATCCAGATCATCCGCCTGATTCTTTAAACAAAGCAGAGGCCATCCTCGGTCGGCAACGATCTCGATGCGAACTGCCTTCACGTGGCTGCACTGGACGATCGGCCTCAGGGGTCCCACGACCGGCGAACTGCCGTAAGCGGCGTAAGCGTACCGTATTGGGCTTCCAGCGAAGGCTCCATCCACCCACGGTACCATTCCGTTCGCGCCAGAGCAGTTGGCACTTAGCCTTTTTGCTTGCATCGTCCTCCCTTGCAGACATTGGTTCAGCTTGAGATCAGGGTGAGGGCGGCAAATGCGACAGATTTCATGCTCGCTTTATCCACAATCTATCTACAGGTGAGGAGGTTCTGAGCTCGAGTGGCCAGGTGCATGGGTCTGCTGTAGACCCCCTTTCAACAAAAGCCCCGCGGCGTGTTATGTCACTTTGACCTTCAAAGCCCATAGGAGGAAGCATTAGGACCGTCGTCCAAGCTCCGTAGCCACGATTACTAGTCTTACTACGTGGTGCACAAGCCTAAGTGGCTGCAGCTGTTGGTTGGGACATGGTAGCAGGGGGGAAATGGTTGTCGGTAATGGCCAACAATACCTGCCCGACATCTAGTTCACAATACCTACCACATGGCCTGATTCCAGCAAAACTATGCCATTGATAGATAGGAAACGAAAGATGTTTCGAAGCAAGGGCAGCAACAAATTCAATTTACAATAAGATACAAGAAGAACCGGATATGTCGTCACACTTCGGAGTAGTATCATATTCCTGTTCGCTCTCAGTGTCAGCGCGAAGTCTAAGTCTAACACCCAATAAGGCCTAACGCACAACTCATTTGGCTTTCCAGCGCCCGACACATGGCAACCATGGTGGAATGATCGCCGCTAAAGAGGGGGGAGGGGGGTTCTGGACATGCGACGGTTGAGACTGGTTCAGCCACACGACGCCAAGCGTCCATGGTGTCCCCAATACACCTCGGAGGACCTCATCCTGGAAAGCACCAGAAGGGGGCAGTCGGGTCATGAGTGGTGAAGTCAGACAGCATGATAACAGCCACTGCAACATGGGTCCTGACTGTCTGTAGCCAAAGAGCGACCACACCCATACACCAATTCTCTTAGATGCAGGGAGGCACCAATAATCAGACACTCAATACTTGGTTTTGCTCTTGGGGGATTGGGAAGGCCTGCACGCAGTATGTATTGCCCCCGCTCCGGTGGAATGTGACCAGCCGACATGCGCATCAAGGTACATGTGGACAATGTGCAGCATCCGCGAATAGCAGCAGCGCTAAAGCACTACGTAAGTAGCATGCACAGTTGTATCTCATGTATGATCTGCTTGGCCTTTTTCTTTCTTTCTTCCTGCCCTTGCCTGCCAAGTGCTGTATGTCGATCGCCCTCCGTGCGTTGTCTGATATGATCCCCTTTTAAGTAATCGCCATGGCCAGTGAGCTGGCTGGACGAGTCAGTCTCCCCGGAGTTGAGGTACTTTGCCAATTCCACCAGCCAGATTTATCCCTTCCTTGTCACCCACACCTTTCTGCAGCATGTCAAACTGCCTTCCACACATGGAACATGAAAGAATGTGGCGTCTATTTTGAGTGCCTGAAGCTTCACCGCAGACCTAGAATTGGTGTCACTCGAAACCCTTGCTGCTTCTGTCTTTATTTTGTGTTTTGTACTTGGACAATACCGCTGTAATGTATTTTTGGCCCTTTAGGGGTGTTTTATCTCCATGATCAACTGTACTCGACGGGATCTCCACCCCAAGAACCACCACGCTCGATACCAAGTCAATTAGCCGAGAATAAATATCGTCGCCTTTGCTCGCTAAGACGATGGAGGGGACAGGCACTAGTGGGCAATTAATCTGGTTGGCAGGGCGATTTTCAAGCCCCAAACATAACGGTCGATCTTATCACCGGAAGCTCCCACCCGCTCCCACCCATTCTGTTCGAAGGATGAAATGGAACCTGGCTGTAACGGACTATTTGATGACGGTACAAGAAATGGGTCTGGGGCCATCCATGACAGACACAAGCAGCTGTGAGGAGAACAACACTACGTACGATGATTACCATAACCTTCTTTTTCTCCTCCTTACTCTCAAAGTTCACAACCTCCCCAGATTGCCCCATTGCAGATCTGGCAACAGCATTTTGCCGTTAGCGTGACCTGGGAGCAATGAAGCTAGTATGTGATGTTTGAGCGCCAAGCTGGGGTGTATCAACCAATATCAAGGCCACCTCTCTGAATGTGTCAAACCCCAACGATGACGGCATGAACTTTCTTCCTACCCCCCTCGACACTCGCCCGATTGTTTCTGTAACCCAAAACAGAGCAGGGTTCAAGCCCGGGTGACACCAGCAACAACGGACTCTTCGATACTTTTCCCACTAAGACAGGCACCTTTGTCGCAGTGCCCATCAGAAGGCAGGCCAATGACGATCCATGCCGCCCAGCAGCTCCGCTTTTGCAGGACGACTAGAAGGCGCACTAAAACGGACGGCTTCAGTATCGAGCCAACCGTCAAGGGTTGGAGAGTGGAGGGCGCACGCGAGCGCCAAAGTTAGCACAACCGGAGTCGGAGGCGGAGTCGGAGTCGGATCTGGACCGGATGGGACTGGATGAATCCTGGCCCATGCAATGACCCGCTTCAGATGGTTTTGTTATGGTCGTTGCTATTATCATTACTATCATCATCGTTGTGATGACCGAAGGTTGTTAATTTGCACTCATTTTCTTGGTGTCTTTTAAATGTGATGTTATTTTTTTGATTTCTAAATTTTTTTCTTCCTGTTGGAGTCTCTCATCCCTCCATTAGTTCCGAAATGGCTTGCTCCCTCCGTCCCTTCCCCTTCTGACCAGTTGTCCCGTGGTTACAAGGACAGCCCAATATATTCATATCCATCATAAGCATTCCGGGCAAAAGACAAAAGGTCCTTGACTGAACTTTCTTTAACAGCGTCAAATCTGATCGGGGATTAACTGACTGACCATCTCAACGGCTGATGAGAGATGACACACAGCGCCGCCCAGAGTTTTGATCTGATTAGCCTATACTGACAGACAGTACGGTCCTCCAATTTTCCTCCAATCTCACTAGTACTGAGAACTATTGCTACTCGCTACCTGAGTAGGGACAAAGTACCTACTCTTTCTACCGGTCTAGCGCTCTTCAAGCCTGGCTAGATAGATATTCATCTACTACCAGTCTACCACTGCCGCTACTTGCCCCCGTCAGCCATATTCGACCCGCTTCCTGCAGCGTGTGCAGTGCTGGGCCGATGTGACAGGACAGGGGTCTTGTCTCCCCCATCGGGTGGAGCCGGACGCCCAACTAATCACCGGGCCTCGTTTAGGTAACACGAAGCCAAAAGAATCCTTGTATCACCGCCCCGGCCACGAGACTAATTCTAACCATCACTACACCATGCATCTCAATTCTGCTAGTTGACAGGGATGCATTGGGCCTGACCGGGGTTGCTCGTGCAGTATTGGGCCATGTGCTTTCATTTACCTGACACCGGGGGCCCCCTTTAGCACCTGCCTGTCCCGGTATAGATCCGGTGGTGTCCCCATCCATCACGGCCAGACTTGGGGCCTTGGACGCGGCCATCTCGTTCGCCTGGAGCATGGGCCATGAAGCGATCTTTCTTCACCCCGGCGCCAACTAATCTCGATGAAGAAGTTCAATCACAGTTCACCCTCCTTCTATCTATCTAGCCCCATGCCTGACGAAAGCCGCCCCTGCAGCTGCTGAATGATGTCCTCCCCGATTGCTGCCTGCCTCGACTAATCCTAGTACCCTCGGATGGATCCCACCTGCCGCTCGTGGGCTAGACCTTGGGAAAAGCTGCACCGTGCTCACTCGATTAGATTAATCCCCCGCTGACATCTCAATCATGATAACAGTAAGCCCGGACGGTTACATTGGCCTTGCTCGAAACCCGTGTCAGGCTGTCAGCACCTAGTGTTGAATATCTCTCCATGCAAGGCTCCTGCTTGCCCCGTCAAACACTTGCCCACTGGTAAGGTGGATTCCTGACAGCTCCCTGTCTATACCGTGGTCTACTATATGCACATCCTTTTGCCACATCTGGACTAGCTATTCTGGCATGGTTCAATGATAGAGTACTGAGTAGAGGCCTAGGCATGACGGTAAGCCAGTCCCAACCGCTGGATCCCAACATGCTCGGGCTGAACCTGCCCCATGGCACACAGCCTGGGCGTCCATGTCCCATGCAGATGACTGGACCCCACGGCTAAAGTGCGTCGTGCATACATTAATATATTAAAAGGCAACACACGCGCCTCAGCACTGGTGTCCCGCCGCCCATGAGGATTATGTCAGCTCAAACTAGCGTCGCGTGTCAGGGAGGGAGGGAAAGGACGAGGCAGAAGAATGCCGTGACTACGGACTTCTCCGATCAGCTTCGTCTCCATCTATCATCGAATTCCTTGGGTAAAAAGTAATTTATCCTCACCAATGACACATCTCACTCAATATTGGAAAAGGGTGATAACAGACCGAGGCATCCTTCGAGGGACACCAACTCCCTCCCTTTCTAAATGGACACCGGACAATGAACTAGCCGCCACGGCCGTCTTTTTGGGCCGCCGGCGCATCCTTCAGCACACTAAGCACAGGAATCGATCGATCCACAGGCCCAATAAGCTCTGCAGTCCGAGGCTAAGTCCCCAACTCGGTTTTCTCGCCTCAATAAGCATGGTTATTGAGCTTACTCTATCTTCGGAGCGACAAGCGGAACTTGTCCGGTTGCCTCATTTGCAAGCGAAGGGGTCGAGTTTGAACCACGCCCGCTGAACTTGATACAGCGCTGCCTGCAGTAGAGTATCCACGACTGAGAAGCCATGAGAAGGGCTGAGCTGGATCAAACCACCGATTTGCACCGCGCGGGCAAGAGAGACCAATTAGGACGAAATGTATCAATCATCGCCCGCGCAAAAGCAGGGGGTGGGCTTGACGCCCATGCATAGAGGGCACCTGTCACAATCTCCGACCCCAACTCCAGGCTGAGTGGGAGGGGCCGGCGACGCTTTCGAACGTCCAACGCACACCACACACACACTCAACCCCTCCCTCGCAAAAAGGAAGAAAAAAAAAAAAACACTGCAGGTTACATTTCCAATTGAACTAATCCTCCCGTCCACAGCCTCACAGAATGTGTCGACAAGTAATCCGATGCGTCCACTTTCACGCACAGAGAACCAGGTTCCTGACCTCCGAGTATACGCGGGCCAGAACCACGTGGGGTGGCCCCCAATGCTTCAGCCATTCTAATTCCTTCCCACCCCTTAGCCCTACGGAGCACGGCTTCCAGTGTCTTATTAAGGCAAGTAGAGAGTAGTTATTGCGGAAATGTCACTGATTGGCAGACTCAGCCTCGTCCATGAACCCCAAACCCGGACTCCGTTGAACATTCCGTTTCAAGCAAGAAAGCACGTCCCACCCCGCAATCCTGCGAGACGTTAACCCTTCCTCATCAACTAGGGAAATGTTGCCAAGATAGGACAAAGTATGTGAGCCCCAAAAGCCGAACTTTGACACCCAAGAAACCATGGGCCACGGTGAGGCTCTCCGGTGATAGGGTCTCAGCTCAGCTGGGATCCGCAGTTTGTGCCTCGAAATAAGGCACAGGCCGGATCTCTGAAACGCCTCCTGGTTACAGCAATCCACCAATCAGGTGTCAATGTAGCCCTACGGAGTCGTATTCAGCACATCCTTTTCAAAGCCCGATGCATGCTAAACTGAATAGTTGGGATTGAATGGGGAATCTTAAATTTGGGACCGTTCATCACAAATCTGCGGCATAAGTATAAGTCGGCTCGATTTTGAAAATTTTTCTCACGATTGATTGGTGGTCACCAAGTAATTAGTTATTCCCCAAGTGATAAACAAACTATGCAGTATGGCTTACAGTATGGCTCGCTCCAAGCAAATGCAAAGTCTAGATTCCAAAAAACCAATGCCCGGGCTTGGGAATCAGAAACAAAAAGAAAAAGAAGGTTTAAATAGCTCCTGTGACGGATGGCCAATCAATCTGCAGCGGACTTGATTCCGCGGGTTATTTGTTAGGAGGAAAAAGTATAAGTGTATAGAGGAATAAGCAAGTATACTTTAGTTGGAATAAATCAATCAGGGATAGAACGAATTTGGGGAAGTGGGAGTGGTCTCATGATCGTGACTTATTTGTGATGTGTATCATCAGTAGTTTTATGGGTTCTTTTGTGTATATTCTTGTGCAGGGAATATATACATACACTCCTTATACGAGGTTAAATTCTTATTATTTTGACTGTGTTTATTTCCTTTTGTCCAGACTTCATTAGATATAATATAGTAAATTGTAGATCGGAAAAGTAGCTACAATTGCAATGAAATACTCACAGACCCACACTATCAAGAAACCCCTTCTCAGCATCGCCATACGGTAGAATTATAGACTTACTTACTCTTTCTTACATTCACTATGAGGATAAAACACCAAAGATCCCTCCCTACTCAATTACTGTCCAGTACTATTATATCCAACCAGGTGACAGAAATAATAACCTGAAAACCAACAATCCACTACACCACCCTAATGTTCACATACTACAACATTCATTAAAGGTCGATCCATCTAGTATGTATTATATTAGATACAACTTGACAATAATACTGCCAGACATGAACTATCCATCCATCCCCTGCATCAATTTTCCCCCTCCCCCTTCTAGTTTCCAAAAATATCATCCACCGACACTACCTGTCTAACAATATATCAATAACTGGCAGTCTACTACTTTACTACTGTATACTAAATATATATACAACTAAGTATATACCCTGCGCAAATCACCGCAGGATCGGATCGTCCATTCTTACTACTACGTACTCCGTACCAACTACTACTTAATTACCCCCACATGCTCCTCTACCTACTTACCAAATATTTATAATTATATATGACGAGTCCGCAAAACAAATAAATATTGAGTGTGCGTGTGTGCACTACTCCACCAGGGAGATATAATGCCATTTCCAGGGTACTCTCGTAGAAAGTCATCGAATCATTCCTTTTTTTTTTTTTTTTTTTTTTTTCCAAAGTAAGTGGGGTGTCGGGCGTTCATTGTTCGTAAGTGTTGTTTTCGAAGGATCGATTGCTGGGGTGGCGGTGCGAAACAACTAGGTTTCCTTTCCTTTCCTTCCTTCCTTTTCCTACTTACTTACGAGGATGGTATATCGTACAGAGTATGTACTTAAGGTTTAGGGATTGATCCTGCGGTGTTTTGGGTATATTTCGTTGCTGCCTATCTACTACTTGTGGTGTCATTGTTGATTGGATTGAGTTCGGTGTGTGGGATGCGATGGGTGGCTGTGTGTTTCGGGGCGTTTACTGTAGGCAGAAAGGAGTAGATCCTATGTCTATTTTTGTGTGTAAATTTTGTTTGAGGTTCATCACGTCGCGTAGTATGTACAATAGGGGAAAATATACGACATTTTTCCTGTTTTGGGGATGTTTCGTTCATTCATCCTCCTCTTCTTCAACGTCATCATCATCCACATCTTCATCATCTTCATCTTCGTCATCGTTATCCTCAAACTCCACCCCCAGGTTACCCGTGATATCCCAACGGTCGCCCTTGGCAGCCTCACTGACATACTTGACGAACTTCAGGGTGCCGCTGTCCCGCAACACAATGCTGAGTCGGTTCCATCCGGCGGCAGTGCTGAAGAGAATGCCGTCATCGTCATCGTCGGCGCCTGCGGACCGGTAGATCGCTGCATCGCCCTCATCCTCGTCGTCGCCGGCCATGTAGATCTCGTATCCACCCACCGAAGGCTCCTCGGCGTCGCCGTTCGCGACGGCTCCTTCATCCTTCTTCTTCTTCTTCGGCTTGACCGCCTTCTTCTGCTGCTCCTCCGATGAGCCCTCGCCCATCTCCTGATCCTGATCCTGATCCTGATCCTGATCCTCCTCCTCCTCGTCGTCGTCCTCCTTCTCCCAGCCCGGAGTGGGCGTCAAGCAAAGCGACAGCTCCAAACGGGGCTGTTCTCCATCATAGCCACTGGCCAGGGTGTAATCCTGGCCTCTGCGGAAGCGACGCGCCAGGTAGTCGTAGCTGGTAATACGGTCCGCACCGGTGATAAGCGCGAGCCACTTGCGGAATGCCCGGGAAGGGAAAAGGTCGTCGAGGAGTTCCTGAATCGGAGATTTCTGGTCCTGGGTCGCGGTGCCATGTTGCTGGAACAGGTAGCGCTGCTTGTGGGGAGGACGGGCGACCGTCCATCCGGTCTCGGCGAGAATCTCGTCGGAGGAACTGGGCAGGCCCTTCTTCTCCTGCTCTTCAATGTAGGTCCGAACACGAGTCGCAAACTTCTCCGAAAGGAATCGTTCCAGACTGAGACACGACTCGTTGGAGAAGGTCTCGGACATTTCCTCGGCGATGTCGGGGGTGAGGTAGGATGGGGCGATGTATTGGATCAGGAAGGCGAGGTCGGATTCTGTGAATTCGGGCGTGGGCTCCTCTTCCACCTTTGCCTTGCCCTTGCCTTTACCTCCTTCCTCGGGTTGTTGCTCGTCCTCGTTCTCGCAGTCGACGGTCTTGGGCTGGGGAAGGTCGTAGATGTCGCCGCGGCCCTGGAGCTGGGCCAGACTACTGCGCTCAGCGAGCTTCTCTTCCAGACCGGCTTCGTAGCCATCTTCGCCTTCCTGTGGGATGTGGAACCAGCCGCTGATGGCCATGCGCACGCGCTTCTTGGACTTGTCTTCGTTGTCTTTCGGGTGGTAGACTTCTTCGACGTCGTGGAAACTCTCTCCAGGCTGGACGGTGAAGAAGCTGAGCTGGTTAAAGGCGGGAGGGATGCTTAGGGAGTAGTCGGGGCTGGGGATCAGGACGTCGTCGCCGTTGGCATCCTTGTTGGTCGTCGTGGGGTACAGACGCAGTGCGCCACCCCATTCGGCCTGCCAGGGTTGGTCGGGGTCGGTGAGGTAGAGAATGTAGGACAGACGTCTGCTTCCGATGACATCGTCGTGGCAGAGCAAGTGGCAGCCCTCGTTGTAGACGTTGATGGCCATGTCGGTTTTTTGTCCGCTCAGCTTGCCAGAGCCGGTGACCTTCGAGAGGAATTCACGGAAGCGGGCAGAGTACATGGCGTCGCGCAGCTTGAGGATGGAGGGCAATTTCGCAAGAGAGGCATCGTCGAGACCGTCCAGGTTGGCCAGGTCGCCGGATTGGAAGATTTTGTAGATGTCGGTTTCCTTCTCGGTGAACTGCACCTGGGCCTGGATTTCGTCGCGGACGGCGCGCAAGAGGGAGGGCTCGATGAGGGGGTGAATGACACCATGCTTGTACCTTTGAACTTGGGATTAGCTTCGCTCAGAGTATTTGCCAGCCAGAATGTATGATGGGCAGCATACGGAGCAGACTGGGCATATTGCTCGGTATAGTCCTTCAGGACCGACGGCTCGAACAAGCCGTCACGGAAGCGCGCAGCGGCTTCTTCGCTCGACAAAGCGCGCTTCTTGGACTCGGGCTGGTCTTTACCGCCGAGGGATTCTCTTCCATCAGTCTTGCGCTTCATTGTGAGAAAAAGGGAAAGGAATGCGAGATCGAATAGACTCTGGAGAGGGTTCAATCTTTAACGGAATGCGAATTTTGCCTTTAATTTTTCGAATAAATTTGGCGGTGAAAAATCTGCAGGCATCAATCAGGCCACCAGATCAGGCCATATGGTTTCCTAAAATAGACACATTCACTAGAATGGATTCACGTAACTGTTTATTTATTTACTTCTTATTGTCTGCTACTCAATAAGAATTCACTGGTTATTCATTGCGTACTTTACAAGAATAAATGATGCCAATGAGTGTATTGTGGAGATGCAACTTTCCAACCAACTGCCATCAGCATGCATTTCCCAGCCACCAACAAGCAAAGTGACTGGGGTTGATTGACTCCGCACTGGAGCCCCGATAATCGCCTTCGATAAGCGCATCCAGCACCTTCCATCGCCCTTCTGACTCAGGCATGGCCTCGTCCAACATGAACTGTCATTGACTGTCTCATACGAGCAGTATTCTTGACTTGTCACTTTCATCAGACTTGCTTCTTGACCGTCACCGCTATTACCATCCCCTAAACCTCTCAGTTGCAGGCACAGACGTCATTGCCGTCGATCATCGCATCGATCCAGCCAGCAACCCGTTGGATCAGGTTATCCTTCTGTTCCTACCACGTATCATTCCTCAACGACCCCTCCGGTTCCTGCTCTCTTCAACTTTGCGCAATGCAGCCTTCGCAGGAGAACCAAAGCAACCAGCCTGATCGGCCAGGTACTCCGCCGCGCCCGCCTTACTCGCCCGTGACTCCTGTCTTTGCCCATCTTGTGCCTGTCACGAACGCCGCCGCGGGGAACGGCGCTCCTCACCCTATTGTGCCTCCTGCTGCGTCGCCTTCGCCAACAACAAGAGTACCCCCTTATGGTTCATCAGCGGACTTTACCCCGCCGGCTGCAGCCCCCGTGTTCGCGCCCGAGCCGGCCGCCGTCCCGATCTCGGAGAGCGAGAACCCAGATGCCATTGCTCTGCGATCCGCGATCTCTATTCTTCAGCTCCAGAAGCAGCAAAGCGTGCGGGATATTCAGACTCTAGAAAAGTTCAAGAAGGCCGCATCAGAGGATCCAGAAGGGTTCGCCCGCGAACTGGCAGCGGGAAATCTGTCGGCGAAGGATACAGGGGCTTTCATCAACTTCACTCATGACAAAGACTCGGAGGACGAGGATGTAGAGAGTCCGAAGAGAGGCGTTTATGCTGGGCTAGGGACCCTGCCCACGCCGCAGAATGTTGTCCGCATGCCTCCCATCAACTGGAACAAGTACCAGATCGTGGGCGAACCGTTGGATAAGATGCACGAGGAGCAGCGGAGGCGGCCATCTTCTGGCGAACCCAGACGCGACGATAGTGCTCAAAGAGCACCGGAGCATGTATTAGCTTCGCCGTATCGACCTCTAGTAGACAAGCTAGAGAGTCCGGGAAAGGCCAAGGGCACCAACAGAAACAAGAAGACTTGATAATCAGTGATTATTGGAAAAGCTAGTTACAAGAACCGTCCAGTGAACCGTCAAGCTTTGGTACATGAGTGGACATTCATCTTACGATGTAATTTAAAGAGACAGACTCAGAGGGTACGTCAGCCGCCTACTGACATGTGCCGGCAAAACTGACGGTGTGACAGGGAATAGCTACCACAGCAGAATCTCATGCGCAAACACCTCAGGTTCGCCCATCGCCTTTCGAAGTCTGTCATGAGCTGCCAAGATTCTGTCCCAAGGGGTAGCCTCATTTTCCTGGTTTTCCTTCCCATCATCCATCACTTGCGCGGACTCCTTGGCCGCCTTCTGCAGACCAAGTTTTCTCTGGTACATGTTATGGAGCGCCTTCTTTCTCAGATTTTCACGTCCATAGTGCCTCACGATCACATTAGCACGCATGAATCTGCTCATCTCATGGCTCTTCAACCACGCCTGTGTCTGGGGACAGTGGCCCTTGGTTTTCCAGAGGATACTTGCGATGACGTCGTAAGAAAGAGGAGGGTTCTTGTCAGTGATTCCATTTGGAGGAAACTCCGAGGATGCAGCTTCTTGGTCCACCTACTGCCCGTCAATGATTCGCCCACCACAACCGATTTCACATCCAGGTCCTATCTTACCTCATCACGTTGCCAAACCTCGATCACCTCTGGATAGCTCGGCAGCGGCCCGAACGGCCTGGAGAGCTGTTGTTCTCTCACGGTCCAGTAGTTCTTCCACAGTGCCTGTCCCTGCCGTTCCAGCCACTCATCTTTTTCTTTGCGTCTCTTCTCAATGTAAGCGGCCATGGCGGGATCGACTTTGGAAATGCTATCAGCCGTGATGGGTCCGCCCCCAGGGACGCTGTCAGCAGTAGTGGGCTCGACTTTAGGCACGCTGTCAGAAATACCATGATCGACCTCAGGCACACTGCCAACATCATCAGTGCTGGGATTCAGTTCATCATCCGCCTTGCGTTTTCTGCTCTCCATGTTGAAATCAAGCTGTATCTAATATAAAGATTTAGCAAACTTTGTAATGAAAACCGAAGATAAAGATAAGTTAGAATACCTAGTACACTTGTAGATACTATGAAGTCAACAACGAGACAATAACTAAACGATGTAGTGAGCGTGATTGCACGCCAAACCGGCCATTAAAAATCTTGTATAAGTCTCACTTCGCGAGGGCAAGGCCCCATCCCAGCGCGGTGAATTGAAGTTTCACCAAAGAAGGTAAGCAAGCGAGCAAGCGAGCCCATCATGCTGTGTTTATGGAACAAAAGTGCGTGAAGTGAGTGTGGCGGAGTATGCATCTAGTTCACCTTGAGCTCACTGTGTTGTGATATGTCACTGAGAATGAGGTTAGGGAATGGAGTTTGGTGTATGCAGTGGGCTGTCTTGGAGTAGATAGAATGTTAGAGAATGTTACAAGAAGACTACGAGGTGAGTACTATTTGTATTAGGTATTCTCTCTTTAAATATAGGTTG
Organism: Aspergillus neoniger CBS 115656; assembly: GCF_003184625.1. NCBI lineage: Eukaryota > Fungi > Ascomycota > Eurotiomycetes > Eurotiales > Aspergillaceae > Aspergillus > Aspergillus neoniger. The sequence goes on from NW_020291132.1 coordinate 546,238, forward strand.
GTGGAGATAGTATAGGAAGTCGAAGTGATTGATGTGAAACAGCTATGAAGGAATTAAAGGGACTTTGCCATTCTCTCTCTCTCTCTCACGAGTATCTGAAGTCCCTGGTAATATAAGTTCATCACTTATAGTAGTATTTTCTTAGCTGTTGCCTTTCTAGGGAGCATGTCTCACATATAGTATTTCTCATCGGCTGTGGTCAGCCTTGTAGATTCAATATATGTCAGCCAGGGACCCTGACAAGGAGTAACTCCAGTCTCTATTAAAAGTTACTACCACCATTCCCATCACCCCATGTTCTATATAGAGCCTTAGTATAAATCATCTATAAATCTAGTACGCCACATGCAATAATACATCACAACTTCGCCCCCTTCCTCCCCTCCCAAACCTTCACACTCTTCCTCCCAACATCCTCCATCTCGCCCTTCCTCTCCTCCACCCTCTCCCTCCACTCCAAATTCCCCGAATGATCATCCACCACCCCCAACAACCTCCGATACATCTCCTCCTTCATCACCCCATAAATCTCCGTCTTGGGCATCAACACCAACTTCCTCTCCTTCACGAACTTCACCGTCTCCTCCACACCTCCCAGACCATCCACAATCCCCACCCGCAGCGCCTCTGGCCCAGGAAACCTCTTCGCCTCGAGCACAACATCGCGACACACATTCGGCGTCAACTTCTCCCGGAAGACATGCATCATGGGCGCTTGCAACGGAACCCCGAATATGAGCTCGTTGATGCACAGAAAACCCTTACTCGGGTTCTGGATCCGGTAGTCGTGGTACATGGCGAGCATGAAGCCGCCGGCGAAGGCGTGGCCGTTTAGGAGGGAGATGGTGGGCATGGGGTAGCTGTATACCACATATAGATATATATTAGTACGGTTCATGTTTGTTAGTGGGTAAAATCAAAGAACACACGTTAACAGTCGACGGAATAACTTCCACAGCCATTTATCCAGAAACCCCTCTGTGGATTGCGCAAGTTCGAGATCTAGTCCATTGCTGTAGAATTTGGGAATCCCGCTGGTGGTGATTAACACACCCTTTTGGTAGCGGTGTTCGATGATGTCGAGGGCCAAGAGGAAGGTGTCGATGAAGGTCGGGGTGAGGCGGTTATCTGGGGGCGAGGTGAAGGTGAGGAGGTAGATTGTTGGTTGATCGGGGGATGGGTTGGTGCAGGTGATGGAGCCGGAGGTGGAAGGGATGGGGAGGGTGAAGAGCGGAGATGTGGTGGTGGACATGGTGGTGGTACAGTGGGAGAGGGTTGTTGCTTGTTACTTGTTGGTGACTGTGTACGTGTGTGACATGAAGCGGGGATGGTAGAGAAGAAGATGGTGGTCTTGTCTTGTCTTGTATACTTTTGAGGGTTGGATGTGATCAGTAATCGTTAAATTGTATTGTTTGCTAAATCCGGGGAAAATTAGAACAAGGAGTGAGTGATTCCCGCGGTATCACATGCGCTTGAAGTATGTTCCCGATTGGGTTTATTGCATGTGGGTTATGTTCTTGTCAAGATTGTATACTTATGCTGAGGGAGTATGTGTATATATTTGCTTTTTTTGGGTAGCTCTCATCTGACCGTGATGATGATCCCATGTAAGTAGTCGTTAGTCATAGTAGTTAAATTCTAACGGCGTAAGCTCCATTCATCACAGCTGCATCCGTCCTCCCCGCATACCCTCATCACCTATCCATTGACCAGCTACTATGAAGCGTCTTTTTCGCTGTTTACCAGATTTAACATCATTTATCCTACTAACCGCTTCTATTATATGATAACAGCTCTATTGATTAATCCCGCAGTTCTATAATGTACCCTTCAAACCAGCCAGATGGGAATATGACAGCTAACGGCCAAGCAACAGACCACTGGCAGATCCCTCAGCAGAACGATCCAAATGTCAAATAACCTTCAGCGCAGAACAATACCACTAACTCCATAGAATAGAGCACTCCAGACAATCTCTACAACAAATCTACACTATCTACTCAAGAACCAACTATTCTTCACACCTCCAAAATTGACATCACATCATCACTGACGTCATCCCCTCACAGCTCCCTTATTCTTATGGTAACCATCACCACCATCACCACATCCCAACTCCTTCACCTCAACCACCTACACTCAGACAACAACATCCATAAACCCCAATCCATTATTCAATACCAATCTACAACCCCCAAACCAACCAACCATGCAATCCCACCACCAACAACAACCCCCCCAACCCCCCAAACAAGCCGCCTACAACCAACCCACCAACCCCGTAACCCACACACCCTCCGAGCAACGCACTTCCCAATCCTCATCCCAGAATCCATCGCAATACGACCACCTCCCCCGGCACCGCGGCGACGCCCTGTCCCCCATAACCCGCAACGCAGGCTCCCAGCCCTCCAACTCCAACTCCAAATCCAGCAAACACCAAGAATCCATGCGCAACGCCGCCTCCACCCTCGACACCGAGTACGGAGTCGAGCAGCAGCCCGCAGAAGGGGACATCGCGCGGGCCGTGCAGGGCAAGTCGGCGGATGCGCGGGCCAGAGCACAAGCGGGGGCGCATGCGGGCGCGGTAGGCAGTGCTGAGGGGCCGGGGGCGCCGGGGTACGAGAAGGGCGAGATGGCGGATTTGGATCAGAAGAGGGAGATGCATGATAGGATGTTGGGGGATCGGGTGGGACAGAGTCCGGCGGAGCCGGAGGAGGTGAGGAGTAGGAAGTTGAGGCAGGATGAGGAGGTGGATGTGGTGGGGGCGGCGAGTAGGGTGTCTAAGGGGAGGGTTGTTTGATTGTGTTATTATTATTTAGTGTGGTATTTGGTAGATTATAGGGAGGGAATAGGATAGGATAGGATAGGATGTATAGGTTAATGGTATGGAATGGAATGGTATGTAATGGGGTATCAGAAATCGATCAATAGCTATTAGCGTACAGACATATAGGTAAGGTGTTTGATTAACCATCAGCATCATCGCCCTCGCCGATAGACACCTTCTTCAGTGATAGATCTTGTTTCAGATCGTGGATGCGCTTGGCCAGTTTACCCTTCAGAATGGCGTTCTGCATCTTCTCCCACTTCGCCGTCTCGGCGCGGATCAGTGCCTCCAGTTCGGCAATTTCCTCGCGTTGCTGCTGCATCTGCCGCTGTTGCTCGAGTTGCTCATCATCCAGCTCGTCTTCCGGTTCGTCGCCATCGTCGGACCCGTCACTCTCATCACCGGATGATTCTGGCGCTGGCGTGGACGGCTTCGTTGCCATCGGTGTGCCTGCTTGGTATACCCCAGCATCTGATGGTGGCTCGGCTCCAGGTGCCGCCGCCGCAGCTCCTGCCTCGCCTTCGTCGCCGGCAGCCAAGGCAGCCTCCATCTCAGCAGCGAGAGTGTCTTCGAAATCATCGAACAGACCGCCGTCTTCCATGCCTTCTTCCATCTCACCCTCGGCATCCTGCTCATCATCGTATTCGTCTTCGTAGTCGTAATCTCCACTCTGAACCAGTCCCTCAGCCCGGTTCAATGCTGTCTTATCAACCAGCTCATACCGGATAGGTGCCACGGCAGCCTCATCTTGGGCGATCAGATCCTCGACGGCCTTCTCGACCTGCTCGATAGTCCGCGTGCTGATTCGTTCCCGGAAACGGCGCTTTCTCACCCATCGCAATGGCGGCGTGAGACCGTGTGGGTATTGCAGCGTCTTGTCATCTGGGTGTAGAATGTCCGAAGGGAGTGGGTAGTCCATGGCCTCTTGTTCATTGGCAACCGGGCCAAGGATCAGAAGCATCTGGCAGATATCTGCAGATTTGTACCACCCACGCCGGTCCCAACTCTTCATACCTTCGATGATACATGGTAAGTCGACCAGCGCTGCGGCGTATTGATGATCGCGGATCTTGAAGATGGCGCGTCGTCCCTCACGGGTGAGTGGTTTGAAAGAAATCTCCGAACGGTCGAACCGGCGTTCAGCAATGGCGCGTTGTAGATATTCGCAATCCTCTCCGGGCAACATGCGCAGAATGAATTGTTCTTCGATCGAGGGGTCGATTTCCGTGTCGGATGCTTCTGAGTCGTAGCCAACGCCCACCGGTCGGTTGGGGACCAGCCCCTTGTTCTTGATACGGAGCGACTGGACCCCGGGCTTCTTCGATGGGTTTAATTTCAGGCGTTTGGGTCCAGAGGGTTGGGCTGTCGCGACCGTGGTGGATGGTTCCTGTAACGCGGGTCCCTCTGCTGGGCGCTTCTTCGATGTCTTCTTCTTTTTCTTGAGTTTGTCATCCTCGGGCGGCGCTTCTGGTGCCGGTCTACGGGCGATCTTGAGCGTGAGTTTGCGTTGAGGGGTCTCTGTTGGCGGAGGAGGTGCAGCAGGTTGTCTCTGGGGTGTTTCCTCGGGCGCCTTCTTTTTCCCGAAGGTGAGCTTGAGGGATGGACGAGGTGTGTCCGACATGGCGAGAGGTGACCACCAAGTCGGTGGAGATGCGATGTAGAAGTGAGCGAAATAAGGTCAAAGCAGAGATGGTAGGAGGCTGGCAGATGGATGGGGTGAAGTGAAGCTTGCTGTGTTACAGCGGAGACGAAGACTCGAGGGCGGAGCCAGAAGGCGGAAGACCCCGAAAAGGCAGTAAGAGGCCCATCCATTCAGCCATTGATCCTCTCTTTGCTTCCTATTCATCTCCTAACACTCGACCTCAACAATAGCGACACATTGAGCCGCTCATATTCTTAGCTATATAATCCTCGTCTGCGAGCTGGAAAGCTCTTCTCGACGTCTCTATCGTTGCTCTTCATCACAACCCATACGCCAACATGTCTGGCTCCAATCTACACAACGCTCTTCTCCGCCCGCCAATCATCCAGATCCTGCGCGCAGCAGGCTTCCATGCGACGCGACCGTCCGTTTTAGACACTCTCGCTGACCTTACCGCCCAATACATTATGATCCTTGCTTCATCTACGACTGCCCATGCTGCAAACGCTCATCCGCATGACCCTGTTCCGGTCCTCGAAGATATCTACCAAGCGCTGCAAGACGCAGGCGCGCTACGACCCCAGCTGCGAGAATGGGAGGAGGACTGGCAGGGAGAAGAAGACATGCGAGGCCTGGAAGGCTTTTTGTCGTGGTTCACTGGGCCGGCCAACCGGGAGATTCGACGAATAGCTGGATTCGTGCCCAGTGAGGGCGATATGGTCGATGCGGACGCTCTCGAGAAAGAAGACTTTTTGACGGCATTGAAGAAGAAACACAGCAAAACCGGCGAAGAGTCGAGATATGCGGGAACCGTGCTCGGAAAGAGTGCCGACGAGCATCCTATCATCATCGAGGGTGGCGCGCCCAGTCTCCAGGACTGGGGCTCACAGATGCGGTCGCGGGCGCCGTACATGGCTGACAGCGATTCGTCTGGTGTCAGTAGTGCGCCGAGCAACCTGTCCGATGGCGAAGGAATGGATGTGTGATGAGACGCAGACAGGTCGTTCGAAAGCGAGACCACTTCACAATACACTGCAATAAGGCTGTCGGTTGTCTGCAGCCCGACAAGCCAGACTCAAGACGCCTAGCTGCAACACAACGCCTACACCGTATTTGGCATTGGGACAGCTGGCCGGCCCAGCTTGATCACAATGACCAGCAGATCGTCCACCAGCTTGGGAGTATCAGCATATCACTTGCTATTACTACAGACGGGTTGTCACAATTTAGGGCCAGAGCAGGCTGGATTTATCATTATCCACCGAGTCAGAAAACAGCATCTACGCCTTGAAACATGTGCGAAGAAGGCAATCGGGACGAATGAGGGATGGAAAGCCATCCTGCAAGCGAAATTATGTATCTACAGCATAACAGCGTATAAGCCACATGAGTTTATGAGTTCGGCCAATAGGCCCGAATTGACCCCGACGTGCTTTTCCCGTAGGTTCCAATGCAAACGAGCTTCTTGGCTGCCGCGGAGATCTTCACCTCCTCCAACTTACCTCCAGCTCTCCCCTTCTTACTCCACTCCAGCTTCAACACCCCAATCACCACCACCATCACCATGGTCTACGCCTTCACACTGCCCTCCACCTCCCACCTTTCCTTCCAGACCTTCCTTACCTCCAGCACCCACCCTTCTCTCCCTCAAGCAGCCACCACCGCCCGCCATGCTCTCCGACAAGCTCTCAAAGCACACAAGCGTTTACCCCGCGGTCCGCAACAAGACGCCCACCTGCAGACTCTCCTCACCACCATAACCAGCTACCTCCCTTACCTCCTCGCTCTCTCCAACGGCCTTAGCAGCAAGCCCGGCGACACATCTCCTACCGAAGAAATCGAAATCACCCTCCGCACCGAGATCACATCCGCCTGGCGCCCGACCCTCACCAACCCCACCACCACGCTCTCCCTCAAACAGCGGCCCACCACCACCCGCATCCAAGGACAGGGTCTCGACTTTGAAATAGCCTTTGTCCTCTCCACCCTCAGCTATGTGCTCAACTCCCTCGCCCGTATCGGCGTCACCCGCACCCTCTACGCATCCACGACCCCGACTCCCGAACAGCGCACCGCCGCCATCCAGACAGCCACCAAACACCTCCTCCAAGCCAGCGCCGTACACTCACTCCTCGCTTCCTCGCCATCCTTCGCAACCGCAGCCCACTCCATCTGCAATAGCAACAAAAATGGAACCTCTACCCTCCCGGACCTCGACCCCGCCACGCAGGCGGCCCTCTCCTGTCTCGCCCTCGCGGAAGCAACCCTCCTCGCTGTGTTGAAGGACGATTCCTACGTCGCCGCCTGTATTCAGGCGCGCAATCCCAATGACAAGGACTGGATGGTCCGCGCGCCGGAGATCCCCAAGGTCCGCGCGCACCTCTTCGCTAGATTATGTATTCGAGCTGCGGAGTACGCGGAGCAAGCTGCTGCGGGGCTGGGATCTGTCCGGTCAGAGGGGCGGATGGGGATTGATGATGATCTGCTAGGGTATACACGGGTGCTGGGACGGGTTGCGCGGGCGAGAGCCTGCCGCTTCTTCGGGGTGGATGCGGAGTTGTCCGGGAAGATCGGGGAGGGTATTGCATGGTTGAGAGCAGCGAAGGGAGCATTGGGGGCCAGGGGAGCTGGGACAGGTGGAGCGGAAGCGAAAGAGACGAGTACGAAGAGCCGGACCGGGCTGTCGAGGCTGAAGCAGGGTTGGATGGAGCGGCGGGAGGAGAGACGGATGGAGAAGGATGCGGGCAGTCGGGATCGGACGGAGAAGGGCGAGCTAGGACCGGGGGATAACGCAGGTCGGGAGGAGGAGAGTCGAGTGATTGAGATGCTGGAGACGAAGTGGGTGCGAATGAATGATACGGTGGGTGATATCCACGTCATTGGTTTGGAATGATGTTGCTAACTGCTGAGCACAGATTAATACCCAGCTGATCCCACCTTCTGCGGACCTGCTAGCAAACTTGCCCTCCGGTCGAGATATTCATTCCGCGCCAGCGCCGTACAAGATCCCCTCGCTGGATGAGGAGCAGTTGGTGCGCATGCGTGCGCCGCCGGCGGAGGACGACTTTGGACCAGGGAGTGATGTCGAGGATAGTGATGAAGAGGCGGCCAGTGTAGCGCGTGTGTATACGCCGGGAACAGTACCGGAGCGGAGTGACAGTGCCTATTATTGATCTTGAGCTTGTATACAAATACCATATCATATGGCCTGCCTATGCACATATAGGTTCTACTCCGCATACGTAGTACCAATAAGACACAGCAATCCAGACACAGCAACCCACTCGCACCTAACAACCTCATAAACCAAGAGAAAGAGCCATACCCACCCCATCTCAAACCATATCATACAATCACAACTCCCCAAACCCAAACCCAAACCCAAACCCAGAGAAAAAAAAAGTATGAAAATAAAACACAATGCATATATTGTATATCACATAACATAACACAGAAACCAATCCAATTCAACCCATCCCATCCTCAACCCTCAACCCTCATCTAAGCAGACTTATTTCCCTCCCCAGCAAAGTAATTCTTCTCCTGGAACAAGTAACCCTTAATCTTGCGCTCACCCAGCAACTCAAAGTACTTTTCTACATCCCCAGAAACAAACCCACATTAGCAAATCCCCAACACCATCCCTCATCCTTTTCAGAAAGGAAAGAAGGAATAGAAAAAAGGTATAAACTCACCCCTCAAAACCCCACACTTCTCCAAATGATTCACACCCTCACGAGCATAACATTTTCCCAATTCCTCTCCGACCAGACGAGACATCATACTGCGGACCCATTGTTCACGGATAATGGCGTCGCGGGCGTTGTGGACAGCGACGTTGTCTTCGAAGTCGACGCCCTCGTAGGTGGGCGGCACCGTGGGCTTTTTGGCCAGGAAGGAGGCGGATTCCGGGGTGGGCATTTTGCAAATCTCTTCTTTTTGTTTGGAGCTTTCTCGGATTCCGGGGTGTAGGTGGGTGGGAGGGAGAGAGGTGTTGTAGTAGTATCTTGAACTAACTGCCTGGTCGAGTTCGATTCCGGAGGTCGCGAGAGTAACAATTGCGGTGGTTTGATTGGTTGGGGGGTGTGGGCGGTCGGATGTTGCTGCGCTGGTCACGTGCGTTGATAATTATTAGTAAGCAGGTTGTGAGTGGGTGGTTGTGCACTGCCATTACGGTTGTATACTTGTTTGTTAGGGATTATAATTCAGTGAGAGTACAGTAAAAGGTCATAGATGAGCTACTAAGTCTAGATAACTATCGCTAACACCGAACGCCTCGCCAAGTACACAAATCAGCAAACATCACACCTATCCATACGCCGTCACAGGTCATTATTAGTCCGCATTTTACATGGTCATTGCTCAGACCAGTCATCATCTGCAGTAAACATAAAGCAAATGTCGTATCCAGCAACGGATTATTCAACTTGCTGCTCCTCGCCAGGGAAAAGCTTCTCGTAAAGGCCGTTCAACTTGTCCTTCATCCGCTCCCACCATGTCAGGTTCAGCTGCTTGCTGATCTCGCGGTACTGGTACATCTCGGCCCAGCAGTCGCGTCCATACTGGCACCCGGCCATGTTGACCAGGAAGTCTCTTTCATCTTCCTGGTAGTGGACATTCGGGTCAATCTCGTCTCCACATGCCCCCTGGGGGTACGAGTTGATATATCGCTGGGGAAGGAAGCCAACGTGGCTGCGAACCCACGGCTGCGTCGCATACAGATATTCCATCGCATCCTGCTCCTTGTGCTCCCACTCCATATGTTTCTGTTCATACATGACTGGGTCCCACCACGCGTCCAGCAGGCGGTCGGCCCAAAGGGAGCGCCGAATGAAGAAAGAGCCGAGGTTGAAGCCCCCACAGTCCTGCGACAAGAGCATATGTACCGATGATGGATCCCCGTCTCCGTTTGGCGAACGAGACACCTCGTCCAGGTAAGCGTCGTCCGGCGGATGGCTGATATTCAACGGGTTGTAGACATTGATGTCCCGGTAGATAATTTCATCCAAGCGGTCGAATATATGGTCCTGTAACGAGTAAGAGTATTCCATAATCCAAGTGCTGAGGTCCAACCACCAAAACCTGCACATGTCAGTGACGCTCATCAAACAAATATTGCAAACATACCATTCAGCATCAGGATGCTTTCGCATCGTCTCCCGGATGAGGTCCACCTTCTCCCAGCTCTCGCGCCATTCGTGCGAATACCGCTTCTTCGCCAACATGTTGACGGTTTCCAATTCGTAGCCCCATCGCTCAACATAATTCTTCTTATTCCACACGCTGTTGCGCTCGATCGCCCATTCGCGCGCACCCTTCCACTCCATCACGCCGCCCTCTATGTTAGATTCTAGTATGATCACGAACTTGTGCCCACCGCCTAGCGGAGAGCGTCGATACTTTTGAAGAAGAGCTGCGATTGATTAGCCACCTGCAGGCTTCGTTCTCCACGTATGCGATTCACTTACACGTTCCGAAAAACATATAGCCCAGCAAAAGAAAGATCAGCGCCACGAGAAAGCGCGATCGTCTGCGCCGCAGAACTGACCTGCCAAATCCCAAGCGCCAGCCCGTAGCTGGGGAGAGAGGCCGCCCCCGGCCAAACTCATCCTTATCGACATAGCCATTCGGAGACCCCGAGCCTAGACGAAAGCGCGGCAGAGTGGCAGAGAGCTGGCGTCTTGAGCGCGAGAAGAACCCGCTGTTCTTCGTCGAGAAAGACGGGTAGCCTCGTACCTCGTCGCTTTTCGCTTTGGCGGCGGCCCAGGAGATGCCGCTGGCACCTATAGGATTTGGCGACAGGAAGCCATTGTGAGGCGTCGTCGAGCCACTGGGCGAGGTGAGTCCAGGACTAGACCATCCTGCTCCCGCGGGGTGGGGAGAGGGCGATCGTGACAACGACATGAGCGGGGAGTCGGGACCGACAGGGATGCCGGCAGGAAGGGCAATGGCGGGCGAGCACAACGGCCCGCGGAGCAGCCACAGGCGGGCGTGATTGGGGAATTCTTGCTCGGCAGAGGGCCGCGGTGGAGGAGGTCAATGGGATATGTCTTTCTTTGAAGCAGGCGCCCGCAACTTGGGGGGAAACAAGAGCGCAGCAGAAAGGAAAAGGATGAGGTTTTGGAGCGGAGGTGTAGAAATTAAAGTAAAATTACTCTTCGGTTCAGGAGTCACCAGCTCGAAACGACGGAAGAGGAATAGTATGACATGGTCGTTGATAAAAACTGGATCACCAAGTCGCCAAAAAGGCCGAAACAATAATCCAGGAACAGAGGAACCCATCCGCGAACGGGTCTGTCCGCTTTCGTTTGGGGACTTTTCTCTTTGAGGGCCACTTGTCAGGTTAACGGTACAGCTCCAAGGGCGCGCTAGGGGGTGCCCCGGAGAACTGGTTGAAGAATGGAAAGGAATGGGAGGGATCCAAGGGTCAACAACCCCCATGAGGCAGCGATGAGGGCGCAACTTATCATCAAGTAAGACATTCCGCGCGAGGACCATGGATAGAACCCGAGCCATGGCTATCAGGATGACCACCCACTGCGTCGGACATTGTCATCTCGTGTGTGAGAGAGAATGAGGTGCTCGGAGAGAGCATCATTCGTTGGTGGTGGGGAGGTAGGAGATTAAACTGCAAAAAGCAGATTAATTTAATTAAATCCTAGCAACAGCCCCGCCCCCTCGCTTGAGCTTCTCGCGCAGACGCCGAAACGAACGGTTGGAGCCTGGCAATTTGTTGAGAGGAGCTGCTCATTTCGAAGGTTACTTGCGAGTAGGTTGTGAGTTGGCCACCCTGGCTCGAGAATCTGTCAGACCCCCTAATGCGACAATGAAGCACCTAACGGTGGAACACATTCAAGCTATGTTCCAGTTCGGAGAAGATGGAAGAACTGCTAGAAATCCGAGAGACCAGACTAGCAGGAAGAAACTAATCTCCAAGATCCACATGGAAAAAGAGTGAGACCCACTCGGTCTTTCAACTTTAGCGGTCAGGGTCACATGTGGTGCTGGTGTTGCTTTGGCTTCCTTCGTGGCTTTTCGACGCATTGGGAAACCTCCCGATTTCATGATTCGTGATCTTTGACAGTAGTATCCAGATAATGTGTTTCTTAAACCTGTTGGATCTGCCTGCTTCCGGCGTCGCTTATTCAATGTGAATAGATACCACCCTGTGAACCAGGGAACTGCCCTTCGTATCGTTGCCCGAGAGGTACAGGCTTCACGGACCCAATTGATTCCAGACCCTGAGGGTCGCTACTAGTCTCTTCGTAGGTAGTTCCTAGATATTATACGAGCTACATTTTATCAACAAATGTATTTTGAGAACTTTAATGGCCTGCTGTTTTTGGCTGTCAATTTGCCGCCACTGACGCAAACCCTTGTCTCATACAGTGGGCTTCCTTCACTCATCCACAAGCAATTAGGCCCTCAGTCACGTTTCCTAACCTTCAGCTATACTGTGTTGCAGTATATTGTCCACCGCGCTGCTGCTTGACAAGGGTGCTGGAAATGACTGCTTTATGAGGTCTGACTATAAATGTATGCTCTCTACACAGAGGCTTGATTGATTTTTTCTCTTCTATTATATCATTCCAATGTACGCTACTTTCTTAGACTAGTATCAAGTGCAAGAGCTCGTTATATACCTTCTAGAGACATTCCAGAAAAGAATGCGAAATTAAAACTTCCATGAAATCAGAAATATATTGACCGCCACATACGTCGAGTATGGGTAATTGTTTCGTTTTTCAATGGCTTTACGCCGGTAGCTAACATGACATTATGTGTGAATAACTATGTAGTTGTCTCCGAAAGGACGGGATATGACCCCCTAAGCGAAGGTTATAGAGACAACTATCAGTAATCCTAATGAGAAACGTCATTGTGTCGAACTCGGACTTTTCATGGAGCTTGTCGGTCTAACTACAAGCCATTCTTTAATTCTTAGATATTAGATATTGAGGTATTGAGACATCGAGATGAGCATACTTTGCGATCTTCAGGGTGAGCCACATTGCATTATTATTTAACTCGCCTTCGGATTCACGAAGAAGCGACTGATCCTAAGAATATCCAAGTCATACATCACTTCTCATACTCAATCCGACCAGTATCTCAGAAACACGCATCTACCCCCCCCAACAAAATATCGTCAACCTTGTTCTCGTTCTCAATCCACATATATCCCTGCAGGGCCTTTTCATCGCAGAGAATTTGACCAGGTTGACATACAAAGACCAAAATACATACGAATCACAAATCTCTAAGCGAATCCCACTCAAGCCCTTCTCTCCTCATCAATCCCCCTGCCCAAAGTGCCTACTGAAGGGTACATGCGCTCGCCAATCGCCCTCCGACGATTCATTTCCTCATTGAGTCTCAGCTGCATCTGCAGATCTTGTTGCTCGGCATCACCTCCAGGAGCTGGGAAATGCTCTAAAAATCCCATCTCACACTGCTCGTGGAGACACTGCACTTGGGTGGTGTTACAGCCTTGCGAGTAGAAAAGGCGTGAGATGGCTTCTTTCATCTGCTCGATCTGGGCGATGAAACAAGAACACTGTGTATCAGTCCATCCTTGGGTGCACAGGAAGCCGTAGAGTCTCTTCTCGTAGGTGGTCTGGTTCGACGGGTCGACCAAGTGAGGCTCATTTGCATTCGATGTTGCGTTGAGGGCAACAGGGGGAATTTGGCTAGTACCAGGCAGGGGAGTGTTTTCATCTGCGTCTGACATGATTTGGCCGCTTTGTAAACTGTAGAGAATGAACTGAATTAGGATTCAAGTTGGACAGGCTGGTGAAATAATGAGTGATGATTAAGACGATGTATAATGAGAAAGGAGGTGGTAGCGTTGCTTATTATCCGCTGAGATATCCTTGCACTTACCCTTGCACTAACTAGCACAACGCTTACAGTAATTTACTGGTAGTATTTATACCATACAGAGTAAGACCACTTGGCTTTGATAGGTTATATTTAGAGGACTATATGGTGTAATATCGAGTACTCTGATTGATGCGCCTTAGCTACATCATATTGCTGTCAAGCCCTACAGTTGATGACTATTTCCTGCCCAAATCTAGGAATAGACAGTAACGCCAGTGAAGATTGAGTGGCTGCAAGCATTATTCGTATGTGTGCACTAATGATAGCAAAGTCAACTTCCACCAAAGAATTTGGAAAAAAAAAAAAAAAAAAAAAAAAAAAAAAGAGTTCAAGCCTAGATTATACATACCCGGTGTGGATAACAGCTGGTACGGCGTAATACTCCATTTACACACAAGAAGCAATCCTGGAGAGTAGAAGAGCAAAACTAATCACCGTATTGCGAGTTAGAACGCTTTGACGGTAACCGCTTCGGTTGCAACTTACACCGAACTGATAAGTCGGGACTCTGGCATCGCTCTCATCGATACGAAGGTGAGCAGCATTAGACTCTGCAACATCTGCCTCATGAAGAGACACAATCCTGCGGCGCTTCTAATGCTGGTCTTGCGGATGCGATGACTGTGGCTGATAGAAATGCGGACACATAAGATAGTTTCATTTTCAATGGAGCTGTGGATATTAACCAAGGAGAATGAGAATTCTCGATCTTTCGGTGACAGATGTGATTGCTTCAGAAATAGTTGTTGATAGTCAGTTCATGTGGCCATGTCGTGTCCTTTTATGGTGCCTCTGCGCAGGTAACCGAGACTACCTCTTTTTCTCAACCTGTGATTGAACGCAGAATTCATCCCAGCAAGGTGCCATATCTCAGGTGATGGAACCAACAATGTCCATCCTTGGTGTCTATTCTATAGCTGCATGGAACGTTACGCATGTAAAAGGTCCTATGTACGGAGTAACTGAAAACTTTGAATACAACCTTCCAAGTGGAGTAAAGATTATTTGCAGTTCAGTGCACCGTCATTGCCGCCTTGCTGTTGTTACAAACCTACGTCAACATCTTTCAAAAGCACTGGATATCTAAAATGTTCGAGATGGGTGAGCTAACGTGCTAAGGCAAGTAGATAGGACGAGGATGGTTGATCAAGTGTAGACCTATCATATAAATGCCATATTAACATATGAAAATCTACTAGTAGTTGATAAAGACGCCTTTGAATCTTGACTGGCTGCTCATTATGTGACCAATGCGTTATGAAACATTGTCCAGAGAAGACATATATTCAAAGCAGAGTGATACACTAGAGAGCAACCGGAACGGGAATGTCTCACAGGAAGCAATTATCTGGTGTCAGACAGGAAATAAATGGGCGGGGATAGTATACTGCGAATCACTCAGAGCCATGTGCTCCAGTCTATTTACTCCCCTACTGATGGAAAAGTACTAGGCGCCACTTCAAGCGCATAGCAAGGACAGATATACATCGTCACTTGGGGCCTGGACTCGTTCTCTCTTAGCTACAACCCATACACAACAAGCGGACCTAGCCTCTACCCTATGGATCTATTCTCAAAGAATTGATTTGGCTGTCTGATCATCTTGCCACTTTTCACATCCCTCAGCCACCACAGGGCAAGTATCGACCTACCCAAGGTGGCTAGTGGGGTGGGGTCACAGGGCTTCTGGCAGAATGCCTGCACGGGAAGCATTATTATAGTGCCACAAGGTAGCACAATGTCCGCACTTGTTACTGCAGTCAGCGTTGCATTTAATAGTTCAAGCTTTGCCCGATAAGCAAAATGAACAGGTCTGTAGGCGCCAGGCCATGATCAGGATCAAACCTGGAGGATAGAAGCAATTATACATGTAGTATATGACTAGTACATACTTCCTTGTCTCACCTAGTAACTATACAAAAGTTTGACTCGTGTAACTTAGACGTCCACTCCTATACGTGATTGTAGCGGCCGATATAGTAACTCATAGGTCCTAAAAAAACTAATAAACATGGTACATGCTACTTCAGTTAAAGTGACATTGAATAGATCCAGGCCAGGGTTCAACAAGAATAAGAACAGTACATCTGATCAAGTCTTTTTCTCTCTCAAATTACCCTCATTCAGCGTGCTCCCTACGAATCCACGAAAATCAGGTGCAAATTGAGACTCTAGACGAACAATATCGTTGCCCTTCTGTTCATAGGAGCTGCTGCGGCTACCGGTATTGGACCTTGCTATAACCAGTAGGTCCTCTTTCTGTCTTCATTCCAGACATCTTGTTTGATCACTTTGAAGTGCATCCTAAGTTTGTTGTAGCGCAGATCCTCAACACAATATCGGCAACTACCGTTATTGTCAAGGAGATGGTGTGTCTTTTCACGTCTCTCGCTCTTTACTCTACCATCCCTGGGAGACTCGGCTTAACTTATCTCTTCTATATCACATATCAGGTGTCTGTTACTTCGAAGGCATACATAATTCATGCGACCCCCCTGGGAATGCTATTCCTGGTGATTTTTCAAGGAATATGATACGCAGTGGCCTACGCCTGGGGACAGAAAGATGAAATGGAAGGGCCGATTGTATTTCGCCATGGTGCCTCCTAGGAATAAAGTACAGACTGACTAAAATAAATAATACTTTAGCCTGACAGAGTATGAATGTATATAGCAAAGTCCTGTCTCAAATACAATTGCTCTTCCTAAATATCAGAGCACGCGGGTGCTATCTAATTCTAGCAAAGTAGCAGCAGCTTTTTACTTACTCCTTGTCCCTGAGCAAGGAGATAATGATACACCGAGGGATCGACGGCACTGGGTTGGACCATGGCAATACGTTCATGTATTCTATAGTGGTCCGTCTCAGACGTATCCAGGTGAGCGGGTAATAGATCGTGGTATCCATTGATAAATATCCATGCAATTGATGATCGTACATGCGTTGACGAGAGTAGTCTTTTTCCTTTTTTGTTCCCCTCCAGACCCTATCTTATCCAGATCATTATGTATATGCACAAACGCCAAAATCAATACTGAGCCACCCCATTTGTTCCCCCAAGACCAAACGAAGATGCAACCCATACATAAGAGATACATACAACTCCAAACCACACCAGGGACATTACACCATACCTCATAGCCATTTCCAACTCAGTCAGCGAACCAAGTGCCACCCTATCGACACCTACTTCTTCCCATGCGGTATTTTCCGCGCAGGTTGTCGGTTGGCAGCCTTGTCCTTGGGCATCAAGACTTTGCGCACGGTGAAGCCTTTCTCCTCATCGGGACGTGAGCGAGCACTATCTCCATGGTAAAATTCGCACGCGAACTTCAAAAACTTGTTCCGATGTTGATAAACGGTAATGACATCGCCGGTATACAGTTTGCCGAAATGGAAGCCTTCTCCGCCATTGTCGTTCTCGGGCCCACGCCGCAGCTCAGTTCCATTGACCCAGATACACTTTCGGGTTTTGGTCGAGAGAATAGCCATCACGCCGGGGACTGTCATCCAATCGTGTCCAGCGGCAATCTTGGTTTCGATGGCTGGTGCCCAAAAGGTAACTTCCAGTGCATACGCAGGTATCCGTGTATCCATTGGCTCGGGATAGCATATGGTTGCTTGGGGGCCGCGGCCCCAGGATGTCATCCGAGCTTCCAGCGGAATAGTGAGCTCAAAGATGGACCCGGGGAGAGTGGTCAGCTTTCCAAGGAGGGGGCGTGATGTGCTAAGATGCGTCACGGTATTGAGAATTGGGCCTGGAGTCTGATCGGCCGCAGGCTGTAGGGAAGGCTCACTGTCTTCCCTTTTCGGCAAGTCAGGAAGTCGCTGTCCGGTTTTGGCATCGATAGTATTCGCCAACTCAATGTCGAACACCTCTTCAGGAGCAGCGTCGGGCTCAGCATGCCCATCGTTGGTCTTTCCCGTTGTCGTTTCGGGACTAGAACGCTCACTGGCAGTATCGGGTATGGGGAGTTCAATCCGCCGGTTGAATTTTGAAGCCTTCGGGGTTTCATCATCGATAGTGGTCTGCGGGGGCGCCTCTGGGGCCTTGTCCTTCGGGACTTCTGCGGCCACGCTAATTTGCGGCCCCGGCACCTCGACGTGACGGGGAATGTTGTTCAAGCCAGGGTGCGACGAGTTCATGTTCAGCTGCCCAACAAGGTTCTCAGCTCCCATTAAGCTAGGTGCAGACCCCGCGACGGGGTTTTCCGGCAGGGAGAGGATGGAGTTCAGGCTGTTGCCGTCGCTGATTATCGACTCACCAGTGGAAGAAACGAAGTCATGGAGGCCAAAGTCGTCGCCCTCAAATGCATCAACCTTGTCGCCCAACGCGTGAGAACTTCGAAGTATCGATGGCGTAATTTCACCGAAAAGTCGTTTTGGAGTTGACTGGGAAACTGGTTGAAGAGCCGAGAAACTGTCGAAACTGGGCAGCGATGGATAGCGAATTTCCTCCGGCGGATATTCAAGCTTGATTTTCTTGGCCTGGGCCAATTCGTCGTCCTCCTCAGCCACGACTTCTGCTGCCGGATTATCATTCAAAGACAGCTGAGATGCGTCTATTTCGTCCTCGAGATCCTCGCCTATGTCAGAAAGCTCATCCGGGACACCCAGAAACAAGTCCTCATCATCATAATCGTCAATGTCCGCAACTCCTGCAATCCACGGGTGCCTAAAACATTCTCGTTCGTTCGGGCGAGACTGGGGATCACGGTTTAAAAGTCGAGCGACAAAATCTATTCCATCCTCTGAGACGCCTGCCTTGCGGAGTTCACTATAATCCGCATCCTCAGTCATGATGATTCGCAGCATCTGAGCACCACGATCATCTCCTCGAGGAGCGAAAGGAGGGACACCCGAAAGAAGATGAAAGAGAACGGCTCCAAGCGACCACATGTCAACAGATTGATCGTAAGGGGATGTTTTTGGAGGCCTAATGGTCAGTATGGTTTCGGCAGCGCATATGTTACCAGGAACTTACGGATCACCCAGCCTGCGCCGTTTCCGAACCTCACCACGTCGGTAAGTGTCATACTCGGGGTAGACTTCCGGGGCGCAGTACAGCAATGTGCCACAAAAGGTCCTCAAAAAGGTCTCTTCCTGAACTACTTTTGAGAGACCGAAGTCTGACAATTTCACTCGGAGGGGATCAAGAGACGAAATCAAGATATTGTCTGGCTTGATATCTCGATGCGTGATCTTCCGTTTATGTAGATAGTGGAGTGCATGCAAAATCTGTCGCGCCATGGTCCTAACCTGGGCCTCTGCGATCCTGCCATGCGACTGCAAGTAAGTGGACAGCTCTCCACCGGGAACATACTCCATGATGATGTATATCCATCTGTCGTGCTCGTGATGGTCGACGTATTGAACAATATTGGGCTAAAAGTCATTTGTTATAAGTGGGAGCGTCAGAAAATTCATTTGAGGTTACTCACGTGTTTCAGATCTTTCATGATCTGCATTTCATTGTCAACTTTCTTGTCGAGTATGCCATTTTTCATCCAGCGGCGCTTGTCGAGTTCTTTGGCTGCATATACAGAACCATGCTGCTTCGTGGCGAGTTTGTAGACCGTTGCAAAGGCTCCCTTGCCTATTTGCCCCGTCACGTTGTAAATCGATCCTCCAGACCAGTGCATGCCGTACGTATTAGGTGAAGCGATCTGCAGAGCGGGCGCGGGGGTAGTACGAGCTCTGGGTTGCGCTGCACCTGCTCTTTGCGTCTCGATCTTTTCGAAGTAGCGAAGCATATTTTCGGTGTACTGCATGACAAAACCTTCCCGGGACGGCAGGCGCACAATGAATCTGACTTCCTCCGAAGACTGCCCCTCACCATTTGGCACCTGAATGACGGAACCATTGACTAGCATGCGGCTCTTCTCACGTTGAATCTTGCGAAGACGGCAGTTGTCTACGATCGTTCCATTGGTGGAGGTGTCCTCCAGCATTATGATCCCATCTTGCGTAAGATAGATGCGGAAGTGCGTGTTCGAAATACGTTTCGAGTTAGCATCGGCAATGAGAAGATCGCAGCGAGCCCTGTTCCGTCCGAAGCAAAAGCCCGTGTTTGCGTCATACACATCCGATGACAGTCTAAGAGCGAAGTCCAAAGCTGCTGTATCTGAACATTCATATTCTAGCGCATCCCTTTGTAGGATGTGCTGCGGGGCGTGGCGCGCAGTTGCGGCTACAGCATCATGGGCTGCAGGTGAATTTGGGTGTAAGATACAAACAATGTCCGTCAGATCATCCTCGTGGAGGGCCGAATTGTTGTAGCCCATGCGGCGAGGGTCCGTGCATGGCTGAGTGGACTCCTGGGTCGCCTCCATCTGCACGGATATTGATGATGACGTCGAGGGCTGACAGGAACAGTGCGACTGCCGGGAAAGGTATGAATATAGTAGAGAAAGACAGAAAAATTCAAAAGCAGACTATATGACAAGACAAACACTGAAGGGTATATGTGCGGGACTCAAGTAGAGAAATGGGAATAGAACTTTGCGTAGCCAAGGCGATGATCAACAGGAATCCATATCATAGACCTGTTGGGGGTATAAGCCTTGCTAGCATTAAAGTTGATTGCTTGTATGCTCGAATAATTCTTGCAGCGATGCAGGAAGGTATGAATGACCTTACCTGGCGAGCAACCAAACGACAGCACCAGCCCGCGCAATGTTCCAGCAACCTTAGAGAGCGCACCCCGAAATCACACCCAGTTTATCCAAGGCCTGGTGTATGCGATGATAAATTGGCAGGAACGAGGCCAGTAGATGTACCAAACAAGACTTTATACAGTGTGCCTTCCAGCGATAGGCAGCGAGGTCTCAAAGTATCTCAGTCGTGATGGATAGCTCCAGGCTTGAAAGCCAACCAGATTGGGTCCAAAACTGCTCAGGAATTCGTAGTGTTGGACCATTGAAGCAAGGAGCAAAAAGGGAATCCGTCGAAGGGGTTTGTGAGGGACACCGGGCGTGTTTCTATAGCAGGTTCCTGGTATTAGTCAAGGATGCCCATGTAACTAACAACAGTGCACAGAGAAACGGAAAGTTAGACTCACACAGTTAGCAAAGTCTCCACCAACTATCTACTGCATTGCCAGGCTCAAGAGATGCAATAGAGGGAGCATAAAAGGTGGAGCCAGAGACGGAGACGAGACAAGAGACCGTCCGACAGGAGTCGTCGTCCGAGAAACATGCAGCAGCAAGGCTGGGGTGATAAACCGCAGCTCTTTAATTTGAAAGTCCAGCAGAGCCCCAGGCACCAACAAGGCAGAACCCCGGATGGCCGCACCTGAGCCAATAAGAGTGCGCCTTGCATAGGCGGGCGGGACACACCGCATCTACCGATTCCGTGGATCCAACGCGTGACACTCGACTTCAGATCGATTTACTTCCTAGCGATTCAGATCGTTCTATCCTATACCCACTAGTGCGATTATCCAACGACTTCCTTGTAATTCACTTCAGTCAGTACTACGCTTAAACTTTCTTGCTCAAAGCTGCCTCAAACACCTGCTCGAGTCGAGAGAGGGACTCCTCGGATACCTCTGCAGTCATGTTAGATCAATGTGGGAGAGTAGTTCGCATGGCAAAGGAATACTTACGGTAGTGGACGACGATGCGACTACCCCCAAGCTTCAAACCCTTTTCACGTCCAATCTCGGCCAGATCATCAGGCCCCAATCCCGACCCCTCAACGTCCAACCACACCATGTTGGTCTCTACGGGGTGGGATAGCTTGCCTCCACGGCTAGTCCACATATCGGCAACCTTCTTTGCTCTTTGGTGAGACCCTAGAAGCTTCCCTTGCTGTCCGTTGGGGTCGGGTCCAAATGTCTCCTCAACTGCGACACGGGCCGCCGCAGAGATGACTCCAGCTTGACGGACACCACCACCGATGGACTTGCGAAACCATCGAGCTTTCTTGATAAACTCGCTCGAGCCAACAATAATACTTCCAATGGGAGCACCTAGGCCCTTCGAGAAACATAGGCTTACGCTGTCGAACAAAGTAGTGTAGTCAGGCAAACTACCGGCACCGGACACCACTGCTTCCCAAAGTCTCGCACCATCCAGATGGACCTTGATGTTATTTTGATGAGCCCATTCAGTGATGCGCCGAGCCTCAGAAAGTGGCATAACCAGTCCATCCAACGTGTTCTCAAGACTGATGAGCTTCGTAGGACAGTAGTGGATGTTATCACTGAGTACCGCATGTTTCTTGATATCCTCCAGAGTAAGGTGGACACCATTCTTCGGGATAATGGGCATGACCGTGGCGCCCGTAAGGGAGCTTACTCCACCAGCCTCGTAGCAGATGATATGGGACCGGTGATCGCAAAGGACAGAATACGGAGGCTCCTTTAGGTGAGTGCGGATGGCAACCTGGTTGCCCATTGTACCGGACATGACCAAGAGAGCGCTCTCATGTCGAGTGCGCTCTGCCACATAAGCTTCAAGATCATTTGTCACTGGATCTTCACCGAAGACATCGTCAAGAAGTGTGGTCTGGCAGATAGCCTCCAGCATTGCCGGAGTTGGCTTGGTCATTGTATCACCTTACGACATATGATTTTCAGCAAAAGTGCACATCACAATGGCAGCATTCTTCTGCTATGAGTCATACTCACTTCTCAGGTCAAACTCAGCTGCACCGGCACCCTGCCACGTGCTGGGTCTGCTCCCATTGGAAGCTGTTGATACGCTAGCCATGGCGATCCTGGAACGGTATGCGAATCTTGGAATTGGGAGGGATGGCCTTAGAGGAAACAAGGATCGAAGAGAATAGCGGGCCAAGGATCCCATCGAGCCTCAAAACTGGAATGATGACAGGGCTGAAGCAAAAGCAAGTAGGCAGCGGCAACGAATTGGCTGTTAATCTAACGGGCATGCGGGGGACATTCCGAGGGGAAGCAAAAAGTGACTAATCACCGATAGGAACAATGGAGGAGATTCTCCGAAATGATGTTATTCGACAATGAGATGGACCCCGGCGGTGCATGGTTTATACTGGATTCGGCCTAGTTTCTTTTTCACAATTAATTATTGGAGTAGATGCGCTTTTCTAGTAGACTTATCACTTCTTGAGCACCACTACAGCTTGACGGATGCGGCTGGGACTATAAACTTAGATGTTAACTAACATGTTGCTCAGCAATTTGCATTATCCTCCAGTTTTGATATCTCTGACATCTCCACAAGCAGACCTTACAGTTCCATTCACCATTTGCAAGACTTCAGCAAAGCTTCACCAAGCCATGTTCCACTCCAACAGCTTCTGTACAGGCGAAGGATCTTAGAGAGACTTCGATGCATCCACTTAATTCGGGTTGCGATGACATACTACGCGCCCATTGTAGAAGAATCATATGAACTATGACAAGGCTAACCAAAAACCCCGCATGTCAAGACTACTACTAGTTTGTTTTCAGCAGGTGAAAAATTTTATAGTTCATACTCTCCTGGAAATTTAACTTCTCCGATGGGGGATGTCCGAGCAAACTTGTGATCTGACCAAGGCAGGGCCAGAAATAACGAGCAGGAGAGGGATAGAAACAAGGAATCGTAAGAGTCAGGATGTGACAGGTGTGCTGGTAGATATCTGGCAGCCTGCATGTAGGTAGTAGTTACTAGTTTAGCACTAAGAAATAAACAGGCGTTTTAGTACAGAAGTTGATTGGAAGCCTTGTTTAAAGTCTCACCTGCATATCTGGCTGTAACGGGAGAAAAGGCCAGGGCTCTCCTCCATACACTAAGTGATTAATAGCATAAGGGCATGTATTGAGGTGAACCTATTGCATAATCGAGTTATCAATTTTTTTTGGAGTCTCTGTACATATCAGTAGATTGTATATTTGGTAGCAATGTCAAGAGTTTAGACATTGAAGTAGCTGAAGCTATAGTTGGCTGCTCAGGAGAAGCCATCTCGGTAAGTAACATACGTAAAAGATACGCGGAGGGGAGCGGAAGCCGGGCCCAGCCACTGAAGGAGAAACACGGAGGGCCGGGTATGACGACAGTGAAACGCGTGCGGCCCTTATCGATAGCCTAATCGGGAATGGTCGACCCGCCAACGTGTCTCCATTGACGGCTGAGTCAGCAGTCGAGATCCCTCTGGACTTTTGCGGGCAGGTTTGCGCCCTGACTTTCGTTCATCTCGCAACTTCACGCGGGCTCACGGCCATACGCTCTTTCACGGCCTGAGTTCCAACGTGCTTCCCCCTCATGTCCACCGTCATGGATCTCTCTCGGCTTACCCGCCCGGCAATCCTCTGCCAGTGCTCGCGATGCTCGAGTTCGCTGGCTGCGCTCGAGAACGAGTGGGCTAAACTCTCGAATTCTTACTCCATAGTGGCTGGGTGGCTGAGCGTCGAGCTGCATCGCATTTCCATCTCCTCGGAGAAGAAGCAAATTCCGCAATCATCAGAGCTGAACACCCTACGAGGCCGGATCCTCCAGGAAATCTCCTGTAAGCTCTGTCAACAGAAGCTGGGCGTGCTATGCTCTCTAGACAATGGGTAAGTGGGTATCATTTCTGTTCACGCTTCTCAGCTAACACAGAACAGCCCCAATATCTTCTGGAAGTTATCGAAGGTGTCGTTCAGGGAAATTGTTACCATGCGCACAGTGGAGCCTGTATTCAAGGAAGGATCGCTCGAACGCGTTCTATGTCCGACTCCCCCCTCCCGACAAGACCGAACACCAGTCCACGCCGGGGCCCTGGTACCCACTACATCGACGGAGCTAGACCCCTACAACTTGTCGATGGAACAACAGATCCAGCACCAAGGGCTGAGCCTCGATCACATCACAAGTTCCGTCAGCAACCTTCACGATACCATGTCCGAGTTGAAGAACGCATTCACCGCTCTGCGCATCGAATTGAACGGCCCAGGTCGATTCACATCCGATATAGGCACCCCTGCTAGCAAGGACATGATGATCGCAACAGTATTGAAGGAACTCAGATCCAAAGCCGATGAAATCGAAAGACTGAAGCTCGAAAACGAAGCACTGAAGCTGAAGAACCGTTACGCGGAAGAGCAAACCCTCAAACAAGTACAACCACCACCGCCACCACCCTTATACGCAGACACAACAGTACTCGCAGAAGTCCGAAGCCCAGGCCTACTACAAGGAAGTCGGAAGCGGCCCTGGCCAGACTCATTCCCAAGCGGACGCACCCAACCGATAGGTGATTCATTCGACGAAGACTCTTCGGACAGCATCGCAGACTTCTCCTTAGAAGACGCAAGTCTACCTCCAGTCAAAATTCCCCTGAAGGACTCCACATCCATGTCCACAACAGACAAGACAACCCACGAACCCACACCATCAGGCTCCCCCAAACTGCACATCGAACTTAACCACTCGCAACGACAACAACAACAGCAACAAACCCCTAACCATGATAACGACCTTAACAACCACCACGACAACAGCAAAAACTCCGCCACCTCTCACCGAGAAGCCATAGTAAAACGTCCGCGCCTATCCCAATCAACAGACAAACCCACAACCAGTGGACGAAGACCCGGCCGACCCCCGCGCAAATCATTCAGCCAAACCACCAAACCCGACATCACCACCAGCGCCAACAATCAAAGCCCCAAAACCACCCCACTGACCGAGCAAAACGGCAACGCGCACAAAGATTCCCAATTCGACGATTCCAGTCCCAGCGACACCCGCACCACAAAGGAGAACCGACCCGCTCACTCGCGAAGCCTGCGCAGCAGATCTCGGCCCCCGTCGCGGCGCCAATCCGCAGCAGCCAACGCCGACACACGTCCATCGGAGCCGGAGCAAACTCCACAGAACGGGTATCAGAATGGGGACGATGTACCAGACCACACTGAACAGCGACAACAACAGCAACAGCCAACGCCCCCCTTACACACGGGCAAAGAAAACTCGCATGGCGGCGCAAACGGCGTGCACAAGCCCGATACACGAGAGAAGCGCAAAGCACAGTCCGCAGCGCGAGACATCATGGTACGATTAGCTATGCAGCGTGAAGAAGCAATGGAAACGGAGGATTCGCGATGAGAGCGAGTGATGTGGGATTATTGAAACAAAAAACAAAAAAGTCTTCTGTTTTGATGCACAAAAGCAAGCAAGCTAGGCTGACCCGCTCACTTTATTTTCCCTTTTCTTCCTTCCTTCTATCAATTGTATTATCTATACTCTATCTTTGGGTGATGTGACATCCCTTCTTTTTCTTTCTTCTCATGTATTTGTACAAAAGTGGCCCCCTTTCTCTGTTTTTTTTTTTTTTTTTTTCTTCTACACAAACATCTATAGGATCACCCCGCCACCTTACTATTTACTAGCTCTTCCATGGCGACCCCCTTTCTTGATTCATTTCCCCACTAGGCCGAGATTGCCAGTCTAGCTTTTCTGCACAATGATATCCCCACATAGGGTGTGATCCAGCCCAATTCTTATCCAATCAATCCAAAAATGTCCGATTTGATATGGCTCCAGCATGTCATGCCTATTTCTCCGTGATAGAACGTAGATACTAGGCAGTTGAGCAGTAGGCGAGTAGTTGTCGATCAGAAGACGGCTCGAATACCCATAATCTAGAGTTCAAAGCATGGGGAATCTTCGTAAGAAGCCTCGAAAGGCATTCGTGACAAGCGAGCCAAACCACCAGGACCTGTATCTTGAACCCGGTCTGCTGCCTGGTCAAAAACACAGTCCCGTACGGAAGAGGAAGAAAAAATGGATGAAAGAAAAAGAAGAAAAGAGGTAAGATGTTAATTACTTCACACACATGAACCCGCAGCCTTCTCTGGCTCGTTCACAGGCCTTCTTGAGCGCCTGCTCCTCAGTATCGGTCCATTTGACGGTCAACTCATCCCACGGTTTGCGGGAGTTGAATTCTTCGCGGAAGGTCTTGTGCATGGCTTGGAGGCGGCTAACTTCGCGAGGGTCTCCGGTGCCGGAGTAGACGAGGAATAACGTGCAAGGAGGAAGGGATTGGTAGATTTGGTGGATGTTGGAGACGGTGCGGGAGACGGTGTCGGCGAGGTTCCGAGTGGCTTCTTTAGTGGGGGAGACGGCGGCGGATGTCGGGGTTGTTTCTTCAGGAGGGGGAACGAGCGTCGTCGACTCGTTCGCGTTGTTGGGGTCGGGCATCCGATTGCACCAGCCGCGATAAACTTCGAGTTCGCGCAATCTGGCCCAAGTGAAGTCAACACCGCCTCCGGGAATGGAGGGGTTGCTATCGTCGCCGTTGACTACTTTAGTAATGCCATTTACAACGTCGGTGTCGTTGGTGCATCCTATCGATGTAGTCGCCTGCGACCCGAAGCCGCGCTCCGGGTTGCCCCAGTCGACAACAGCTCCAGTGCGGCCTTCGTTGGTGGACGATTTCCCGGAACGCATGGAGCGTGCCAGGCGCTTGAAGATACTCTCGTTCGATGCCTCACTGGTGCCCCAGCGCTCACCCTTTTCGCACTTTTGCTTCACGAGTTCGAGCACAGCGCGCGCATCTTCGATCGAGTCGTGGCCTGTCTGGCCCTTCTGGATCTCTTTTCCGAGATACTTCTGGGTGAGCCATCTCAAACTGCACTTGAGCGGCGGTCCGCGGGGATGGGGATAGATAAAGGTGGTATCGACAATGAATGGATGAGTGAGTTTCAGGGCGTTAAAATCGGAATTCAAGGAGTGGCCGACGATGATGGTACGAGGAGTAAGGAGAGAGAGAAGCTTTTGCTGGATGTCGGCAAGAGTCGTGGTGACAGGGTCGAGTAACTCTTTCGTGATACCGGAGAAACGAGTCAAATAATCGATGATAGGTCGCTGGGGTTTCACCAGCTCATCTAGTACAACTTCACCATCCCACCGGACCATGCTGATGCGCGTGAGCTCGGATTGGCCACCTTCGGTGATACACATCTCGCAATCCAACGCTAACACATCCCGGCCTGCGGTCATGCTGCCTTGCTGGATTTCAGAGTCTGGTACCTGTCCAGCCTCCAAGCTCTCGACGTGAGTATCTACCCATCCATCTTCCTTGGAATGTCCGGCCCGCTTGCGATTCTCCAACAAAGTCGACTTTTCTTGTTCTGTGGCGAGCAGAGCCGGATGAAGCACATAGTCGTTCTCCCGGAGATCTTCCAAAGAGCTAATAAAAGTGGTGATCGGTGTACGCTGGAAGGCGATACTCTTGTCCACCTTGGGAGGTTTTACTCCCTTCGTGTTACTATCCTTGCCCTTCGGTAGAGCAGATAGAAGTATGGCTTGCAGTGGAGAGTGAATTTTGTTGTACTTGGAATCACCGGGGGCTTTTACGGGCCAGGCGTGAGGGAACATATCCGCTAGCGGCTGTAGGGGTGTCGGAAGGGTATCGCGCGAAAGAGGGCGAGGATTGAACCGATGTGAGCGATCTTCCAGCGGCAGACCCTGCTTCCAGCGAGCAAAGTCCTCTGCTTTTGTATCCTCATCCATTGCCTTGTCCGTAGCGGCAGGTTCTTCTGTCTCCTTCTCACTAACGGAGTCCGCATCCAGAGGAAGTGATCCGTCGAACATGCCCAGTTCCAGACCGGGCACCATCAGCACGACAATCTTCCTAACATGACCGGAGTGCTTGACTGAGATCCACTGCGGCGCGACGCCATCAGCAAAGCAGTAGAGTAGCAAACTCTGGAGATCAGCAATTCGGATGGATGACTGCAGTTTGCCTTCGACATAGGTAAGGACAGGGTACTTTGTCTTCTCCCCGTCCACGCGCTTCTTCTTCGAAGCTCTTTCCTTCGGCATATCATCCTGCGCCTTCCCAGGTTCTTCCGAGTCGATACCGTTCTGAGACTTTGTCTTGCCCGAGTTTAGGAGCGATAGTGTTTGAGCAACGCCAAAGCCATTGGCATCTGGGCTCTTCTTTACCGGATCTTCGTCATCTGAGCATCCAGCCTCTGTGCGCTTGCGCTTGTTTCCTCCCATGATGTTAAAGCGACGACCGGGGCGGCAAAGAACAAATCAAGACAAAATCGGGGGCTCGGAAGGCCTGCTAGCTGCAGAGGAATCGACCAGAATCACCCAATGTGCTTCCGATATCGCAATGACAACTCAGACAGTCACAAGCAGGTCTAGGCAAGGATGGGGAATTGGCGTCCAGAAGATCGACAAGAGGTCGCGCGACGCAGAATCCCGCCGACTTTTGAGGCACGTGATGATAATCTATCTGGTTACAATACGGTACGGATAGCATGCAGGGCTGGCCGGCCTATCAACGGAGCAGCCTGTTCCTGCGTTCAGAAGCTGCATGAACAATCACCACCCAATATTGAGTCTACATAGTGGAGTATAGCACATATAGAGTCAACTGCATTAGCTCGAAAGTGACTGCTCCATAGCGCCCATAGCAGCATCTTGTTGCTGACGCAGCCTCGGAGCCACCCAGGCTCCGTCTTACGCCGAAGATCGCAGAAGCAGAAAGCGGGTATGGACCGTGTATTACAAACGGCCCCGATGGTTCGATCTGATAAGCGGCCAAAAATTCGCCATCGGCCAGCCATCCTCCTCTGCTCCTCTCCATCTTCCACTCCATCTCGGCCACACCGTGGGGCACTTTGTGACTCTTTCCCCTCTGCCTCTCGTCTTCTTTCCTCCCTTACCCTCCTCCGCTCCCAAGTTTATCTGCCTTCCATCCAACTCCACTCATCCTTTTTCAGATCTTCTCTCTCCCATCGTCACATCAGACGCCAAGTTTTCCCCGCCGAAACCCCACCTCAGTAACCCAACCGAACTATCATCATGTCCTCCCTCGTCGAAGTCGCCTCTGAGGCCGAATTCCCTAACATCATCTCCTCCATTCCCCCATCATGCCTGCAGGTTCTCTACTTCCACGCCCCTTGGGCTGCTCCTTGCGCCCAAATGCGCGCCGTCCTCTCCGCCCTCGCCTCTCAGTACCCCGCGACCAACCCTCCCTCCATCGCCTTCCTCAGCGTTAACGCCGAGGAGCTCCCTGATATCTCGGAAGAGTACAATGTCACCGCTGTTCCCTTCGTAGTCCTCGTCCGGGACCACAATATTCTCGAAACCATCAGCGGCAGTGAAGCAATCCAAGTGCGCGATGCCGTTGAGCGCCACGCCGGTGCCGGTGCCGCCGCCTCTGCAGACGGTGCTTCCAAGACCGTCATCCCCCCACCATTGACAGCCGTGCCTCGAGAGAACGTCCCCGCCACCGCTACACAGGCGCCCGCCACGAACGGCAACGCAGCCGCCCCCGCATTGACCCCCGAACAGTCGAAGGAGGCGCTGTTTGCGCGTCTCGCGGAGCTAGTGAAGGCTGCGCCGGTGATGTTGTTCATGAAGGGATCTCCCAGTGCGCCTCAGTGTGGATTCAGTCGGCAGATTGTGGGCATTCTGCGTGAGCGGAGCGTCAAGTACGGATTTTTCAACATTTTGGCCGATGAGGATGTGAGACAGGGCCTGAAGGAGTTTGCGGACTGGCCTACCTTCCCGCAGTTGTGGGTGGAGGGTGAGTTGGTTGGTGGATTGGACATTGTAAGCCCCCTCCGTTCACTATTTATAGTGTACTTGCGGTACTAACAAGATATCTCTGAACAGGTCAAGGAGGAACTCGAGAACGATCCTGATTTCCTGGACCGCTTCTCCGTCAACAAGCCCGCTGCTTAAGCTATAGAACTATAAGTCGAATAAACCCACGGCTTTGTCCGTATTGGAGCTCCCCCCCCCCTCTTTTCAACATTTCCTATTCACATTTACCTTTTTTCAACCCTCGATTGTTAGAGCTCGAGATCTAGCGGCGTCTTGCTCCTCTTCCCCCTGTGTCCATTATTGACAGGCTGAATTACATAGTACTTGACTGGATGATATCTATACCCATGAGCGAGTGCCATGGGGAATTCTCGTCGTCGTTCATATAAAAACTACCAAATGGAAAAGACCACTTATGATTATTATACAAATGACCCAGTCAGCACCGCTTTGTATAAATATGTATAGTATTCATGTATCAGACCCTTAGGTCACAGCTGTATGCACATATGATACATCTTCCTCTTCGTATAAATAGCAAATGGATATCTGCTCCCCCCAACACACACTCTCTCTTACTCTAATACCCCCAAGCGCAACCACTAGTATAAAAACTAAGGCAATTCATCCGGCTTACCTACCCCCTTCAACAACTTAACATGTTTACTATTCAGACCCTTACGCTTCAACCTCCACAGGTTAGGATACTTATTCGACGAAGTCTTAAACTCCGACAACATCGCATCCTCATCGACATACGCACCAGCGAGCCACCTCTCACCCGTATTAGTCTTGAATCCACGACGCGCATGCGCCACACGGCGATTCTCAAAGACAACACATTCACCGGGGTTCAGCTTCAGCTCGAACATATACCGTTCGTCCTCAAGCAGAGAGGCGAACTTAGCAAGAGCCTCATTCTTCTCGCGGAACTTGCGGGGCACAGGAGACCGGACCTTCCTGGGGGCCTGGAAAGGCGGGGAGTAATTTACGTGGACGAGACGTGATTTGGAGAAGTTAGTTCCTTCGCGGACGCTGTCGTCGAAGGTCTGTGTTTCGAAGACGGGCCAAGTGTTCGTGTAGAAGTGATCCGGGTGGTTGTAGTGGTAGGGGATGTGGTGATGAAGGAGGCGGGAGTAGTTTGTGTGGTCGTCTTGTTTCATGTCGTATGCGACGCGGAAGGTGTCGACGAAGAGGGATTCGCCGCCCTCGCAGGAGTTCTTGAGGCAGTGGAGGAGTTGGTAGCCGGGCGGGTCGTTCATGTACATCAGGTCCATGTGGAAGCCGAGGAACTGGTTTGTGTAGGCGACGTTGGTGGCTTGGGGGACGCTGCGCACGTCCCAGGTGCGGCCGTAGAAGGTATCGCGGATGGGACCCATGCGGGTGGCGATCTTCTCGACCATTTCGCGTGAGTCTGGGATGTCTTTGATGAAGATGAGGCCGAGTTCGGCCAGGGTGCGCATGGACCAGGCGAAGGAGATGTCGTTGTTGATGAATTGGTCGAAGGTGATCCAGTGCTGCCAGTGTTGCATGCGGCTGTTGTCCCAGTAGGCTCGCCAGCGGTTTTTGCCCGCAGATTCCATTTCCACGGGGGTGAGGATGGGGTGTCGGAGCTGGTGGAGGTCGTATGTGGACTCGTGTGTTGATTCGGCGGGAGCGCCGCGGAGGTCGTTCTTCCATGTTACGAGCAGCTTTCCGTGCTCGATGGTTGGGTTCTCGGAGATAATGTCGGAGGATATGTCGCTCGTGCGGAAGTTGCGTTGCTTGGAGTGAGGGTCCACACAGGTAGAGCATTTGCAGGAGTCGCGAAGGATGATGTCTAGGATCTCGATAGGCTTTTTGCGGCCTTCTTGGATGATTAGACCCCCGTCTTTGCGTGTGATTGTGTATTTGTTATCCTGGTATTCTACAGTCCCGGCGCTTGTCTCCTGGGTCTTTCCCTCGTGCTGTTCACCTGCTTCCAAAGTTGAGGATTGGTTTGACGGCGATGATACAGGCTCATTGCTTCCACTTGCTACTTCATGTGATACACTGGGTTCGGCGGTCGCATTGCTGGCTGCCGAGGCAATACTGCTAGCTGCTGGAGCAGCATCACTTGATGTGGATGCCACATTGTTGGCGGGAGGGGTAGCATTGGCTGCTGAGCGACGAACAACAGAGGATGAATAGACACGGCGGCTGAGAACGGAGGCCGGAGGGAATGAAGCCCGGGGAAGGCGAAGGGCGGTTCGTAACAGACGAGACATGGCGGATACTAGCAGCGAGGAGACCTGCTATGAAGAATCTGAAGGTGCCCGCATCCAAGGACTTCAGGGTTGGGGGGTGAAGGAGAGCTGGGGAAGAAGTGGGACGCCAGGAGATCCCCCAGATAATAACTTATGGTCTGATGCGACTTTGTTTGTACCGAGGTTTTTCGGCTGGCACCTGATTGGGCACTGACTCGCCGCCGCTTTAAAGTACGAGCTAGGCAGTAAGGCAGTCAGGCAGAGACACCAGGCATCTTCGTCCACCAGGGGATTTGCTTGCCATCTCTTGGGTTGCTTGTTCCAGACGGAGCATAATCGCCCGTTGCTAAATCAATGGAGAGTAGTAATTTAGTAGATAAACCCTCAATTTTCCGGGTGTAAACAGATTCAACAAACTATCCCCGGAAGTAAATCCGGCAGTTTGAAGTCTCCGAGACTCCGTCCGCAGGAAAAGAAAAGGAACGACGGACACACGTCATGCCTCTAGACCGTTAGCATCATTTTTACCCTTTTTTTCTTTGCCCGTCGCCTTTCGACAAGGCCTCCAGCGAAACAACCACCTACACACCACCACCACACAGAAAACCACATCAATGACAATCTCTCAATAACGTGCTACCATTTGCGACCATCAATTCCACCTCAAATATCCACATCTCTCTCGCCTTAACCATCAACCGTCACATGCATGTCGGCCGGGGGAGAACACCTCAAGGATGAGGTACATAACCACCCCAGATCCCCATGCACCATCCATCCCCTCAACAATCATACATACACTCCAATCCCTAGCACCATCCATCAACCCTCACTCCCAATGCGCAAGCTAACCAATCCCCTCCAACCACCCAGGGCACACGACGACAAGTCGTCCTAGCAGGCGGCATAGCCGGCCTCGTATCACGGTACGCCCATCCCCCATCCCTCCCCCCTACAAACACAAGCCACCTAATCCTCACACCCAATTACTCCAGATTCTGCGTCGCCCCCCTAGACGTGGTCAAAATCCGCCTCCAGCTCCAAATCCACTCGCTCTCCGACCCTCCCTCGCACCACAATGTAACCGGCCCAATCTACAAGGGGACGCTCTCCACCATGCGCGAAATCATCCGTCAAGAGGGTATAACCGGCCTTTGGAAAGGCAACATCCCAGCGGAACTAATGTACGTCTGCTACGGGGTGATCCAATTCAGCGCATACCGCACAACCACACAAGCGCTCGCCCAACTCGACACCTATCGACTGCCCCCCTCCGTCGAATCATTCGTCGCGGGCGCCACCGCGGGCGGTCTCGCCACGGCATCTACATACCCGCTGGATTTACTGAGGACGCGGTTCGCCGCGCAGGGCACGGAGCGGGTGTACACGTCGCTGATGTCGTCGGTGCGGGATATCGCGCGGAATGAAGGCTACGCGGGGTTCTTTCGCGGGTGTAGTGCGGCTGTGGGGCAGATTGTGCCGTATATGGGACTGTTCTTTGCGACGTATGAGGCGTTGAGGCCGCCGTTGGCGCAGTATCAGGATTTGCCGTTTGGGTCGGGGGATGCGGCGGCGGGGGTGATTGCCAGTGTGTCGTCGAAGACGGTGATGTTTCCGTTGGATTTGATCAGGAAGAGGTTGCAGGTGCAGGGTCCGACGAGGCAGTCATATATTCATCGCAATATTCCTGAATATCAGGGTGTGTTTAATACGATGAGGTTGATTCTGCGGACACAGGGTATCCGCGGACTTTATCGGGGGTTGACGGTCAGCCTGTTCAAGGCTGCCCCTGCCAGTGCGGTGACGATGTGGACCTATGAGACTTCTTTGCGACTTCTCCAGGATATGGAGGTGGCTACGAGCAAGGATGAGTGAGCTTACAGGATCCCGCGCACTCGCAACACCTGATTGTGTATATTATCTGATAGAATACTAGACTTTTCTCTTTTCCACGTGGAATACACTTTCGCGTCCTTTTAAAAGACCGATGAATTCGTGTGCTCATATTCTCCCGCAATGCATGTATCAGTTCATTATTAGGTAAGAGCAGGGGAATCAAACAACGCTAGGGACGCAGGAACAGAAGGGGGTTGTCGCAAGCATTTAGGACGGGGCAGGCACAATTTGACCGGCAAAGTGAGACAGACAGACCAAGAATCGAAGCGACCAAAGCAGTACAAGCCAACAGGGTGTGAAAGGTATCAGTACTCACCCTCCTCACCCTCCGGCTCCAGACTGTCGTTGGCAACTTCTTCATAGTCCTTCTCCAGCGCAGCCAGATCCTCACGAGCTTCGGAGAACTCGCCTTCTTCCATACCCTCGCCCACGTACCAGTGAACGAAGGCGCGCTTCGAGTACATGAGGTCGAATTTGTGGTCAAGACGACCCCACGCCTCAGAAATGGAGGTTGTGTTGGAGAGCATGCTGACGGAGCGGTCGACGGGAGCGAGCTCGGTGTCGGGAACGCGAACGGGCTTCTGGTAGTTGATACCCAACTTGAAGCCGGTAGGGCACCATTCCACAAGATTGAACGAGGCCTTGGCCTTGAGAGAGGCGATGGCCTGAGTGCAGTCACGGGGTACCACGTCACCGCGGTACAGCAGAGCCACTGCCATATACTTGCCCTTGCGAGGATCACACACCACCATCTGATTATTAGGCTCGAAACCTGCAGCCACTGTTAGCAATCCACCCACGCCAACGACTCGACGAAAAAACCACGAAGAGAGGTACTTACACTGGAAGGTGAGATCCTGCACCTTAAAGCTCTCGTGGGAGCTGCGGCTGCTCGAGACCACGGGTGCATACGAAATCAGCGGATAGTGGATACGAGGGAATGGCACCAAGTTAGTCTGGAACTCAGTCAAGTCGACATTGAGGGCGCCATCGAATCGGAGACTTGAGGTGATGGAGCTGACAACCTGGGCGATTAGGCGGTTGAGATGCTCATAGCCAGGACGTGGGATGTCCAAGTTGCGACGACAGATGTCGTAAACCGCCTCATTATCCACCAAGAAGGTGCAGTCAGCATTCTCAATAGTGCTGTGGGTGGAGAGAACAGCGTTGTATGGCTCAACGACGGCGGTCGACACACGAGGGGAAGGGTACACCGCAAACTCGAGCTTCGACTTCTTTCCATAATCGGTGGAAAGACGCTCAAGCAGCAGGGCACCAAATCCGGAGCCGGTACCACCGCCGAAGGAGTGGAAGACCAAGAATCCCTGCAGAGAGTTGCAGTTATCTATAGTGTGTAAGCCTAGTCCCGACAGAGGCAAATTTTAGAGAAATTGGGGTAAACCTACCGGAGACGCGGCGAATGCGGTCGGCAACTGATTCAACGAGCTCCTTTCCGATGGTGTAATGTCCGCGAGCATCTGACGAGCATTAGCTTACATGTTCAGGCCGGATTAAATGAGACGTACAGTTATTGGCGGCGTCTTCCTTTCCGCTGATCAACATTTCAGGGTGGAAGAGCTGACGGTACTGGCCGGTGCGGATCTCATCGACAGGCTGCATCCATCAGTTTAGCATATACATTATATGAAACCATCCATCTGGAAAGGTCGTACCGAGGGATCAAGATCCACGAAGATAGAACGAGGGACATATTTGCCGCTGTGTGTCTCTGTGAAAAAGGTTTCGAACGAACCACCCGAATTAATTGCGTCCTCAGCCTCAGGATTGAGCTGACCATCGGCCTTGAGACCGTGTTCAAGGAGGTACCTGCCGTGATGGTCACAGGTCAGCATGGGGTCAATGACATCTAGATCGGGGTACAATAAAAAGCGGTGAAGACATACAGCTCCCAAGCACTGTTACCAAGCTGGATACCAGCCTGGCCGATGTGGATGTGGCAGACCTGATGGAAAGCAATAGTTAGAATAGAGCAGTCTTAAGCTTCGATTGGGCAGTTGAACGAGTGTCTGTGCGTGAGGTTGTGGAATTGGAGGAGGGTGACGGTGCGGGGGTCCAAAGGTAAATAGAACGGGGGGTATACCTCGCCTCGCATGTTGGAGAATGGGTCCGGTTATCGTTGTAAACAGACGCAAGGGATTCGCTCAGCGGTGTCAGGGTGATGGACTGGGATGATAAGCAGTAGACTTGCAACCCCAGAGGATGATGGAAGAAGAAGAGGGGAAAGAGACGGAGGATGAGGGAGTTTCTGGATCAATAGGATGGAGGATGGAAGGAGAGAGCATCAGTCGTTCTTGCCGGTCCAATAAACAAGACAAGGCGCCTTGGACCAATCAGCTGCCCTTCTGCTCCCGACCGATCAGTCGATCAGCACGTGAATTTGACTAACTCGGTCTGCTTCCTCCCAGTATAACGGACACCAAAAGTTTTGGCGCCTCGATACTTCAGAGGATCATAGAACTACACTCTATCGACCACGGAGTTCTTTCCTTCCTATTCCATGCCTTCTCCGTCATCGCGGAATCCTCTACACTCCACGTGCCTCCTGCCGTGGAATGCGGGGAAACCATCCTTGGGATTCGTGATGTGTGACAGCGGTTTGACCTGCACAGACCAGGGGTAGCTGCGATGCCCCTGCTGGCTTTGCAATACTTATCTGTATAAGGTACACCGTAGATCTACTCAGAGTGGCGAGTAGGATGCTACGGACATCTGATGGAAAGAGATAGTATGGAAATGTTCAGTGTCGATCTTCCCCGCACTCTGCCCCTACCCCATGCCTACTATGCACCCATCTACGCCTACAGATTCTTTAGTTGCACGGGCTAACAAGAGCCGGAGAACAGGCAGGCAGGCAGAATGACTAGTCACGAATGACCCGATCACAGAGTTTGGCTTGTATTGCTGGCGGTATGGAACACTTGAACACTGGCAGGTAGATGGAAGTCAATGCGGCCAAGTTGTTGTTGGAACGGCAAACCGTTGTCGATGGATCCCATTTTATGATTTACAAAAGGACTGAGATGGTCCTTGCGCTTCGATGATTTGAACATCGTAAGCATAATTCATAAGCTTCCATTTACGGTTATCATGGCCTTCCCATCTACCGTGCAGATGACCGCGGCGATCTTCAATGGACATGGCGGGGCAAGACACGTCAACAGCCGGGAGCGGACCTGCCAATGGAATTCGCGTGGTCAACGCAATGATGTAGAGGGCTGATAGCCCAATCGAGATCGACTCTTTGACAATTGTGATGGGTGAGTGGATGTTGCATATAATGGAGGATGGAGGTAAGCAGGAGCATAACTATGCACATACAACTGCCAATTGCACAGGCCTATCAGAATAGCGTTTTGTAACTCCGAATATCATGCTGGGTAGGTATAATATTTCGGCAGGTTAGCCGCGTCCCTCCTTTGTCACCTATCATAAGAGGCGGTCTCGTTCATCCATCTATGACTGAGATGATGGATTGGTTGGTTGCAAAAACACTAGCGTGTAGAAATCAGGTTTTTGAGACGTCAAGACTCAGACGGTGTCTATGGTGGAATCCTCCAGGCTTAGCGCCATATACTAGTGTTGAAGCTATAGACTGCACTGACTCGCGCCTAGCAAACCATAATATCCCTGTTAAGAAGGATGGCAGCGAAAGAAATAGTGAAGATTTCTGCTAGGACAGTAACCGGACATGACGTACAAATTTCTGTATAGAGTCCAGGTGGAAGACATAGGCAATCTGCGCAGAGGGGGGGGGGGGGGGGGCGGCGGCAAAAGATTTCCGAGATTGGTCTCCCACGTACGTAAGTGCTGACCCAAGGATCAATGAAGATGATGACTTTGTGCATGACTTTGTGCACAGCTGGGAGGACAGCCCGGGAGTGCCTGATGTGGCGTTTCTTGGCGGTGGCCACTTTTTGCCCTTTCCACATTTATTATTGCGTTCAAGACTTCGGAGAATAATCGCTGGAGGAGAGATAACACATTTTTGGTCTCTCTTTCCAGACTTGACATCTGTCTGGAACCCTCCCACGGTCAGTCAGCGGATTTTGCATCTCCGAAGCGAGGTAGGGGAAAAAAAAAAAAAAAAAAGAAAGTCTCCTACATAAAATCCGAATAATCTCCCTTATCTGTCTGCCCGCTGCAGGACCAAATCCCGCGAAATGCCAAGCAGCCCCCCCTCTCCCTCTCAAGTAACGCAAGTCTTGCTGTGAGACACCAGACTAAGGCTGCAACGATGGAGGAGCTAATGCAGGTAGTTTGGGTTAGCATGAAGGGTACACTGGGTCCCAGAGTTTTTCTTTGGACCCGTTTGAAGTTTCTAACGTTAGATGACTGGGACCCACTGAGCGCCACTGGGCCAGAACCGATGCTGAGGGCACGCCCACTGAATGGATAGTCTAGGACTGGGATCCATATCGATCGAGGTCTTGGATCGTAGAATGACCGCCACCCGCGGCCACCCTCTGATAGTTCCGCCCATTGTTAGAGTGCATGGGCTGAGATAGTTCCCAGGGTAGATGGTCAATCGACAACGGGAATTGCCGACTTTGTCCCTTGTAAACAGGCATATAGGATGGTGTTTATAAAATGGTCTTGAGGAATACTCATGTGCATAGCCGAAGTCTGGCTCGACTAGGAATAGAAATGGTCTGGACTTTGCCAAACCTTCAGTCATTGAATCTCCAGTTGGTTTAATTGTCCCGTGCGATCGGCATCTCGCCCGCATCGATCTCCTCCTCCTTCTGCTCTGCTGCTGTCGAATTGTCGAACCAAGGTCCAGTCTCATTTGGTCTGGTACCTTTCTGTCCTTTCTTTCTGTCTTTTTGTCTTTTTCTTTTCTTTTCACGGGCTCCCCACCCTACACTCTGTCCTATTCCTCTCCTCCTCTTGTCATTACTCTCTTTTCTTCTTCCTTCCTGCATCTCCATCTTCTCCTGCTTGATTCTGTGCATTTTTCCTTTTCCTCCGTCTGCACAATCCTACTAGTGCCCGCTTATCTCCCGTTCCTCTTTGAGCCCACCGGCCAGAGTCAATGCATCATTAGCTTTGCTGGTCTTCGGAAGGAATTCCCACCAGTGTAGGTCAGTCGTCGCCCTTACTCGTGCTTTTTCTCGCTTGCACCAGACCCTCTTTTATTATCCAGGTTGTTTCCCTCCATTTTGTCTACTCTTTTGATTCTTCCATCCTTCACTATGTGTTTGTGGTTAAGCCTTTGCATGGCCTCCTCTTGATCGATATCGGTCTAACTTACCCAGCATCTAGTCGATTCCGGATCAGATCGATCTATAACCTCAAGGCTGGTCAGCCTGTAATCTAGCCTTTCGCTTTCGACTCCTGGCCTGGTGCCAACATGTCGACCTCCATAGGAGATCATCTTGCTCCTGATCATCTGGAAGAGAAGAGCAAGCACAGATTGGACGATGGAACTCCTGACTCGGACGAAGGCACTTACGTCTATGACAGTGCCAGTAACGGAAACCACCTGAGAGTGGACACTTCTTACAATGACTTGGATAGGACCGCCCTGGCCTCTCCGGTCACTGCGAGGGAAGAATCTACGCGTCTCGAAGACGACCTGGTAGTTATGGAAGCTGAACGGATGGTTTCGCGCTCCACGCAAGAGGCAGAGTCGAAAAAGAGTGTTCACGACGGCCGTCCATCCACCTCTCGCTCTCGTTCACGTTCTCGCTCGCGCCCTAACGAACATGTCGACGAGTTTGACGAGGCCACCAATCCGCTGCATGAGAAAGCTGCAGTTTACAATCCACCCGAGAATCCTAATACCAACATTGCCAGATTTGTCAAGAAACTCCATGAATCGAGTTTCATCATCCGTTATCTTACCTACATCCTGCCACTTGTGATCATCCTACTCATTCCGTTATTGGTTGGTGCGCTGGCTTATCCCGATGCCAGTGTCGGAGGTGTCCGGCTGGTTTGGTTTTCAGTCTGGCTGGAAATCGTCTGGTTGACCTTGTGGGCTGGAAGAGTGAGTACCCTGTGATATCATTGTCTGTTTACCCATCGCCTCATTGCTAATTCGATTCTGGACAGATCGTCTCCAAGTTGATCCCTATACCTGTGAACGCGCTCGCTAGTATCTTCACCAACAATGCGAAGAAATGGCGTGATCTTGCCAAGCAATTGGAGCTGCATGCAACTCTTTTCTTCTGGTGGTTGGGTGTCGAAATCTCTTTTTTGCCCACAATGAAGAACCATCACGTGGACGGAAACCATACTACGCGCTCCTGGGAAAATACGCTCAACAAGATTATCATTTCCGTCTTCGTCTGGACGATCCTCAACCTGGTGGAGAAATTCATCATTCAGCTTATTGCCATCAGCTTCCACACGCGTACTTATGCCGACCGAATTGAGATCAACAAGTTTCAAATTGGCAGCTTGACCAAATTATACGAATTCTCGCGGAGGAAAATCACTGCCAAGGACAAGGAATTTGAGGAGCAAAAACAGACCGGTTCTAATAACGGCCTCAAGATTCCGTTCCATTACGCTGGTAAAGCGGGACGTCTTGCTAAGGGTGCCTTTACCAAGGTCGGTGATGTGGCCGGTGCAGTTGCAGCGGACTTCACTGGTCGCACAGCCACCAACAGCAACCACCCTTACCAGGTTGTGCTGGCTTTGCTGCGAACCACCAGCGGTTGCCAGGTTTTGGCCCGGCGACTCTACCGGACCCTCGTGCGGGATGGCTTCGAGACCGTTTTCTCCGGCGATCTGAAGGAAGCGTTTGATAACAATGACGAAGCCGAAGCTGCCTTTACCATGTTCGACAAAGACATGAACGGAGATATCTCCATGGAAGAATTGGAGTCTGTGTGCGTGGAAATTGGACGCGAACGCAAAGCAATCACTGCGTCCTTGAAGGATCTTGACTCTGTTGTTGGAAGACTCGACAACATCCTGGAATTCTTCGTGGTTATCATTACCCTGATCGTGTTCTTGACCTTGATTTCCACCTCGGCTGCTGGTGTACTCACGTCTGCAGGCTCCAGTATTCTTGCGTTGTCTTGGCTGTTCTCTGCCACTGCACAGGAGTTCCTTCAGTCGGTCATTTTCGTCTTCATCAAGCACCCATTTGATGTTGGTGACCGTGTCACAGTATATGGTAACTCTGGTGATGCGGGTCTGGGTGATGACTACTTCGTCAAGCAGATTTCTCTGTTGTATACCGAGTTCAAGAAGATGCAGGGTCACGTTGTGCAAGCCCCGAACAGCTATTTGAACGGTCTCTTCATCCTCAACCAACGCAGATCAGGCGCCCTGGCCGAGGCTGTGCCTATTGTCATCAAGTATGGCACGACACTCGAGCAAATTGATGGCCTTCGCCAACGCTTGTTGGAATTTGTCCGCAGCGAACGCCGGGAATTCCAGACCAATATCCTTACTGAGATGCGTGAGGTGACCGAAAACTTCTCCGTCACCCTCAATGTTGTTTTCTTCTACAAGTCAAACTGGCAAAATGAGGGCCTGCGTTTGCAACGTCGCAATAAGTTCATTTGCATGCTCATGCTTGCCTTGCAAGAGATTGGCATCGAGGGCCCACGCATGAACCTCCAGGGTGCCCGTGTCGACATTCCTTTCCATGTCGCTGGGTTCCCTTCGCATAACATGGGTGCTCCTCCCGGCAGCAGTGATGGCCGTCCTCCTCCCACCCCTGTCTACCAGCATGACTCGATCCCCGAGAATACCGGCTCCAGCAGCTCTGTCCGCCAGCATTCTATTCTTCGTAGGGGCGCGGACGCCGCCGCTGCCCGGGCCCGCGGTGACTCGATGCTCACGCGGAAGCATGTTGACTTCTCTCTGGGCATGCGCGACGTTTCTTCCGGCGACGTCATGGGCGATGTCTTCGAAGACCGCAGCACTCGTGTGGATGACGTTGTTCGGATGGCCAACCGCGAAACCGCAGAGCGTCGCATCCAGGAAGAAGAGGAAGAGCAAGCCGAGCGGCAGAGCCGTGCATCTGGCTCTCACCGCCGAAGCCACTCCAACACCAGCGCCGCCCCGTCTGCAGCGCGCTCCGGTCGTCAGTCAATGGAATCCCACGGTGGTCACAGTTTGTCCTCCGTCAGTCGTGGCCGATTCTTCCGTCATCGCAACAGCATCAGCAGCCGCGGCCCAGCCGATCTGGAACAAGGGCCAACCCACGGCCAGCAATCGCCTCAGATCCGTGCCGTGTCGCCCGCTATGGACGAGAAATGATTTTATTTCAACTAGTGCGGTGTTCATTCTAGAAATGACTGCTCTTGCACACTTAGTTATCGTCCCTTTACATACTGTTGAGTGATTTGTTTTGATCATATCAGCATAGCTATTTATAGATAATACCTTTCCGTACATACCAAAAGGCGGCATGTTTGTTTCTATTTGCATCATAACCGGTTAGACACGCACCAGTATACATACTGTTACGGCTGATTGGTCGAAATATCCAATTGGCTAGACTACTAATGTTGTTGTGTGGCTGGTATGATATCAGCTCATCTGGTCAGTGTCAAATCCTTGTTCATTCTCTGTGGCATATTCCATCGATATATAGATTTCAATAATGATATGCACTGAAATCATTGCTTGGTCCATACGCTCATCTACACACTACTAACTCTTATGAATCTTATATCTTTCTAAACTACGTAGTACACTCCACCCCTCGAACAAGAAGGTCTTTAAATAATCCATACAATCAAAACTATAATAGAATTACCATTACCACTTACTACTACTACTACTACTACTACTACTACTAGTAACTTAGTATCTCATAACATGTCCCTCCCTCTCCCTCCCCACTACTCTCTCCGCTTAGTGGTACTTCGTTGTTGTTGTAAACGCTCATATACTAGGATTATTTCTGGGGATACACATATGTACAATAGTACGGGATTGAATTTGTAACTGCGTTTGTGTGTGTGTCAGCTGAAGACAGAGAAGGCGAGATGGTACTTAAGTAGCTTTTGTGCTCGTTAATGCAATGCAACTAAGTAAAGTAAGGAGCGGTCTGGATGAAAAGATCTTATCTTTTCCCACATTGGTAATTTACCGATTAGGGAATCTGCGAGGGGGGGTGGTCTGAGATTGTTTGAACGGAGATCTGATCTCAAGAGGATTGATTGGGCTGCAGATCACTATTAGCCTACTATGTGTGATTATGAAAGGTTGAAAGAAATATGATGTGAACAGAAACAGGACTAGGCTACAGTATATAATAGACACCTGGACTGGTATGTTTACTGATGCACAGCAGCTAGAAGAGAAAAGCTGGACTCTTTTTTGGGAGGGGAAATCTGGTACGTATAGGTACACACACACAATTTTGCTCTCAAGAAGAGGAAAATTTCAGAACAAAGGAAATGGGATATACGCCTGGATGATGAGACAAGAAGAGAGTAAGTGGAATAATGAGCAAGAAAATGGGAGTTAGAACGAGAAATCGACAAATGAGTGGAACTCAGACAGCCTGGTTGAGACGACAAACACTCCCAAACACCCGCTAGCCTTAAAACGCGTGTGGAAAAGAAAGCAATATGAAAAGGCAGCAAAAGAAGAGGAATGTATTTTAACAGGTGCAAAAAGAACAATATGTCGTAAGCATGGAGTGATATAAGTCATATAATCGCACACAATAGCGGACCGTACGTGGACTCTGTCCAACGCATGCCACACTGAATTGCAGTCTTCGCAAGGTCTACCTTGATAGTAAGATGGTGTCGGTTCTTTATAGGTCGGGTTGAGAATGGGTGGAACCCAAGTATGGATGGGGAGAAGGTGTATGTAATGGTCGAGGTGTGGCATCAGCATCCAGATACCGGTCAACATCAGCTTCTGAACCATATTCCGGAGCCAAATTGCCCCCGGTAGTCTTGATGTAGGGGGTTTCCGGGTCGTCTCCTGAGGGTTCTGACTCTCCGTCTTTCGTGAAAACGATAGGGGGTGTAATATGCCCAAGTTTAGGTGTTTCGACGCTGGCCTCCATGGCCTGTGTATCTGAAGCTTCTGTCGTGTACG
Source organism: Aspergillus neoniger CBS 115656 (assembly GCF_003184625.1). Classification (NCBI taxonomy): domain Eukaryota; kingdom Fungi; phylum Ascomycota; class Eurotiomycetes; order Eurotiales; family Aspergillaceae; genus Aspergillus; species Aspergillus neoniger. The sequence goes on from NW_020291132.1 coordinate 590,269, forward strand.
GTGATGTTGACCGATCTGAGAAGATTGCTGGTATGTCCATTTTCAACCCTAGCTCCACGATGGGCGAATGCTTGGGGCTGCAACCTTCAACGGACCCAGCAATCGCCTCCTCGGGAATTGAAAGGTTCTCAAGACGGCTCTCCAGACTTGGACTGTGCGGAGAGCGAGTGCCAGTGCGTTCCTCGCTGTAGTCACTGGCGCCGCCGGAACCTCCACTGCTCCGTCGCTCCAACGACTCCCGCTCTCTCTTGAGAAGCTCCTCGCTCCCACTGACAACGCTACCCCTGCTATTGGTTCTCATCATCTCTATACCTAGCTTAGAGCCAGGGCGACGAGATCTTTGTTGAGGGCTGCTGGATCGTGTTTGAGAATTTCCGAGCTCTTCATCTTCATCATCGCCAGACTCGGCACACTCGTAGCGCTTGCGTTCCAACGACTCTCTCTTCGCCCGGATCGCTTCACTGGATCGCTGTTTGCGAGGTGTAAGGTTTCCAGACGTATGAACAGTGGGTGGTGCTGAAGACGCGTGAAGTAGGCTTGGAAAAGGCACTGCATCCGAGCCAGATGCGGAACTGCCATCCGTCGCTTCTTGTACACGAGTCACATCTTCGGAAATCCCGAGGCCACCTCTATCCTGTTCTGGTTCTTCATTGTGATGACTCACGATGACAGGGCCGTCATCTGGTTTGATTGACTCCGTATCGCCAAAGTAACTGCTGACGATAGAGTCCTCTCGACTGGATCCTCTGTAAGAGCTAGAAGGCACATGTGCGAACCCCGACGAAGCTGTTGAACTTGGGCTATGCTCGGCTTGCACAAAAGCCTGGCGTATCGTAGAAGGCGGAACACTCATTGACTGGGAAGGATTGTAGTCCTTTGGAGGCGGCTTCCACTGACAGAACCTACACAGTGCTTCCGTGAATTTTGTCAGGGTTGGAGGCTTCTCAATGAGCGCGTCAAAATGGTGGGTTTCTGGAAGATCCTTAAGGTAGCCTGTAACCGCAATGATTGGAGTATGCCGATTCGCACTACGCGTTTCGCGCACCATACGCGCGACATCGGCCCCAGTTACCTGGGGTAGCTTGAACTCCGTCATGATAATGTCGAACTGCACCTCGCTGAGAGCGTAACGCATCGCTTCGTTACCGTTTACCGCCGTAATGGTACGACATCGCAGTTTCTCAAAGAGGCGTTCCATCACTATGCGAGAGACCGGATGATCTTCACAGATGAGCACATCCAAGGGCCGGAAGAATGGCCCATCGGGGAAATTAATCTGTGACATGCGCCTTGAGCTTTGACGGCGGCGCTGTACTTTAAGCAAGGCTTTTGTGCGCGGATCCTCATTGTCTGACGAGGAGGGAGAGATATCGAATAATTGGCTGCGGCGTTTGTAATGGCCCACGGCATACGTTTCCTTGGCTAGAGATGATGAGAGGTCCCCGTCCTGGGAGCCTATGGTTTGTGATCTTGCTCGTGAGGCGGGAGCACTGCCGTGGCGCTGTCCAGAAGGTGTCTTGTCAGGCGAGTGAGCCGTGGCTCGAGGGGGCTTTATAGGAGACGATGATGCGGAGCCGTGCTTGAGACTTGCCATCCGACCTTGATCGACACTTGCGGGCTGAGAGCTTCCGGCGGACTGCGAGTTATTAGAAGAAGACCCGGACGTTTTTCTGCGCTCGTGATTTTGACCGGTGCTAAATTGAACGAGAAGCGGGGACGAAGGCTGAGAGGGACGACTGGGAGACGAATTCGCCTGGCTCACGCTTGAAGGGGACGAAGGTCGGTTGTTGCCTTTGGTTTGAGACAAAGTCCGCTGTAGGGGCATCGGTAACGGGCTGCCCTCCAAAGTGGGGGGTGCAGGCTGCGTGGGAGCTTGATCCTGGCCACCTTGCGCGTGTCCCTGTTGCTGAGAGCCGGTGGGAGGAACGTGACGTTGCTGTGCTTGCATTGCCTCCTGGCGTAGTTTTTGAATCACGTCCTTGTTGGCCTTCTCGAGCATGGGAAGATTCTTGAAGGCAAAGTTGCCAAAATCATCGGCCATTGTAGGCTCGCTCAGCCTCCTGCTACGTGACTCACGCACGTGAGGTGGAATGTGCAGAGGCATCAACGGTCGCTTCATCGAGTTTACATGAGAGCGGACTTTGAACAAGGCATCATGAGGCCGATCTTGGGGGTATGCGCCAGTGGTTAACGGCGGTTGAGGTGGGCTTGCATCTTCCAGTTCTTCAGCAAAGGCTTGAAGCGTGGCGCCACGAGCGTCGAAGTATTCGGTATCTTCGGGGTTCTCAATGTTGGGTACAAACTGCGCTTTGTCCTCCAGTAAGGTATCCCAGTTGATATCAGAAAACCAAGGGTGGCTCCGGATCTCTGCGCCACCATTTGGGTATTTCTCATCCACATTAGCACCTATCCGTTCACGAGGGTTCATGGTCATGAGCCTGTTCACAAGATCAATAGCTTCGGGGGAAGCATATTCCTCAGGTTCCTCCGGCCAGTTGATCCTCCGGTGAAGGATGTTGTCAAAGACCTCATCTGGAGTTCCAGCATTGAATGGCGGATAGCCGAAGAGGAACTCAAACATAATGCAGCCCAGGGACCACCAATCACTCATTTCATCCTGACCAACACCGTTAATGGTTTCCGGGGCCAGATAATCTGGTGTGCCCACAAACCGCCTGTTATGGTCCTCGGGGTCAAACAGCGCCATTAGGGGAGGCATCATTGACTGCTGTGGCGGAGTACTATAGGAGAAGGAATTGCTCATTGTGGGTTGAAGCGGGTACAAGTGAGGAGACTCACCCGCCTCGCTTTGGCTCTCCTCTTCGGGTAGTTGATGCTGATGGTGGTGTTGGTGGTGGTGGCCCGGGACGGGCACAGGCATAGTGCCAGAAGCTTCACCACCCTCGTTGACAGACAAAGTGCGGAACATGACATTCAGACTCTCGCTGGCGCCGCTATCGCTACGGTAACCGGACGCTCGACGAGAAGTCTGCCGACTGAGCCCGCCCCCTTGGTTGAGGCTGAAGTAAGATGGTTGGGGGATGCTGCTAGCAACATCTGGCGTGATCAATGGTGTGGACCCTGGGGATCCACTGCCTTGGAAATCGAAAGAGGCCGATCTGGAAGATGTAATTGACGTTGCTCGAGGAAACGAGCCCTGCTTCAGAAGATCGGGTGCTGGCTCATTGTTCATACTCTTGAGGACGCGTTTCTGACGCCCAACAAGGCCCATGCGTGATAGTCCGAAATCAGTCAGCTTGAGATGACCCGTCTGATCGATAAGAAGATTGTCTGGCTTGAGATCACGGTGGACGATACCCCTACCATGGAGATGTTCGACCCCAAGGACTACTTCCGCAATGTACTTTTTCGCCCAGTCCTCGGGCAGTCCACCAAGAACCTTGACGAGCGAAGCGCAGTCGCCGCCGTTGAGATATTCCATTACCAGGTAAAGGTAGTCCTTGCTGGAGAATGTCCAATAGAGCTTAGCAACAAAATCGCTTTCGCCTTGCCACATCATAATCGCACGCTCCGCCTTGACATTGGTGACCTGATTCTTCGCGACCATGTCCGCCTTCTTCAACACCTTGATCGCAAAGTATTCTCCAGTTACTTTTTTCTTGGCCAAGTACACACTTCCAAAGGCACCTTTGCTGATTGGCTTGATGATCTCAAAGTCCTTGATCGACGGCGGTGCTGGTCTCGGTTGCGGCTGGCTGGCCGATGACAAATGCGGTGAAACGGGAGGCTTTACGATATCGGAAGACGTTGCGGACGATTGACGGCGATGATGAGGGTAGTGGATTTGTGCCAGCTCGATCGCATTTGCGGAGGGAGATACTATAGGTGATGGTAGACTATCGGCGCCGCTCGAAAGACGAGCCCGGGGCATTCGCAATGGTGAATGTGGCCCGGATACCCTGGCCGGAGAATGTTGTCTGCGAGGTGAGCTAGAAAGACCGGGAAGGACTACACTCCTGCGCTTTCTGTCCATACTGCGGTCGGACGACGGCGAGTCGGTTCGCACGGCACCGGGGAAAGCAGAAGAAGGAACGCTGCTGTCACTGTTATCACCAGCATCCAAATCTATCAAAGAGAGACCCCGTCTGGATGGCTGCGATGTCCCTAACACCCCGGCGATACTCTTGTGTGATCGGGGTGTGGGACATTCCATTGGGCTGTTCGACCCAGTCGACACAGCGACTGAGGCTTTGCCTTCGGAGGAGTGGTTGGACTGGAACCGGTCGGGCGAATTGCGCATGGACATGGTTAAAGCGGACATTGCAGGCGGTGCTATAGATTCGCGCTTCCCTCGTATTATCGGGCTACTTGCAGTCACGGCGGGTTCGTTGTCTTGGGGTGCGTCATCGTCTGAGGCACTTGAGTCACTGAGCTGGCCCGCCGCAATTCGCTCAGCTTTAGTGAGAGCTGCGGTGATGCACTCCTCTACCAGTATTGTGTATTCGATGCGAATCCGCTCGGCATATTCCACAATTCTTCTATGGCGGATAACCGCATCGACTTTTGCCTTGGCGACTTGTTCGGTATCGGTGCATAGGGCCGCGAGTCCTTGCTCCTGCTCTAGTGTATTAGAGCTGGGTGACTGCCACTGGAGAACCTGCGAGATACGAGATTCGGACTGCGGTGACAACGTCCGAAAATCATCACTGTTGTCCGCGCGAGATTCCTTGATTACAGGCATGTTGATTTCCAAGGCAGTGTCACAAAGGTCAAGGATCAATTCAACGACGCGAGCTAGCGGACGCCGCACTGCGAATGATCGAGCGCGAGTATGCCCGATTCCTGAGGCCGAATGATCTCTGGATCGAGGCGGCGTGCCAGGAGCGGAATTAGCACTAGAAACTGATCCGGACGACGGTGCGGAGGCCGCTGGAGATGGCCCAATTGGTAGGCCTTTGTACTCGGGCTGGGGTGTCGGCGGAGGGTTGCTCTCCCCGAGTACCAACGGCCTGCTTTGTCTGGCTTCTAGAGCATCTAGCACTCTGACGATGGCATGACGGTGCTCGTTGAGATTCTCCTGAGCTATCTGAACATCCATCTCGGCCCGATGCTCCTGTAGACAAAGATCCGAATGTTTCTCGAACCACCATGGTGTGATCTGACGTTCACAGATGCGACACAACACCGGATTCGGAGCTGGATGCTTTGAAGGATCAGGCTCACTAGCCGCAGCCTCAGCCAGAGTGGTCAAGTAGTTTGCCAATACTTCCGCTCCAACGCCCAAGGATTCTACTAGCAAAGGCGGAAGGTCGATGGTGACTTCTCTCGGTTCCGTAAACGGTCGCAACATCCACATGGTCTGCCAATGTAGAAAATATTGGTTAGTCTATATCACGTATACCACATCGACTGTTGCGGTGACTTACATGTCCAACTCCGTCGGCAGTCCGATCAAACACCATGATACCTTGTCCTTCCAGATGAAGGAGGTCATGATGGCGGTCCTCCTTCTCTGCGGGGGCTTGTGCTTCTTCTGCAACGTCGGTCGCTTCAGTAGCTTCATGCTCTGGCTCCGCAGGTCGTGGCTCTGGCGAGTACTTCAGGACCGAGTCGGGGCCCATATGGACTGCAAAGCGAATAAACCGACTGCGGGAGTCATCCTCCTTCATGCTCTCTATAGCATCGTGAAAGACGTTCTGGTTACCGACCACGATCTCCGATATCATCCGCCCCTCTATTGACACCGGTGACGTGCCGACGACCTGTTTCCATGATGGACTGACCCATTTGACGCGACCATCGAGATCCAAATCAACAATGACATTCAGGGTTTGTTCCGCCGCTTCCTTGAGATCTTCACGTTCCTGTCGCATGTGATCGACGCTGGGGGAGCGAGTAGGAGAGAATCTCGGATCGATACTCCGAGCTTCCTGCCGCAGGGCAGTCACGGCGGGAGGAGCGAGGTATTGAGCATCATCTGTGCCATTGCCCGCCATGCTGAAAAGGCGGAGCCGACAGGAATACCGAAGACTGCCCCGAGGGGAGGACGAGGGGAAGTCGAATGACTGAGAGGCGTGGGGTGTGAAATCAAGCGAGAGAAATTATACACGTTGAGCAGCTTCCAAGCAGGACCGTCTGCTAGGCAGAGCGGGTGCCCTTTGATTGTTGGTTATGAATGCATCCGCAGTATCAATTGGCCATGGCTGGATAGCGGGGGACGGTGATGACGAGACAGCAAACAACCCTATCGCAACAAAATAGACGGGGAAGTGCACTTTTTTTTTCGTTTTTCTGGTGATAGAGAGGGAAAGAAATATTTCTTTTTTTGTAGATAAAGAAAGAAAAAAAAAGAGGAGTATCTCGTGATCACGTAAGGACAGAGGAAAGCGAAACGAAGAGGGAAAAGCGGCTATGCGGGGGAATGGCGCGACGGAGCGTCAACGCGAAGCCAGGGTGACGATTGACCGAGTCAACCCCCGGAACGAGGTCGACTAGAAGCAGGGAATAGTCGGGGTTGGTGAAACCAGACAGCGCTGGAGGAATAGCGACATAGAATAAACAGAGCGGCGGGAGGAAAAGGAAAGCCAAGAGGGAGAGAAACGGCGAGACGAACAAGAATTAAGGGCGAAAAATAGATGGGGAAAAGGCACAGCGAGAGTGAGTGGGAAGACAAGCCAGCAGCCAGCCAGCCAGCAAACCTCAGGAATGGCAGCGTCAGTCCGTCGTACTATTCTTGTATTTCCTGTCTGGAGGGAAGAACGTGAGAAACGGCAAGTTTACCAGTCTTTACCCGTTTGGTATCCACTCAGCCAAATCACACGCCGCCAACGGTGACTGTGGGTCTGTGCGGTACCGTTCGGTATGGTAAAATTGGCAGGAAAAGCAGCAGCGCAAGACTTTCGATCAACGATTGACTTTCAGAAGTCCAAACACTTTCTCAGGAAAGAAAGTCTTCGGTTGAATGGACACAATCTGGATGGGGTTTTAGGTTTCCCGCCTGAAACCATCGTAGCTCCAAAAGGCAGGGGAGATGCTCGTCTGGTTTTGACTGCCGATTGAGAGACAGTCAGAAGCCGTTCCAACCGGAAAATAATACTTTGTAGTTACTACGACGGAGTTGATAACATGAGTCGCATTGAGAATTACCAAAAGTTACTCCGTCTTCTCTGCTGTCTAGTACTTTGTAGTATAGCAGTATAGTAGTACATTGCGACTGAAGTTACTTTCATCACTAATACCGGCAGATTCAATTAATCTTTCTTACTTTTTCGCTTCCCTTCTCTTCTTCCCCCCTCCTCTCACCTCACCTTCCCTTCTGACACACGGTGCATCTACTAGTAGTCTTAAAGTCTTTCCGTCCGGGATTTCTTACTGCTGGCTAAGGAGTGGTGGCTCCATCTGCAAGGTGCATTAGGGTATGGATCACAGTCCATTAGACCTCTCAGAGGAGCCGCGGTGGAGGCCCGGACACACCCGTGGTATAGGCATCTAGTCACTAGCTACATCCACTTAACTGTACCTAGCTGCACAGTTATCTAGGCGCTGCTTCAACATGCGCCAGAACCGCCCATCATCTGCTGGTATTATCGTCGACATTATCCGACGGACAACTTCCATACGTCTGTTATTCGCTGGCCATCCCCCAGCTCCCTCTCCCTCACTCTAGCAACGGGGCAGTGATTCATCCTAGTCCGATGCTGCATCCTCCCCACTCGATTAACAAATCGAATGCTTGGAGAGATATTGAATTAATCCCAACACACGGCTCGCTCCTCAGGACACTCTCCTCTCTCATTTGTTGTGGACTGACGATTATCGGTCGCCATTAACATCATTGCCGTCATCATCACCCAGGAACCAGCAGTGGCCCCCCCTCCATTCAGAGACAACGCAGCATTGCCGACCTCGTACTTTCCCGTGGGTGAGATAGCGGAATTGCTTTTCTTCTTTTCTTTCGGTCTCGATCCCTTCTGGAGGGAGGTCAGTCCGAACCACACACGACAGTATCCGCAGCCACGAAGCGCCACTCTAGACCCCGTCTCAACGGTCGGGCCATTTCCATTTGGCGCATCTCTTCGATGGGTTTCTGTTCTCGAATTCCTGTGCAACCGACCGTACTCTCCTCGCCCCTTCTAACACGCAGCCGTCGCAATCTAGAAAACCCTGTAGACTGAACTGGTGCAAATTTTTTGTCACCCCGGAAAGGATCCTTACGAGTGAATGCGACCGAGGGCGTACGTGTGTTGCCTGCAGCGTCCCATTTGCGCCAATGAATACAGAGGGCCGACTACACCAGAACGTCACCGCCCGGGCGAAAGAAGCTGAGAACCATACTGGTTAATAATGGCAAAGAACAAGAGTCTCTCATCTGCTTCCGCTGTACCATGGATCAAGCTCCCCCAGACCCAGCGGATAAGCTGCTCACTTGACTCCCCTTCGCCCCCCATGAGATACATCATTCGATCCGGGACAGGGGACGCTAGAAGCCCGGATTCATCTCCAGCTAAACTGACTGGGGTTCCGCTGGTAAGCGAGGCAGGTTGTCTGCATGTCTGCAGTTACACGCAGTCCGGACTGCGGTCGGCCATTGGCCCGTGACAGATCATAGTCTCAGCCCTGGATTCCGCGCATTCGTTCGACTCAGTTGCGGAATCCACTAGAGACCATCTTAGCAGTATCGGTTTGTTATCCCTTCTGCGATTTGGTGGGGATTGACCGGTAGCAGTCAAATCGGTATTGAGGTAGTATTGTTTTTACTCTCATGTCACTCCGGTTATGACCCGAAAATGGTAAACCCAGGCTCGTTCGTCATCAGGACTCCTTCCACGTACTCCCCGATGGAGGATAACACCAATCGGTATATGATAGAAGCTGAGGTGGATGTTTCTGCGGGGTAAACCAGGTGGGGAGGTTCCAAAGCTGATTGACGGCGTGGCTGGAGACCAAATGCCATCCATGACCGCAAACGATCCCTTCTTTTCTTTTTCGATCCGCCTTTGGTCCTCCTGCTGCTACCTATCAGACCAGTAACGTCCTTCGGCTCTGCTTGACGGCTACGCAATAATATCATGATGATGACAATGATGCGCTGGTGGGCGATCCACCCCATTTCACCTCCATTGCCTCAAAATCTCGAAAATGGCGCCCTGAGGACCTCCCCAACCCCTGGACATCGCTACGAGCCAATGACGACCGTATCCCTGGTTGTATTCTCGAATTATTCTATCGCCATCAGCCAAACATCCAAATCCCATGGGTCCCAGTCTCTTCCACCCTGCTCAACTGTGAGGATCACCGTCTGCAGGTGGCGTAGGCACGTCCGACCTCCCGTACATGAAATTCGATGAGAGTTCCTGCACCTCCCACATCCGAGACTGCATTCCACCGTCAATCCTTACCGAAGGGCCCAAGGAGAATGAAAGCAAAGGTGGAACAAGAGCAATGATCGGCCTTTTGTCTGTGGAGGAAACAACTCCCTCCCCACACTCAGCACACAAATTCCTCCCTCGTTTGAACCCCTCACAAGCTAATACCATTAAACCCAAAATTGTACTTGCCTGTTGAGATCGTCCAACATGACCAAAGACATGAGAAAGAGGATGACAAAAGTACTACTAACTACCACGATTCTTCCCTTAAACTAACCAACCATATCTCCCATCCCCGCACACAAGACACGCATGGACGGACATTGGCCGATCCCACGAGATCATCTGACAGGGGGTTCCCAACCTAAATACGGACAGAGAAGCATGGGAAAGAAACTCAGTCAGTCACTCCAGTAACAGTAACCTTGCTTACATACCACACCACCCATACAATGTTAATGTGTCAAAACCAAAACCAACAAAGTTAACGTTCAGCCACCTCCGCCTCTAAAACCAAGAAATTCTTCCTAAGGTACCTAGTACTTAACCAGAGTAGCAAGACACCTGGATGAAAAGCAGAGAAGCAAAAAAACATCAAAACATTAAAAAAAAAAAAAACAAAGTGAAAATGGGTCCACGGAATCCAAGGACCTGGAACCCTACCACCTCATCATTGATTTGCACGGGGAGGAATATATACATACACATGCACCGCACATATTACTATATAGCTCGCTCTCGATTCAAAGCCAGGGGAAATTCCCGAAAATAAGCTTGCTTTTAAAAAACACTTGAATATAGAAAAGACATATACAGGTTTTTCGTCTCATCATGGCCTGATCTTCTCTTCTACGTGAAGGCGAGTGGATGACCTATCTAGACCTAGACAATAATTTACCAGCATGTCACAAAAACAACTACCATGTGATAGAATCTGAATTCTTAAATTTACGTTTTACCACAGACATAGACGGCATCTAGACCCCTCCCTAACTAACACCCACAATAAGCCCCATCCATATACTTCCGTAGGTATCCATCCATACCACAGTACCTAGATAGGTAGGTAAGTTCTAGTAGTTACCATAGCAGCGATCAGCCATTTTCCATCTATCTGTCCACCCACCCATCCACGCGCACATACACACAGACACACCCTAACTCGACCTCTACCTATTCATCTATCCTCATAGCCAAAAACTAATCCCTTGTCTCCGGCACATACATACACACCCCAATAGCGAAATCTCCCCTCCCTGAAGTAAATATCCTCTCTAAATCCAAAGTACTGCTAGTCCTCCCCGTCCATCCTTGTTTCCATTCGTGCATTTGCACATGCATAGTACATACAACATACACACACACCCATGTATATATGATATATATGTATGTATGTATGTATGTATGTATGTATGTATGTATGTATGTGTATATGTATGTTTGATTTGCCATCCCCATCCCAGCCCCCTACATCATACACATCATCCACACCCATCCTATCACGGCATATACATATACATAATACTACAGCATACATATACATATAATTTAAGCATGGGGGTAGAGGAGGGAAAAAAAAAGTAATAGTAGTAGTATATTTCGCCTTGCAAGGGGGCGGGGGCGATGTTGGTGTGATTGGGGTATATTATAGCACGACTTGAAATGTCTGTGTCGGTTCTGGTTCGCATTCTGTACAATTGATGTAAGTACATGAACGGGATAGAACAAGATAAGTAGTACTTGTGATATGTATGTACTATTTGTGGATTATGAGGATACTTCCTTTAGATTCTGTCTCCTTGTATCCGGGGAGGTCAGTGTTTCTGGGGTATATGGTATGGGAATAAGAGTAGGAAGGTGGAGTTGTTGAAGCATGGTTTCATCATTGGGGTTGCTTATGCGTTTAGTCGATGCATGGTTGGTCCAATGATGTGGTTTGATGCTGGGAGGATCATATGAACATTGCCTTCATTGAGTTTACAGGATGCAGGAAATTCTCTCCGCATTGAAATAGTAATAATATTAGCGTGAAAGAAGGTTTATCCTTAACAATAGCAGACTTTCGAATTGCAAGTCTGAGCACGAGCGCGCGAATGGAATGATAGTGACAGAAGTCACGTCTTAAGAATTACATTAATGATAATGACAAATGCAAAACGTATCGAACCAGTTCAGTCCCAGGATATGATATCGGACGCGATCTTCTCGGCAAGCATGTCTAAGACTGTCAGCAGCGAATAGGAACTCTGAAACTGAAGGCCACTTACAAACTACCGATTGGGGATGTCCCGGAGGCAGAAATGGGAACGCACTGGCATCGACCACTCTCAATCCATCAACTCCGAATACTCGTGCCTGGCTGTCAACCACAGCCATTGAGTCGTTGCGAACACCCATCTTGCACGTGCATGAAGCATGGTAGACTGTCATAAGGGTGTCCTTAATCACTTCTAGTATCTCCAAATCAGTCTGGAACTCTTCCCCGGGAAAGTATTCTTCCCCGTCAATGATCGGTTCCATCCCCGGACTCTGGAAAATCTCGCGATTTCTTCGATAGATCGCAACAGCCACTTCTTCGTCTGTCTTCGTTGCAAGCCAGTTGGGATTGATTATTGGCAGGTCGTCTGTGTCGTCTGAAATGATGGTGACATTCCCGCGGGATGTGGGTGCGACTAATGCTCCGGCGATTGACGCATACTGCGCCCCATCTTGCGGTTGGTGTTTAATAGGATCAGAGAAATCTCCAAGATAGAGAGCCACTGGAATGTACTTTAAGGGGCCTACTGTTAGCCATGCTCAAATCCCTCGTGCAGAGAGCATACCTCTATCTCAGGCCAGCCAGGAGGGAACCAGGATAGATCCCGGGTCGTCTCATCGGAGAACTGAGACCGAAGTTCATCTGGGACCTTCTCAAAAGCCAAGAAATCAATTCCCTGGGTTGTCAGTGGACCAGTACGGCTTGCTAAATACTGGACGACTATTTCAGTCAAGTAAAGAAAGTCAGTAGCAATCCTGGTGCTTGTTGGAAGCGCAACTCGGTAGGCAGGCCCGAAGAAAGCATGATCCCACATATTTTGCCCTACACCGGGAAGGTCAACAACAACCTCAATACCATGCTCTTCCAGCTCACTAGCTGGACCAATTCCAGATACCATCAGGAGCTGAGGGCTCTGGAATGCCCCGGCTGACACTATGACTTCCCGGGTGGCTCGCAATATATATATCAAGTCTCCAGTCCTTACCTCCACTCCGGTAGCTCGCCTTTCTGTGTTGATGAGTATTCTCTTTGCCATTGTCTTTTTGTACAGTGCAAGAGTCATCAGGCGTGGTATCGGAGAGCTTTTGAAAGCGGCCTCTGAACTACTTCGGATCTTCTTGTGTGGGTCGATGGTTAGAGCACAATATTGAGCGCCCAGTAGGAACCCGCTGTTGAAGTCCTCGATTTCCGGAATGCCTACAGACTCCATACCGCGCTTTATCCAGCTCGAAAACGGTACGGCGAAGTCAGGGTAGGATACTTGCAGAGGCTCGCCCCGTTCATCAAACGCACCCAGGTTGAACGCTGCTGTGGCATTGCTATGCCGTATGTCGTTGTTGGGCGGAGTGAAATTAGCTGTGCGTTGGAAGAAAGGAAGAATTCGGTCGAAAGTGTAGCTATTGTCGTCCACAAGCTCAGCCCATCTTTGCATTGCCTCTCTATTCGGCCTAGCTCCAATGTCAGTTCTGCCCTCAGTGAACTACCCGGAGATTGATTTCGAACCTTTGATAAACCATCATATTGGATCCTGTCCTGTAGAGGGGTCAAAAGAATCAGCGTTGCCCATATGAAAACGAAGACGAAATTGAGAGACGAAGTTAGCTTACGATCCCCCCAGACATTTGCCTCTGGGGTAATGAAGGTCGCGATAATTGGCTCCCGGAACATTGTAGGCGACAAACCGCCAATCCACGGGTGTCGAGCTGTTCACATCGCTCCCTATGCCTATGATCCCAGCTCCTGGAACCGCAGCTAGGGGATATTTGAGCTCGTAGAAGTCTCCTGCCTCAACCAGAGCTACTCTGTATCTATGTTGTGCGAGACGAGCTGCCAAAGTTAAGCCCCCAGCCCCGGCACCAACAACCACGTAGTCGAAGGAGGCGTCTAGCCCCGGAACGCCTAGCTCGGCATCGTCCAGATAATCTTCCGATATCCCTAACGCGGTGGTAGCAATGGCCAATAGGACAAATATCCACGTGGTAAGGGAAGACATCCGGCCAAGGCACATATGATGAGAGCAGGCGCTTGGCGAAAGAACGGGCCTTTCAGACATCCGAGGCATGTTCCTGATCGTTAGACCTATCACTGCATCCCACTGAAGCCCACGGAATAAGTATACATGGGATCTCAAAGAATAAGAGCGATGAACGAAATGATTAAGAAGAATGGCGCGGTGCTTAGAGAGAGATGTAGTTGTATCACAGCGGGGGATCTATTGGTTCCTGCCGGATGAGGAAAGAATATACCACTGAATGACCTGTTCCTGCGCCATGCAGTGACATCCAACAACCAATGAACGGTATCGATCCGGTCAGGTATAGCATGATCATTCCATCCAGCATCTTGCCTGTTATTCAAGAGGCCGATGACACCCATATTTGCAAGGACATAGACAGCCAGCGCATTCTCGGAGCCAAAGAATCCAGACCTGATGCGAACTGCGACTTAAGCACACTGCAGATTGACACCAAAATGTTTCCTTCAAGTTCTCAGATTCCCGTTCAACCTCATCCTTGGTGATGTTGTGAGGTTCAATGATCATCCCTCCATGGCGACGATCATCCCCCATATCACAAGGAAGATTTCGCATCCATGTTGGTATCCCATTTCTTCACACGAGCCCCGTAACCTTCTGTCGGCTTCCGATGCTCCAATCAGCAGCGAATCAAGTCGGCTCACATCCCAGCAGGGGAGGGGAAAGAACCGATGATATGGTGCAGGATGTGGAACCAACACGAAGGTTCAATGTATGACAGAATAAGGGAAGTTGATTTGGCAGGAATTAGACAATCTTCGCAGATAGGGCAACATTGAAATATATAACGTAATTCACTTCCCTTCGGTCTTGCGATCAAGATAAGATCCATAGCTTCAATCATAATCTATTATGTCGTTTCGAATGTGTATTGATTATGACCGATAGGTTTCCCCGAGAAAGCTCTACCAAAGACATGTATCATCTTTAATTCGAAAGCCGGACCAAAGATCGAGGAAATGCTTCACCGTATCTCCGGACTCGGGCATATTATTCGGCAGGGTTTAAAATGAAGTAGGCCAATCTGCTCGGGGCGTTGTTACAAAACTTTATTGAGTACCATTCGGGGCTAGAGCCAAGGGGACAGAAGCCGATGGAGTGAGTATACGAGACGCCTCAGTTGATCCCACTCGGAAGATAATGAGGGATCCCAGCGTTTCAAGGGTTTCGCAGGGTTAGATACCCGGTGTTGGGTCTCATGGCCAGCCCAAAATTGCCTGGGGGTCAGTTAGCAAGGTTTTGTCCAGAAGTCAATCTGACTATATACAGGGACAACAGGTATGAGAGAACGCGCCTAAATACGGAATGAGGAGGAATTACTTATATATTACATTAATAAACATATACATCCGTACAGAAACCATCAGAGTCTAGCCCGAGATTACAACGCCTTCTTTTCACCGGCCACCCGCTCCTGTTCCACCACATACCCGACTGCACGAGCGAGACCCTCGTACACAGGTACAACAGGCCTATATCCGAGCCGGAACTTGGCCTTGTCGCATGAGTAGTAACGAGTCATACATGAGTAGCGAACGGTTCTTCTGGTTAAACGAGGTGTCTTGCCGAGAAGGCCCAGCACCGTCTCTGCAATTCCACCAATAGGGCCCAGAATGCCCTCAGGGAGCTCCCACACCTGATGAGGCTCCACAACCTTGCCCGTCAATGCCCAGGCAGCACGTGTCATGTCCCAGAAGTAGACCGGGGAATCGTTCGTAACATTGAACGCTTCGCCGTCAACCCGCTCGTGGTCCAGGGGAGCACCCTGCCCAGCTTCATACCGAGAGTAGGTAGCGAGCAAGCGGTATGCAGCCAAAGTATGAGCGTATGCAATGTTTCCAACGTACGTGAAATCAAACAAGTTGTTGTTCTCGCCTAACTGCATGCGGAGGACGGTCGGGGAGGCTTTGGACGAGTGCTCCAGGACCTTAAAGGTGAAGGTCGTATCCTTCTCACCGTAGATACCAGCCGGACGAAGGGCACATGTTACCATCGACGTTGGAGAGGCGCGGTTATACTTCAAGACGATTTCTTCGGCGTCCGCCTAAGAGGGTGAATCCTGGTCAGTACCTATCCCAAGAACGAGAAAAAGGGGTACATAACGCACCTTGGTTTCCGAATAATACTCTTGTTGCAACGGCCCCCGGATAAGAGGCCACTCTTCGGTGACGTTGATGAGGTCACTCTGGGTATCGTGCACGACAGAGCTCGAGCTGGTGTATACAAACGCCTTGCACTTTCCGCCCCAGTCACCACGGGCACCGCCCGCAACTTCCACCAAGACTTTAGTTCCGTCAACATTGACCTTACGCAACAAGGGCTTGTTCCCTTCCAGAACGTTGGGCGTAGCGGTGTGAATAACAATGTCGGGCTTGACCGCGCGGAAAACGGCCAGCATGGACTCTTCGGACGTGATGTCGCCATCATAATACTCGGCTCCCGGAAGACGGTTGTGGGTCGTTCGCAGGTCGACAACAGCTACTTTCGCGATGCACCGAGGGTATCGATCGCCCAGCTTGGGGTAAACAAATCTGGGGTCATTCTGGGGCTTGGAAAGAGCGACACTGGGATCTGTCTCCGAGGGGAAATTGAGCAACTGATCAACAATGTGCCAACCCACAAACCCGCAGCCACCAACCACTAGGACAGTGCCCAGTTCCATTGTAGGACGTCGAGTAGACATTTTGAAGTATGACAGTAAGCTGTGATATATATAGAGCTAACTATCCGTGGTCGGTGGTTGGGGTAAAAGATAATAAACAGGAGAAATTGCGAGGCCTGAAGGTTTGGGGGACGACGATGGTTTCCGCCTCCGGACAGAATCTCCGGGTTAAAGCTCGGACCCCCCGCAAAGAAGCCACACGTGAGTTTCCACTTTATGGAACCCGAGATATTTAACTGGGTTCTATTTGTATTGCCCATATAATTCAGTAACGGATCTCATATTCGATCTAATCACAATTTCGTTAATCAAATTGTTCTGGCTTGCAACTTTTAGGGCCATTGCGTCAACTATCTGTACTTCTTATCAACGGTTTAGTAAGGAGGCAGATCTTATATGGCCACTACCATGCACTATCCAAATGGGGACTCTCCCTTCGATTCCTCTAGCACCCGCTACAGAACAGCTTAGACCCCAGTGTTGTATCCCATATATCTGTTTCTCTAAAGCGGCTTGAAAGTCTGCCAACGGATGCTTCAAAAGAAGCAGTGAGGAAGTAGAGGCCCGATATTGAGGTCATCTTAGCCAAGATATCAGTCTTCAAGAAACGGAGCACAGGATCGTTCTAGCTGAGCACCCCACTGACTCACTAACCTAGACCAATATAGGCTCAGGATTTCTATGTTTCGCTGTATTCTTTCATCAATGTGACTGTCTATGAACTCGCCAACGTGGATGGTAACTTACGCGGTCCTTTCTACTGATCGTCGCAATTCTCGGTTATACTTCCTTCGATCTTCCGGTGTTCCCCAGAATAATTTGGTTGCTTCGGGGTTAACAGTAATTCGTGGGTCATAAGGCGGGTGTTCATCTTCTAGAGATGCGACTATCCCCTCGATGTGATAACGCATCTCCTCAGTTCGCCTTGGAACGTAGCATAAAACTCCTTCTTTGGACACACGAATATGAAAGAAAGACGAGGCCTCCAGAAACACACGGGGCTGTTCTTCCGGGAATCGCGGACTCAGATGTATCAGGATCTTGAACATGCCACCATCCAGTTGCGTCATTGGTCTTCCAAAATATGTGAGCCTCCACATGAATGGGTTCCCCTCGTCAAGATATAGATCAACCGTAATGTTGTTCTGATGCTTAAGGGTTTCAACAATTTGTTCGTACTGTCGTTGCAGGCTAGCTGCAATACCCCATTCTTGCTTTTTGGCCAACTGTCCTTCGACAGCCCAACCGCGTGTTTCTCGAAGAATGACATCTCTGACCACAGCCATCCGCCGTTTTAACTCCGGATAGTCAAAATGGCCATCCATACTATTGTTGCCGCCCTCAAAAGGCATGCTCTGGAATTTGGCTTTGCGGGAGTGTTTCTTCTCTGCAGCAACAAGAGATTGCATGTAGGGCTCGTAATACCACAAGAAACGTCTTTTGCGAAAATCCGCAAACGGGTCAAAGGAAGGCCTCCCATCCTCATAGATGATATTATCATCGCTTTCAGATGTTGGGTCGGCTAGCGAGTCCGTACTCCCTTCAAGTGTTATGTTGAGCGATGCCTCAAGAGGCTCGAGAACGGCGAGGCGGAGAGTTTCATGGTGTATCTGGAAACCTGGTCAAGAATGTTCTAACCTCAGAAGGGTATCTAAGCCCTTATTACCTTGGATACGTAGGCTTCCATGTTCTCTATATCGCTCGGTGACCGTGAGCTTTCATATCCGGGTTCGTTTTCGTAGGGGTTAGACGACATCAAGCTCTGAATCGAGATAAGAAGAGACTCTAAGCACTGCGCAGACGACCATTGCTCTCCACTTTCACCTCGCCAGGTTCTACAAAGATGTCCGTTAGCCAGGCTCTCGCAGTTGATATGTATAGGCATCTGTATCTGTACCCCAAAATCGATCTATTCATCACCGCTTGATTAGTAGGATCATGAGCAACTTCGAGAGTCTCAACTCACAAGCAGACCCGGCCAGATGAATAGATGTTGGGGTTAAAGCGGCTTCGACCACCGTTAGTGGTCAAGGCGCGGACATTTGGAGATGTGGCTGGGTAGTCTGTGAAGCTTAGTCCACTTGTCCACAGGTTTATGAATTCCCACAAGATGGTGATAATATACCTTTCCCGAACTTGATAAGAAACTAAGGTATATCATGCTGGAGATTAACATAGAGCTCTGTAAACTGATTAATATTACCGAAGAAGTAGAAACGAACCTCAAAAAAGCCGAACTGATAGGGAGTATCTGGAGGGCCGAGAATGAGAGCGCGGACACTCCGGATATCAGAGTCATCGTAGTATACAGCGAGAGCTAATGCAAAGAATCAGAATGGGAAGGCCAAAGACTATTCTAAGCCAGTGCTAGTATCGACGGGGATTCGATGGAACCGATTTCCGACTACTATTAGTAGAGTGTGGAGTACCCACAGAGGTCTGCGCCTTGCTGAATCTGCTTGATTTCCTAAGACCCCGCCAAAGTAAGACGACCCATTAGCCCAGCGAAGCTTAGAAGGATGCGGTGAGGAGTGATACCCTGGTAATACGTAGGATCGCCTGGTCGGACATCCTGACGACCGAGAAGGTCCAAAATAGGAGACGGCTTGACGGGGGGCCCGGGATCAATAGGCTGGGGTGTTGAAGAATCAGGGAGAGACAGAAGCGTGTTGAAGGTGGGTATGATCATCAACGCCGTAACGTAGTTGATGGCGGGGAAGCCAGCCAGGCAGTGCAAGCTAACTATCAGAGTGAGATCAGTTTGAGTCAATTTACCAACGGCTTCAGGAACGTAGTAAGAACAGACTGAAGATACTCAAGAACTGGCGAAGAGGCCTAAATCTGACCTGTACGAAGTACTTCTGGCTAGTGCAAAGGCAAAATAGAAGGCTGCATGCTCAGGTGCATGTAAAAAACCAATACCCCATGCGACGGCTCTACGGAGTACATGCATGAAACTATGTACTGACTTGCGTATTTAATACATGTCAATGTTCGTGTGCCAATTCACCTGAGTGAATGTCGCAGTTGCGAGACTCTGCTCAAGTCCTCTGAGTCAAGCCTTCACTTCTATGAGTCCATAGCCAATACCAGAACCATCTTCAAGAAGAGCATCTGGTAAGATAAAGACGATAATAGACCACGATGAGCAAGCCACTACTTGCTGTCACAACTCTTGGCACAAATTGATCCGTACGAGGGCAATGAATACTATGGATATACACTGTGCATTAGAAAGACTACAAAAGGAAGCCCAAGTTAGTAGTCCAGCAAGTTGCATATCTTCCATTAGTTCACTTCGTACAGTAAGTAGCTAGTAGATAAATACTCGTCCGGGTTTTGATCGACGGATTACTCCATAGTAGTAAGTAGTCAGTCTAGCACAACTCTTGCCAGGTCAAGATTGGTCAAGGGGACTGAAGGCCACGACCCATGGAAACAGCCCCTGTCTCACCGCCCACAGAGGTGGAGACACGGATCCGTCCTTGGACGGATGATGTTTCGAGGAGACAAAAATAAACACACCCAGTGGAAATAAAATAACTCCTCACTACTGACCACTGACAGGACCCTGGTGTTATGCCCGTTTAGGCAAGGCGGGAGGGGTGGAATCATGAATGGCTGGGTTTCCAAAGAGAAACCACCCATTCTTTTCTCTGACTCGCCATTACTACTATCTTCTACTGGAACTATCCCCAACCCCTCTTAATCTCATAATCCACCGCGTACAAGCCCCTCAACCTCATTACAGCCAAAATCCTCGATTGGCTTGTGACTTTCGGGGTCTTGTTCAAGGCTCCTAAAATTTCTGCTGTGCCGATCCTTCTAATTGCCCCTTACATCTCATCTTTTCTGGATCGACGGTGCTTGCCATGATGAAGATTTTGATGCCACCCCGACGGAGTATTCTGGAGTACAGTGCTGTGTATCAAGCCCAATGAGGAACGGTTACCAACCCCGCTGCCAACCAACTTTTCAAGAATTTCCATGTACAACCGGAAAGGTGGTACACCAGCAGGATTGAGAATGCTTCAGGAATGCAAATCCGCAACCCGGGTCTCATGGGTATCAGGCCGCAATCCGGCTAACGCCTCTTCTCGGTGAGAAGCATGGTTATCGCAAGCAATCCACGACACCTTGTTCCCTCAAAGTTTCTCATAGTCACAGATATTCTCGGCCTCTTTCACATATGATCTATACTAAATGAAACCACAGAAGCATGAACTGTTAGGAATCGCAAGTCAGATTGGGCAGTATGACATTTTGATGTAATTGGCGAAAGCCGTATGGGATTGAAAACGTTTCTCAGCGTTGGTGAAAGAGTTCTCGGTCCCCTATCTATTATTGAAGCGAAAATTATCCACCTTTGGTGCATTGGTCAGGGTAAACGGAAAATTGGTAAATCGTGAGACACATTCGCTAAGGATTCTTAAATTGATACCACCATGAGCGAGAGCTATATTTAAGATGCCAACTCTAAGATCCGCAGTGAGCATGGTTAGTTACCCTCCATCGCTGCAGAGATTTCTCCGCCCAGTGCGTTGGTCGACAATCGATGGAAAAGAGATATGGCGCTGTACATCTTTGCCATTTATGTCAAGCAGATGGAGTGACTGCTCTTCGCTAGAAAAGGGAGGAATACAGTAGGGAGTCATTATTCCATGCATACTTGTTTGGTAAAGCGGCGTATGCTGGCTCCGTGAGTATGTGTTTGCTAAGAAAAACCGTAGTAGTCTAAGGTTTCAGTAGAATAACGAGCGATTGGGCATTCGCCCGCTTTCCCTAAGAATTAGCATTGCCTGATTAGGTAGTTGGCTCTAGCCCTTGATGAATAAGGGGAAGAAGCAGAAAAGGATGCGGGGAATGATCCAACGACCAGAAAGCCGCGTGGGAAAGACGAGGTTCGCCAAAATAGAAGCGCGTGGGTGGTAAAGGTATGTATGAAATGGAAGACCCTCCTCCTCCCCCCTGGGATGTCTGAGAGAGGGATTCGACTCTGTTCATCCTTGGGGGAAGAGCATGCACAGCGTCCATGCCGTTCACCTGCCATCACTACCCACTATGGCAGTCGGCATGATCCTGAGGTCTCCACATCCCTGGAAATTACAAGGGTCTGTTTCTGCCAGCACCTCAAAAGGTGTACTGCCGAGTACCTGGTGTTTCCTATTTTAATTTACCATGAACAAGAAAGAGGGTAGACGCAGTAGTTGATGTGCGGAGAGTTTTGTCTGTTTGATAGTATAATCATCACCTCAAGGTAAATAGCTAATAAAAAATTAAATTTTGACACGAAACACTTCTCACATCCAACCACTGAACTTGGGGTGTACCTTGGGCCTCCCCCCTAACCTCCCCCCCCAAAGTAGGCTGTTGTGAACTTTGGAACGGTTACCGTGTCTGGTAATACATCCACAAGTGGAGGAGCCATGGAAGCGCCTTCTTTGGCGGTGTGCCAGGCGGTGACCCCTTTCACGTGATGGTCTCTAGCGGGCAACCAGCAACATGAAGCATAGGGGGGCAGAGCGACAACTGCCAGCAGCACACTCACTCTTCCCAAAACACGCGATTTCCTGCCCTCGCTTTCACTCGTTCGAGCTGGCATCCTAGACTCGACTCGAGCCTACTTCCCCTGCCCTGATTTGCCGGCCCGTCTCCCTCGACTTCGGATTCAGGCCGTCCACCAAAAAGTCTCTCTGGAAGGGATTAGGAATGGTTGTGATTCCAGACAGCGCACTCCGCCGCCTGTTGGTCTCACTTTGAGCTCCAACCCTTCCCCATTCCGCTTCCCTCGACGCGGGCGGTTGCGCTTTTGGAGGCACTTCTCCCCAAATCGGCTTGATATTCACCTGCTACTTTGAGCGATTTTATGGTTATACTTTGATCACGCGCCCCGATTCCTTCTATCGATATTCCCCGCAGGTTTCATCTACATGGCGTGAGGTGAGTTGCTACGGGAAAGCCGTCAATTCTCCTGGGCAACCCCGCGCGAACGAATCCCGGAAGATTGCCCCTTATGCTAACGTTGTACCCTCTGCAGAAGGCAAGTCCTTAAGTTAGACGCGCGACATCAACGACTAGCACCCTGGTTCCTCCGTTTTCGCACTAGATTCTCCTTCCCCCCTCCAACGTCTACACCAACTCGGCCCTAGTTACACCTGATTGGCACCAATATCATCTACACTCTCGAGTATCGTCCAGACAACCCATCCAGCCAGGTCCTACTCTCCCAGATACTTAGCAGAAAGGCATAGTTCTCCACGGACATGCCTCCCGGCGACGTTCCTTTGCCGGACAGCCTCGTGCCGGGCAACGGGGCTGTCCGCCCGAAACTCAACACCAGCGGCTATGGTGGTGGTAGTTATCAGTCGCAAACGCCTACATCTCCCGCAGATAGCAATATTATCTTTGACTCGCCTCGTACAAGGACGGGAGGATGGAATGGCTCCACGAATAGCCCTGTTGAGGGGCCACAGGGCTCTGACAGTCGTATGAGCCGGCGGCTGGAGTCTGGTCACCCAGGCCCCAGAGATCCCTCAACTCCTCGGGATCGCAATGGCTACTGGGACCGATCTACGCCGCGAGAGAGATCCCGTCCGAATGGCCGGCCACCGACGAAGTCCCCAGGAAGCTCGTCTCGGATCTGCAAGAAGTGCGGCGAACCACTGACTGGCCAGTTCGTACGGGCTCTGCAAGCAACCTATCATCTCGAGTGTTTCAAGTGCGAGGTCTGTACTCAGGCTTATGAAATCTCCTTAAATCTCAGCTAACTCTATTGAACATAGGACTGCGGCCAAATCGTGGCGTCAAAGTTCTTCCCTGTCGATGCCGAAGATGGCAGTGGTCAATACCCCTTATGTGAAACGGACTACTTCCGGCGATTAGACCTTCTGTGCCATGAATGTGGTGGTGCTCTGCGTGGCTCGTATATCACCGCCCTGGAACGCAAGTATCACATTGAGCACTTCACCTGTTCTGTTTGTCCCACAGTTTTTGGTGCACAAGACTCTTACTACGAGCATGAAGGGAAAGTGTACTGTCACTTTCACTACTCCACACAGTTCGCACAACGATGCCATGGTTGTCACACAGCAATTCTAAAACAGTTCGTGGAGATCTTCCGCAACGGGCAGAATCAGCACTGGCACCCTGAGTGCTACATGATTCACAAGTTCTGGAATGTTCGTTTGGCCCCGACAGGCCAGCCTCTTGAACCGCCGGAAGTCGAGACGGACGCAACGGATGAGGAGCGCAATAGGGTGCGTGAAGAGGAGGACATAATGGAAGAAAAGGTGTATAAAATCTGGAGCATCCTGTCCAGTTTCGAGGAATCATCCGCAGCCTGCATTTCAGATATGCTCCTTCATGTTAGCAACGGCACTTATCTGGATGGTGTCCTTGTCGCCAAGAGGTTCATTGGTCATGTTGATATTCTCTTCTCGGCCATTGATCAGCTTGCGGGACATATCAAGGAACAGGGCATGAAAGGTATGTTGCAATGGCTGATCTCTGCCTCTTTTTAAAAATACCAATAGTTAACAACGTTGACTCCAGATCTGGCTTACGGACGTGAGGCAAAGCTTCTGTGCAAGAAGATTGTTGCGTTCTTCGCGCTACTTTCAAAAACACAAGAAACTGGTGTCCGCAAACTCGGCGTTACCCAGGAGCTCCTGTCTTTGGTCACCGGCCTTGCGCATTACTTGAAGTTGCTTATTCGCATTGGCTTGCAAGGAGCCCTCAAGCTTGAGAGAGAGCAGCAAGCTTCTCAAGGCCTACACCATTTCCTAGACCATCTGGGAGACTTGGAGACACTCAGGCCACCTGAAGAAGAGGAGACGCTTGCTGATCTTATGATCGGTGTCGACACTCTCGCCGACCAGCTTTCGGATTGTTGTACGGCCTGCAAAGAGCCTATCGATGACGAATGCGTTATGCTGGGTGATAGCAGGTGGCATATCAAGCCACCCCATCTCACTTGTGCGTCATGCCAGAAGGAGCTATCTCATACTCTCCAGGATGCACTGTGGAATCCCAAGGAAAAGCGATCCTTCTGTACCGATTGCGTTTCTCAGAACGGACTTATGCACGACGTCCAAGGGGGCTTTACACATATCACGAAGCTCCAACAATTCGTCTTCCTCCTCAAGGTTGCCCTTGCGCGACTTCTTGCTGTTCTCAGAGCGGGTGGAAGTCTTGGTTCTGGTATGTTATCATGATTTTCTTATATCCTCTTCCTCATCATAACATCATCTCTAATCTCATTTGACTCTTGTTCCAGGCGACGCTTCTCCCCCACAAGATGGCAACGATAGCGGTCGCATCCCTCCTGGCGGCGAAATGCGTCGATCAGCCACCAGATCCAAATCATACGCAAATGCCACTAGAAACGCTCCTGAGGGATCTTCACTTGAACAAACTGTCGGCGAAATGCGTCGTCTACGATCCATCCGGAATGAGCGTACCCTTTCAACTACTTACAAGAAGGCTAGAGCGTCTCGCATCATCGACGGGCCTGAAGGCCGTAGCGTACGACCTGGTTCATCGGGTGGCGAAGGATCAGACCCAAGGGGTCATGGTTTCCAGATTGTAGAAGAAAGAGATGCCAACGGGGAAACGGTCACCGAGCTGACGTTTGGCAACCAGGATGCATTGACGTTGGACGACATACCCAGAATCGTTGCTGCCGAGCAAGCTAAAGAGCAGCGTCCCAACGCCTACAAACACGCCGGCACCAAGCTGGTTGGTACCACTGAACCACTTCCCAAATACAATTATGGCCATCAGCGTGGCGTATCTGGTGCAGGTCTTGACCAGCACATTATCGAACAAGGTGGCAGGACTAAGAAGTATTTCTCTGAGCTTTCTGCTTTGGAATACTTTATTGTCCGGCACGTTGCTGTCTTGTCCATGGAGCCTTTGTTGAGTGAATATTTCACGCTAGAGGAGCTACTCTCCTTGATCGAATCACGAAAGCCTACCATATGGAACATCTTCGGCCGCGCCTTCAATAAAGAAGGCAAGAAGGTTGGGAAGAAGAAGGGCGTGTTCGGGGTAAACTTGGATTTCCTCGTTGAAAGAGAGGGCACTGAATCTAGTCATGGTGTGGGTCCAGGGCAGCTTCGTATTCCCGCCTTGGTCGACGACGCTGTGTCCGCCATGCGCCAAATGGATATGTCCGTGGAAGGTGTCTTCCGAAAGAACGGCAATATCAGGCGCCTGAAGGACATTTCTGAAATGATTGACAACAAATATGAACAGGTGGACATGACGAAGGAGAATCCTGTCCAGATTGCAGCGCTGTTGAAGAAGTTTCTTCGCGAGATGCCTGATCCTCTGCTTACATTCAAGCTCCATCGTCTATTTGTTGTTTCACAAAGTAAGTGACTGACGGTCCTGGTTGATATTGTAGCCTTCATTACTTACCACTGTATCACAGAACTACCCGACCCTGAGAAGCAAAAACGTGTATTGCATCTTACATGCTGCCTTCTTCCCAAGGCTCATCGTGATACTATGGAAGTACTTTTTGCTTTCCTTAACTGGACTTCATCTTTCTCGCACGTCGATGAAGAGTCCGGTAGTAAGATGGACATACACAATCTCGCGACAGTCATGACACCCAATATTCTCTACCCCAATGCGAAAAACAGCACGGTGGATGAGAGTTTCCTGGCAATTGAAGCCGTTAATTGCCTGATTACATACAACGATACCATGTGCGAGGTTTGTTCCCTCCGATCTCGAATGTTGTCTTCATATACTCATGGTTTCTGGACAGATACCCGAAGATCTACAGTCGGTCCTTAGTGACACAACTTTCTTCAAGGAAAACACCGAAGTCACAACAAAGGAAATACTTCGACGCTACGGCGACATCGCGCGCGGAAGCTTTTCTCCCAAGGCAAGCAATGGTGGCGAAACCGTTACAATTACGAACTCGAACCGCGCTGCCAATATCCCTACTTCTGCCCGTATTGAGACAGATCCCTCCCAGGACACGGCATGGCAGATGCAAAGCTCAGTTCGCCATGTCCAAAGCCCCGGTGGTCATCAGCACTCGACCAGTGGTACTCCACAAGCTGGCACCGAATTGGCCCCTACAGCCTCCAATGACTATCGTGAGAGAAGCACCAGTAATGGCAGCCAGCAGAACCCTATGCAAGCCGGAGGACAGTCTCAGCCAATGCCATACAGGGCTCGTCCCGGTGCTGGGCCCATGGGAGTTGCTGGCTAGTCCTTCGCCATTTCATGCTCTTGATGCCAACCCGCCCGTTGCTTCTCTACATAGTTTCGAAGACATTTACCAATGCATTACCCGCCTCTACATCCTAGTGATAGCTCTTGGCGTATTCTTGGACCGTTCAGCGTTCTTTCGATTTAATAAGGTTGGATGGAGTTTGTTCTCCTTTTGAAATGAGATGATTTCCAGGGTTTAGTTAGATGATCGGCTGACAGCTTCTCCTGATGGATCGAGGCTTTTCTAATTGCTTTTCTGTTGCGCACTGACTGCGTGGAGTGCATTGCATTCGGTTGTGAGTCTCGACATGATTCACTCACTGCCGCCTATAATTTGGGTTTCAACCGCGCGCAAGTGGCCACAGGAGCCTCTGCCCGTTCGGGTTGGCAATTTCTGGGATCTGGGTGTTGTTTTCGATTCCTACTTTCCTGGCATTCTACTTGCATTAACAGTTAAGACCCAGCGTGGGCATTCTCTCCTGGCATCTTTCTTTCCTTTGCTCTTTGTTGTTCCTTACATCACTTGCGTCTTCCTGGCGTTGCGCCTCTCTTAACTTGCTACCGATCGAGATGTGAGACTATCGAGATCCTCTGTTTACCCTTGATTTCATTTGTCAGCCAGTCTGATGACTGCGAAGATACCTGTGCTGAGTCATACATTCAGTTCGTTTCTCTTTTTATTTTTTTTCCTTCTTGCTTCACTTCTTCTACCCCCCCATTTACATTCTACCCATACGACTTAAACTTTTTTCTTTTTTTTTTCTTTTCTTCTGATATCCCGAATTGTTCGTGACTGGTTCTATCACATCCATGTCTTCATGTGATGCTTCATCGAGAACAGGAGGTGTAATTTACATACAATTGTGAAAGGAATGCCATAGTGCCAACTCTGTTAAGGTGCGCAAAGTTGTGTGCTGCTTGCTACTTGCTCCTTGTAAGCGTCAATGTTTCGAGAACCAATGTAATCAGTATTTGAAAAGTGGGATTCTTGAAGACGTTTCTCCAGTTAGTATTTGTTGGTCTCTAATGCTAGCTAGCAACAATCTTAATCATGATCATTACGGTGTACGCATAGTACTCTTTATGAACATTAAAACTGATCATATGGAGAACCTTATCTGCAATTGCTCCCAATTCTATTAAACTACTTTGGTTATCAAGGATAGTATGTAGTACTGCTACTATAGCCCGTGAAGGCTGCTTTGCTCTGCCTGCCAAAGTTACGAGCAAGATCAATAAAGATGGGAATGTTTCGAATACTCGAAAGAAAGGCCACTTGATTTCGGTGATAGTTAATCAATAAGCGGCAGAATCATGAAAGAGAAACGGATTCACAAAAACCAGTATGGTCAGAAAAAGACCTGATTGGGAAAAAGGCAGGACAAAACTCCAATTGTACACCAGTTATCCCTTCCATATTATGATCCCGTCCAGAGATAATACACCCCTTTACTCCATGTCCCTCCAACTAAGGCAATGAATGAAACAAAACATGCTAACTACAAAGGGTTTAAGTTAAGTTGAGGATACAGCACTTATGCGCGTTTCCGAAGGACTCTACGAGCTGCAGTTGGAGCTGCTTCACCACCGGCAGGAGTGGGAGCTCTCTTGCTGGTAGCGGAGGTTGTGTTTCTCTTCGCGGTGGCGGAGGTTGCTTGGCTCCGGGCGACTGTTGTCTTCTTCGTGGTGGCGCTTGAAGTCGATGCCGTCGTTGCCTTCCGGGCACCGGCACCTGTTCTTGTTGGCTTGGCAACGGTTGTTCCGGAGGATGCGGACGATGACACACTGCCTCTGCGTTCGAGCTGGCGAGTTGCTGGCCTTGGCAGTGGTGAGCGCGTAGTTTTGCTAGTAGCTGTAGCGGCTCGGCTGGCAGGTCTCTTGGCCTGTGATGGGGGTCTGTTGTCCTTGATTGAGGTGGATGTACTCTTGACTGGCCGGATGCGAGTGTTGTCTGCTAGTGCAGGAATGCTAGCGGATGTAGATTTGAGTGGACTGGTGGGTTTCAAAGGCGACATGGGTCTTGCAAGGTAGGAAGAGTTCGTGGGCTTCTCGGGTGAGGCGCGTAGCGGCGAGTGTGGATATGTTCTGGAGTTGGATGTCTTGGGAGAGAGAATTCTGTAGTCTGCACCCCTCATCTCCTGGGAGACAACACGTGAAGTACCAGCAGCGGCACCAGGTCCACGTCTCTTGGGATTCTTGAGGACATCGAGCTGTTCGCCAGCTGCAGGTGCGTTTTCCTTGTCGGAATAGATTTCTCCGTGGCTGGATGGTCGAGTCAGCTAAGCTCAACAATACACAATTGTACATGTAATGTGTTCAGGCCATACCTTTGCTTTTTGACTCTGCGGGCACTGGGGCTCGCAGCAGAGGCCTTGCGCACATTGGGGCTAACGGAAACGGTTCTAAAACTCCTTGACGCCTTGGCTGGGCTGAGGAGTTTCCGTGGAGAGAGATTCGCTTGTTGGGCCCTGATAGAGGCCATGTGTTTCTCCAGCAGCTCACCCATTGTCGCCTTACGAAGAGCAACGGGAATCCGATTCACGCGTCTTTCAATCCGTGCTCGAAGGTCGTTCGCCTGGAGGGCATATTGTGCGCGAAGTTTGCGGGCGCGCTCGGTGACTGTGGCCATGTTAGTGGGATTTCAAGATAAGCGAGATATCGAGAGAGCGCACGTTCGAGCTGCAAGTTGTCAATCAAAGCTTGCTTTTGTCTGCGGGTAATTCGAAGCTTCTTCCGAGGAGGGCTGTTCTCAGGTGTCCTTGCTTCGTCATTGTGGGACGCGTCTTCGGGAGACTTGCGCTTGGAAGAGAGTGAAGTCATTGGGCGCAATCGTGAGTAGTCGAGGTGGGTGGTGAGCAACAGCAATAAAAGGAGTTATAGGTGAGCTGGATTGCGTATAATGTGTTGTGTGGAGGAGTTGGGGCGGAAGGGATAGAAGTCGAGAGACGGAGGGGAGCGCGTTGGAGTGAGTTCTGGAGGAAAGCGGATGGCGGAGAGGATAAACAAGCGCTGACTTAATTCGTGGTTAGCTCCGATCGGGACGGTGTGACATCTGCGTCCTCAGCAGCAGCAGCTCCATCATCATCCCTCCTCCGCCAACCTCCATCATCCACTTCCCCCCATCGCTTTCCTTGCTCCCACGCTCCGAACATATACTTCTCAGAAATTCTTGCTTCTTTCCAAATTTGATTGATCATACACATACATTTCTAGCATCGACCCCGCCAATCTCCTTCCAAGATGTCGCTCGAAGCTACCATGATCATGTCCGTTTAGCCACCTTCATCCAAGCTCTGTGCGCACCTACTAACGCCATCTCCAGTGTCGACAATAGCGAAAGCAGCAGAAATGGCGATTATACGTAAGTTGCCTGTTCTGAGCTACTCAGAATCGACCTCCTGGTTCCGTTTCTAACAGCTACCAGCTCGACACGATGGCAAGCTCAGATCGACGCCGTGAGCGTCATTCACACCACTAAGATGCGCGTGCACCCTCAGTCTGCTGTCGGCCTTATGAGCATGGGTGGAAAGGGTCCCGAGGTCCTTTCGACATTCACCACCGACTTTGGTGGTATCTTGGCCGGTCTGCATCGCACGAAGATCCATGGCACTGCCCACCTTAGCTCCAGTATACAAGTGGCCGGTGTATGTTTTCAAAACTACTCATCATCTCTCTCTTTAGATACTGTACTATCCGTGAGATTGATTGCTAACCTGGTTATTGGTACAGCTTGCCCTCAAACACCGCTCCGAGAAGTCCCAGAGACAGCGCATCATCGTGTTCTCCTGCTCTCCCATTGAAGAAGACGAGAAGACATTAGTGAAGCTGGCCAAGAAGATGAAGAAGAACAATGTGTCCATCGATGTGATTGCCTTCGGAGATCTGGAGTCCGATCAGACCAAGAAACTGGAGGCATTCGTCGAGAACGTCAAGGGTGGCGACGGCTCTAACCTCGCCATCATTCCCCCGGGCCCCAACTTGCTGAGTGAGGAGCTTCAGGTCACTCCCATCCTCGGTGGGGACAGTTCCGGTGCCGATGGTGCAGGTCCTGAAGGTGGTGATGGTGGCTTTGGATTCGAGGATGCGGCTGAGAACGACCCCGAACTGGCATTCGCCCTCCGTCTATCTCTGGAAGAGGAGAAGAACCGGCAAGAAAAGGAGAAGCGGGACCGGGAGGAGCAAGAGCGCAAGGCCAACTTGGACAACATTCCCGAGGAGGGCTCCAGCGGGAGCAAAGACAAGAAAGAGGATGGTGACAAGATGGACACTGCTTAATGTGGAGACCAGAACAACCTCCTGGATGATTTGATGCATACCCGGCGTTTTTAATGTACTTTCGTTTTCTTGCTGTAATTGTAGAAAGCGGTTGGTTCTCCGGCAACTCGCTTTTGAAACGGATGCGATCTAATATGCAGATCTATCGCCATCGTAACTTGTTGTTGTTCCATGATACAAACTATGACGCCCAGATATCAAACATGTCCATGCATGCAACCGCAAAACCAAAAGCAAAATTATAGAA
The DNA here is from genome assembly GCF_003184625.1 of Aspergillus neoniger CBS 115656. NCBI lineage: Eukaryota > Fungi > Ascomycota > Eurotiomycetes > Eurotiales > Aspergillaceae > Aspergillus > Aspergillus neoniger. The sequence goes on from NW_020291132.1 coordinate 621,307, forward strand.
ACAAAGAAAAGACATCACTCACAACCCCACCACCACTACATCGCAACCTCAATAATAAAACCCACCCAGCCCATCCCATCCCATCAATCAAGTCCTCCCCCTCAACCAACCCTGCAAATTCCGATCAAACGCCTCACACCTCACCGGCATTTCCAACTGATAGAACGGATTTTTCATAACAAAGTCCGCATACAACTCATATATCTTCTTCATAACCACCTCGATATTTGCCATCAGCGGATCCGTAAACAAGAGGAACTTAGTGCCCGTCAACGTCTGGAAACACGTTAATCGGAACTTGTCCGTTTCTAGACACTCGAGACCCGTCGCGGGTACTCCGGGGTTCGGGTACGAGTATGAAGCTGTAGAAGAGGTAGGGGTTGATGATGTGGCGGAGGGAGAAACGACATTGTTGGGGGAGGGTGTGGTCGCGGTGGTGGGTGTTGTTGCGAGTGCTGCGGCGGGGGCGAGGGGGAGCTTGGGGGTGATGGAGCGGGTGATGGCGTGGACACTGTACAATCAATGAGAAGAGATGCTTAGTAGGTGACTCTTATGAGAACCTATGTGTAGTAAGGAGGATGTAGCTGTTGGATTGGTTGGGTGTGTACGTACCCGTGAAACGTGCCCGCCAGGACGAGATAGTCGTTTGTCGAGAGCTTGCGCAGTCCTGGCTGGAATTCACGCTGGTAGACTAGCCCACCGGCTTTGTTGATTATTATGAGGGAGAATACGGCCCTATATGGGGATTGTTAGGAGTTGGGCTTTTGCTGGAGGGGGGTTTTGGTTGCGACGTACATTGCGGAGGAGGGGGCTCGTGATGGTGATTATAGGTGTCGGGGTCGGACAAGTGTTGTTGTCCTTTTGAGCAGGGCGTCAGGATGTTGGCGCATGCAGCATCACTTGGATTTGCTTGTTGTTGGTAGGTATGGTGATGGTAGAGGGGGATTGTTTGTGTGTTTGCGCATTCACATCGTAATTGTTGTTGGTGTCATCATAGCATGGGCGTCTTTGCCGGAGACATTGCGGAGTGCGCTGCTGCTTGTTGGTTGGGTGGGTTGTCTATACTGCACCTATTGCTCAGGGTGGTTGTGTCTTCACCGCCCTGAGGTAGGGGGTGTCAGCCAATAGTGTGCTTGTGTTCATACATTGCTGTCGAGTTTTAGATGGCAGCATTGTTCTCGCTGCTAAACAAGATAGTAATACATTCTGGAGTTGCATTGCTCGTGAGCTTGTTTTCTAGTTGTTGCGGCTATAGTCGTTGTTTTTATTTCTACTAAACTCGAGGAAATGTGCCAGTAATATCAATAACTCGAATTTGCAAGATCAACCTGCTATCTTAAAGGATGATTGATATCAAGCTTCAAAAACAACGCAGCATACAAAAAATGTCATACAAGACACTAAATCTTAACGCTCATTATCATGATAACCAGTATCAAAGTCCCTCCCCAAATCCAGACCATTACCCCCTCAAGGAGCCGCCACAACAGTAGAGACCTCCACCATATTCTGCAGTCATGATTAGCCAACATCCACAACCCCAGCAGCGCAACAACACAAGAGTTCAATCGAACTTACCGGTCTCCTCTCAACAATATGCTCCGACTGCACCGACTTCGTCACATACTTCACGGATCCCTCCCCACCTCGTCCCCCAGCCCTCAAATACTCCAGATAATCCGGCGCTCCCGGAATATCCGTGTTGTCAGCAATCACACTCGATCCGACTCTAAAGAGGCTCAAATCCTCACACAGCTTCAAATCACTCAGATAAAACTTCTCCCAGTGGTCAAAGAATGCCATATCAACTCCTCCCTTCACAATCTTGCCCTCCTCAACCAGCTTCGCCAATGACTCTGACGCAGGCCCCACCAACACATGCACAATGTCCTCGACGCCTGCCACGCGGATTATGTCCCTCGCTACGCTCGCCACCTCCTCGCTGACCTCGAAGGTGTAGACGTGCAGCCCCTCGGCGAAGGGACCGTGCAGGTCGCGGAGAATGGCAGCCCATGCGACGGCGGAGCACCCGATGTAGGTGCCAAATTCGATCACAACTTTGGGTGGGGGGTCCATGGACGTGAGGGCTTCTTTGGCGACGTTGAGCTTGGCTTGCTTGAAGTTCATGAGGCGTGCGGTGCGGCTGAAGAGGTCGAGGGCTTGGTATACGGCCCAGGGGTTGTGGTTTAGGGCATCGCTGGGCTGGGACAGGATGTAGTCCCGGGCCAATTGGGCGTTGGTTTGAAGGATCTGGGGTAGATAGGTATTAGTTTTGATGTAAGTGTAGAAGGCCTGAGGCTGGTTTTGCTTGTTGTCGAAGACTTACGGTGTCTTGGGAGGCCATAATTGTGTTTGAGAAAGCAGTAGGTTGTAGTTTGGTTGTTGAAGGTAGGATGTTATAGTAGTAGATGAATGTCAAGTACTGTGAAAGTAACTTCTGGGTCAGGGTATGAGAATAGATGTAACTGTTTGGAGTAGGAGATCTTCAAATGAAACACCTATGTCTGTTGATTTTGAGCATCTCGAGGACCGGTGCTGGCAGTGGGTATTTATACCATAATGCTGCTACGTTCAACGTAGAGGACCACTATTTCCTCAGTAGGAGTGAGTCCACTTTACCCTCTCTACATTGCTGCGCCACTACATCTCCGATTTTATCTCCGATTGTATCATCGCCTCGGAGGGGTTCAAGACTTTTATGGATACCATCGGTCAGTAGATATAGCCATAGGGCTGGCTGGTCGGCTGAACGCCTCAGGCCGAGAATTCGTCGAGCCGAAGCCTAATCTGTAAGTGGTATCTAAAGCCGAGCGTCCGGTCTCAAGCGCCCTTTACGGATATGAACGCCGAGTGGCTTAAAGCCGAGGTGGGCCATCAGCCCCGCCAGCAGTTGAGGATTCAACCGCATCAAACTTTTGGCTTGACATGAATATGGGTCATTCGCGTGTATGTGCTGTTCGTATGATATCATATCTCAGTGCTATTCCCTAATTCATTGTTTTGTAGTATTAGCGCTGAGCTAGGCAAGAGTCCGGGTCATCGATGTTCAGAGTCCATGTCCGCGGAGCCGATTTCGGGAAATTCAGTCAGGCAAGTTCCCATTTGATGTAGGTGGTGTCATGATCAAGCAGCTTTGGGAGGGTTTGTGAGACCTTCCTCATCATACTCATATCTTGACTCCAAATCCTATGTGAAAAGATCAGCATACGAGCCCGCAAGCTAGTGATACTAAACTTACCCAATACTTGTTGAACCCAACACCCTCACAGACATCAGAGTACCCAAGTATTATAGGTGGAGCCCCAGTCATTAGACTGCGCTTTAGACCATCCAAAGCCTCCCGAATGCTCTTAAGCCTTGCAGCTACCAGCGTCCAGGGGTATGCGACAGCTGCAAACCCCAACTCTGCTAGCTCCCTAGCAGATAAGTTCTCCGACATTCCGCCCTCAATTATATTAGCAAGCAAAGGGATATCCAGTTCCTCTGCGCACTTCCTCATAGCTTCTTTGTCAGGTAACGCCTCAACAAAGACGCCATCTGCCCCCAAGCGCTTGAACTCTTTCGCCCGAGTCATCGCTTCGTCCCACCCGTGGATCAATGAATCCGTCCTTGCCAAGATAAAAATATCCCGTCCCTGATTACGTGTATCAACAGCAGCCTGTATCCTCGCGTAGGCTTCGCCTCGAGATACAACCGATTTACCCTTTGTGTGGCCGCATCCTGTACACAGCTTCCGTTAGTCTTGACCCCGTTTATCATGAAGACGCATCTCCAAAGAACCAATACATACTCTTCGGCCATGTCTGATCCTCGATCATCACGCCCGCTGCACCCGCCGCAGCAAAACACTCCACAGTGCGTCGCACATTCATAGGACTCCCGTACCCGGTATCTCCATCCACCATAATAGGTATACTAGTCACACGAACTATTTCCTGGATTCGGGCGGACATTTCTCCCATGGCGATGTACCCGGTATCCGGGAGACCATGAGAGGCTGCCACTGCGAATCCGGAAATGAATATCATAGGGAAGCCAGCTTCCTCTATCAGTCGCGCAGAAAGGCCGTCGTAGCCACAAGGGTGGGCTATGATTTTGGTAGGATCTCGGTGAGCTTCTAGCCACATTGTACGTAGACGAGAGGTCAGTGCAGATGGGATATTGCCGCGGACATTCTTGAGTGTTAATGTGGTGGTATTATTGTGTGTTTCAATATGGTCGGAGGTGTCGAATTCGAACGGGTATGGAGTGGGGTTTTGCGAAGCCATGTTGGAATAGAGATTGAGTTAGGCTGCTTGAATTGTCTTCAGGATATAGTCGGTGCTAAGAGGGATAATCTTCACGGATAGCATGTTTTGCATTTACTGCAGAATGTTGATTAAGTGGTGGCCGAGTAGTAATGCGTAGGTAGTAGATAGTCGGGAGACTGGAACCCCGCGTTGACTTTGGAATCCCCGCACGCGTCATAGCCTGCCCGTCGGAGCATTCAATGGCTGGTTTTTGCCAACAGTCAACACGAGGAATATAGTAACCAGTCTTCACCACATGGATATCATAGCAGTAACGGCACAGATCTGGACTGCAACTAATAAGATTTCCGTGCAAATATTCTTCTGCGTATCAAGATTACGCTCTTACAATTCACTGGCGAGACTATTGTCTCATCTTATTGTCCAAAAGCAACAGACCAGCCAGGTCTGACCAGCATTAATGGGCTAGCGACACTACCGCCTACAATAAAGCTTCTATGACTACTGGTGTCCAGGCAACAATCCGATCCTATCTGTTTTCGGTACAACTATCTGCTGCTCTGGAAGAAGATGTCTAAGCCCTGTTGGTTTTAACTGCATATTCAATGGCTGTCAGGAATATATTGGCCACCGCTGCGCCCCAAAATAGCAATTGGGAAGATCGACATTGTTCTCGACACGAGCCTATAAATCTGTGACATTACTATCATCGCGCTGCTCGGTACCGGTCCCAAAGAAGTTCCGGGCGTCTAAACAAGAGCAGGGAGTATACACCCAGCGAGGGCCGGAAATAGAAACGAAGAAGTGCACAAAGAAAGAAAGGGCACTCCTTACAGAAGGATGAAGCGCGCGCATCAGTCTGGACAACTGTTTACGTACTGCGAGCCAACCCGGATACAATCCGACCACATGGCACGAGAATTCCAGAACCCTGTTCAGCTGTTATCAAAACAAGAAGGAACGCAAGGAAGCAAACAAATTCCACGAGCGACTCAATATGCATTACGGACTGATTACATACACTAGTCTAACGCTAGAAAGGTCCCCGTTTATTCCAACTTACAGATTACAACTGAAAACGGTCTGTCGATGCTCTCCATTCAGTCCAGATGAAGGTGCATGCAGCTGACCCGCCGATCTGTATGCGAACTAAAATCTCACCCACCAGCCAGTCCCAGCTGAATTCTGATACACTAGTCTAGCTCGACCGGCCGGCGGATAGGTTCTGGGCGGCCGATACATACGGAGTACTCTTAGACGCACAGAGGGAGGTCCACTCAGATACGTACGTGTTCGTAAGTGGATATTCTGTTTGCCGATCAATCTCGGTGATTTTCATACTGTGTCCGGAGTACCTCCAGGACTAACACATTACATTACACTATCGGGCGCATCTCTAGAACCGGTATACATGCCTACCGAGCATATCAGGAATGCGCCATGGGCCTGCACGATCAACGACCAAAAGCCACGAAGGTGTCAGCATGTATCTAGGACGAACTATCGTTTCAGGTAGTAGGCCCGTGGCATGATCCTGTGTACCCGTCGATCTGGGATTGAAGTAACTGGACTAGACTAGAAGGACAGAAGGAAGGAAGAGAGAAAGGGGTCAGCTACGTACGTCAGTCAGTTCAGTACTATACTGATGGGATGGGCAATTCTTGTTATGGGGCGCCGGGGGTACCCGTGCCACGTGGAACGTTTCACTCCCTTTCGGGGACCATATTTCTTGTGGATTTGCAGTTATCTGGGATTGGGGGCTATGCTGACATGCACCGGACGATGCTAGTTTAGTGTCTGGGAATGATTGGTGAGGGGGTCTCTGGAAATGTGAGGCGAGCTGAATCGGTTGGCCGATCTAACCGTCGCTGCGGCTGAGGGTAAATTACTCACTTCTGTGTTCATCTGCGGAGTACCTGTCGAGTATTATCTTATGGGAGGAGGTTTACTCTCTGGGTACTAAGTACCAAATACTAGTATCTTATGCAGTATAGTGGTAGTAATGAATATGTATCATCGCATTCTCTATTCGTCATGAACTCCTCATGCTAGAATAATGCCGAAAACCAAAACCATGTAGCTCAGCAGTCCCTTGCTCCTTTCTCTCGATATGTATGGGGTATTGTGCAAAACCAGGGGAAACCTCAAAAGGGTCCAATAAACATGACATAAACATAGTGAATACAGGATATCAGTCATCAATCATCATCTCAGTCAGTCCGCGCACATAGATGTGCAAAATCCATAACCAGTCCGAGAGTATTAAAAGGAAGTAGCAGAATAAAACAAAGGAAATAGAAACGAAATAAAAGAGGAAGCCCAGGACCAGAAAATATGAGGCTAGAGAAGAGAAAGAGGAAGGCGGGGAGGGGCAGCAGTTGGATACTTTGGGGGGAGGCAGTAGTAGCCTTCACTTCAACTTCACTTCTCGCAAAGGCCGACCAACTTCCACTGCCCATCCACTTGCCGAATGATGTCTTCTTCAATTGCCCATTGGCGCAAGAACGTATCTTCGGCTTCATATTGCACGTCACCTTTCTCGTAGTGACGGCCAACATGCTCCATTCGATCATTCCATTCGAGGAAATGCTGTCCACAGAAGCCACAGGCGCTCTGTGTAGGTGGTTTGCGTTGCTCATGCCAGCAGCGAGCCCGAACAGCTTCAAGGGTCAGCTCGAAATCATCGCGCTCTTTCTCAGTTTCAGGCTTTTTGCTGTTGCGCCCGACCCAGGGAGCGTGCATGCGTCGCTGGTGTTGAGTGAAGAGATCCTTTCGGTTGAAGTCGTTAACGAGATGTGTCTCGTTAAAAGAGGCACAACTGTTGTTCGCGTCCTGACCCTTATTCTTGCTGAGGTTGTCCAGACTGCAGCGTCCGACATCACAACGGTAGAATCCAGGTTGGATGTGCTGCGAGGTCACATGGCGCTTCCACTCGTTCTTCGAAACGAAGGTACTCTGGCATCCATAGTGGGAGAAACTGCAGATGAACACCCGGCTGGTCTTTGCACCATCCTTCTTACCGCTGGTCTTGGTAGAGGCCCGAGCTGCGGAGGTAGGTCTTGCTTTGGTGGACGTTTTGCGAGGTCGCTTCTTGCTAATGCGGCCTGTGTTCGTGCTAGATAGCTTCGGCGCCTTGAACTGATTGCCGGAAGAGCTGCAGGCTTCTTGCTGAATCGTATTCTCTGCGTATTGGCAACTCTTGATGTCACAGGAAGTGTCAAATTCATCGTGTTGGGGAGGGCTATTATAGCAAAAGGTTCCGCCCATAACATGCTCCGAGTCTGTCTCAAGTTTGACGATAGGGTCGGGGTCGGGATATACTTGGGAAGGCGCCACCAGACTGTCAACGTCTGTTAGGGCAGATGGGGAAGAACAAGATCCGAACCCCAGTGGCGGGAGTGCGACTTCATCGCAGGTGTATGGAGGAGACATATAGCATCCCATGCTGAACCAACTCGAACTTCCGGTGGCGAGACTGTCTTTTGATTCCGGACTAGAGACGAGTTCATTGCTCCAAGGTGAGCCAAAATCAGAAGAAGCAGCAGTCAATGAGTCGGTGTTGTGAGGTAAGACCGGCTCGTTTGACCACGACATGGATGGGGCGATGTAAGGGTTCTTCATAGGTAGGTCGACAGGAGAGAGATGGAACTGGAAGCTTGAAGGGCGTTGGATAGTCGTGGGGTCCGAATAAGGCTCGTACTGACAGGGAAACAGTTCATAATCCTGGGCCAGATCGTCCTTGGAGGATGTATGCGGGAGGTCTGAGAAGGGTTGGAAGTGGGCCATTATGTATAAACTGCGATGTTGTGCTTGCTTTCCAGGGATCCAAAGCTATGCCAGCTGAAAAGTCGCTGCTTTATAGCAACAGAAACCAGAAGCAGTACCTCTTCAGCTGGGGGTGCCATGGTTATGTACTGGCCTACGAGGGCGGTACACGCGATGGGTCACTGCGAACCGAGAGGAGCGTGGAGTCAAGGCCATTGTTGAGCCGCATCGACTGAACAGACTGAGCCATTATTTGTCGAGAGCATCAGGTTGGAGTGCACCTTGGGAAGCCGGAGTAGTGCGCCCCTGCAGCGACGGCCGACAATCTTCTAGGCCGGGCGTCTGGATGTCAACCTACTCGAATCGGCCAGTCAAAATTCGCGATTTTGGGCGAGGTCCCCCTTTTTCGGTTTTTCCTTTTTTTTTTATTTTTCCAATTTTCTGCATTTTATTTTACGATCCTTGATGCAATTTAGTTTTCCTTACTTCCAGGTGGGTATTCGATTCCGCCGTGGAAGGTTTGAATGGCATCGTCGTAAGACGGCGCCTCTGGGCTGCAAGGATGGTGGCCCTCGTGTTTGGGGATTGACAGAACGGCGGCATCCACCAGAGGAAATGATCGATCTGGGCCAAAGGTTAGGCCTGTCTCCAGGCCTCTCCGACCGTCCGATCCCCCGAGAGAGCCGCAAAGACGGTGAGTGCGCCAACATTACATGCGCGCTTGAAATTGTCTTTTTGCCAGTCTCTGGCGTCAGACTATTTCCACACCCTCGTGGCTTCCAGCCCAATTTCACGCATCCACATTCCATCGTCTGATTGGCCTTGCTGCCCTCTCGTCTCTTGCCCAACACACCCAGAGAAGGCAGTTCAGCCTCAATGATAGGCAGTGTTGGAGTTAATACTGCATTAGTCGGGCAACGGAGGGAACCACTAACCACCACAGGGTTTCGGGGGCCAAACTAATACGGGGCCGCCGCGGGTCAACTTAGCGAGCGTTATCATCGAGCTCGCCTGATTGTGAACCAACATTCCGAGTCATTCGCTGCATCGTCATCCTCGCTCTAATTCGGTGTCGTGGTGCAAGGATTCTCAATCAGGTAATGGTCGACGATTAGCGGAATCCTGATCTGTCCATAGTTGGTTGCCTCTTGCCCAGTTGTTGACCTTTTCCAGGGCACGGTTTGGCCCTGTCGCCCATGCCCGCACGGCACTAAGCCCGCGCCACGCTGTTCCCCGACACGCTTCTGGAATGGTGCACCAAGAACTCAGGGAAAATGTCGATGAGTCTTAACTGTTAACTGCTGATCGGGGAAGACACCTGCGGATAGCCCCTGGGGTGCCACCCGCCTAGGATACCCGCTTAGAGTCTGACAGCTCATACCGTTAGTAGTATCTGGTGGTGTCTCTCGTTAGCACCTTGGTCATCCTCCGATCTGGGATTCGTTATCGTCGCTTTGATGGTAACGTATCACTGAAAGAGTGTCGACCCACTTCCTACCACCCCTTTCCTGTCCATTATCTGCTGGACTACGGTCGTTAATGGGGATGTACGGAGCAATGTGCATCTTGTGGACGCAGCTGCTTGAGTCCACTTAGTGCCTATTTTTGGGGGCCGAAAAAAAATCTACTTATGACACCGCTTGATGATCATGGGAGTACTTAATCTCTCATAGGACAGTTCGTTAAGGAAGAAATTAAACATCGACGATTATGGATACACTACTTTGGTACTACGGGGTAGGTTTGATCGAGTCATAGGCCGATCTTGTGATGAGCACCAATTACTGGCCAAGGCACAGTTGACTAAACAAGTTAACAATGCCATGTCGCATCAGACTTGATCCTGGCGATTAGTTCGAAAATCGTTTGCTGTCATCCCCGTCAAAACTCTCAGGCCAGCGTATCGGGCCTGGACAAAGTCGCGCTACACTCTGGCATGCTGGACAACCAACATCGGACACACACACACACACACACCAAGCGGGGTGGTCGTGTGGCTGAGGCGCGTTGGCTGTGCCTCGAATCTGCCTTACTCCTCCGTTGAATTGATTCGACGTCCGCCCATCTGCCATGAAGTCTTGCGAGGCTTCTTTCCATCGAACCCCGGTTTCCGACAGCATTGCCAAGTGGTCAAGACTTCTCTACCCTCCCGCTCATGGGAATGGACCATGATAACATCGATTCTTTCGATGACCAGTCTACTACTAATGCGGAAGGGGTAACTAGTGCGGGCGAATCCCCGACCATGACTGCAGCTCCCTCGCAGCTCGATAGCAAGCGTGGTCGGAAGCTTCCGGGAAATCAGTCCAGAGAGCCACATGATCGCGCGGTTAACTCCAGAAGTCAATGGAGTAGTTACTCTGACTGTAACTCTTACTCAATTGAGCGGACTAAACTAATTAACTAAACTAACAACCACAACTAATCCACTCTGACTCCGACACTGAGCGACACGGATGAACATCCCTGCTCCTGGAAAGTTCAATCAGTAATAATCCCGTATGGTAATGTATCGCCCGGAATCTTTGCCTGGTGCGACGGTAATGTTGTGCATCTCAACCATTCCCCGGCGAGACGCTTTTTTCCCTCTCTTACCCAACCGGGAATATCCCTCCATCGATCTATCAGTTTTATTCATTCAGCGCGCCCGGGCGAGCATCCTCCCCATCATTTGTTCTGTTCTGGTCTGGTCTGGCCTGGTCTCGGTCTGCATCTCACTCAACGCCCACACCCGCCCGGGCTGCGCTCTGCGCTGCAGGCGCGGGCCCTCGGCTCGCCGCATGCGTGTGCACCACAGCCCCAGTGACGCCCTGGTGCCCTCACATGTATCATGCGGGAATATCTATGTACTCTGCTCTGTACAAGTGAATGACATCATGGGCATGGCAAAGCCACAATGTAGAGTTTTGTGCGATGGTGCACAATGTGCCTTGTTGGGGTATTGTTGTATTGCTTGCGTCTAGACTCTGGTGGATGTTACCCTGGGAGTTATCTATATGTGTAAGAGTGTGGAAGTATGAGAATATGATAGTGTGGTATTCGTACTACCTCGTAGATAACATAGTCTGAAGATTACCGATGACTTTCCGACATTTGAAGGAGCTAAGACTAGTAATCATGCTAGCAAAATACCCCATATCTACTCTACTTCATAGTAAGATGATCTAGCTCTGCCATACTGACCCTGACTTCTTTGTCCCCTGAGATCTTAGATCCTTATTTCCTCTCCCTCCAGCAGCCTACTCGTCCTTCTCCTTAACAGACTTCTTCTTCGGCACGCGCACCAGCCAGTACAAGAAAACTGCTGCGATGGCGTTAAACACAATGAACGCGAAGAGAATACCCACATTACGCCACCGGTCCGAGTAGCTCATGCTCAGCGCGCTCAGATACTGGTCGGTCTTCGAGATCGAGCACACGAGACATTCGGTGTTGTCTTCGGGATTGAGGAGCGTTGCTTGGTAATTGCGAACGTATGTGTCTAGATAACTGGAGCAGTTTTGTCCCGTTGGAGGTGGGATATGCAGCAGCTCTATATCGGAGCATTCGACGTCGTTTCCTGCGATGCCTACACTCAAGACAGAGGATACCAGGTAGGTGAAGGGTGAGACCCGGTACATGAAGATCCAGAAGCGAGGAAGGGCAGATGGGGTGGCCAGGACGCTAGATTCACAATGGTCAGTCTTCCTCAGAGACAAACGATGCAGTATGACTTACCCGTTAAAGATCAGGCAGAACGAGAACAGAAGTTGGGCGACGTTGCTACCTGTATCCGGTTGCTCGATGCCGGCGATGACCATGGAACTAAATGTTGAGGTGAACACCATGAAGATCAGGACGAGAAGAAACATGGTTCCACCTCTTTCGGTGACCGAGTCCGTTGGAATGGCGTTGCGGTATAGGCCAATTGGATAGTACCAGCAGAAGTACGCCGGAACTGCCATCAGTATGTTCCAGGGCAACTCAACCAGAATACTGGCTAGCATGAACGCTACCCAAGAATATTTTTTGGAAGGTCTTTCGCGAACTTCATACAGAGCTCGCTGCCTTGCGAAATATGGCATCATCTGTTGCACCAAGTTGGGAAAGATGACCAATAGCATGAAAATAGCGAACATCTCGTTCTGCAATCCTTGAAGGCTGTTCGGCTCTCGCCAAAACGTAAAGCCAATAAAGATCGGCTATGGTGACCTGTTAGCTCCGCATACCGTGAGGACACGAGATACTTACTGGGATAACGCACATGGCAGCCTTGGAGTAGATGTATGAAGGACTACGCCAATATTGTTGGAACATCCGCTGCAGGCAAAGGACAAACTGCGCCCAAAGAGGCATGGCAAACGCTCCATATCCCACCATTCGAGGAGGGGGTGGCCGTTGCAGTAGTTCCTGCTTCATCTCGGCAAGGTCTAGGCGTACCTGAGCGCGCTCAGGACTTTGATTCCACACCTCCGTCCAATCGCGGTCAGCATGGGATCCTGGGGCAGCTCCGATTACTTCCAACATCCACTCGGCAGGGTTAGCGTTGGGCGGACATTTCACAGAGCCCTTCGCCTCGAAGTACCTTATCAAGGTCTCCATATTCTGGCCAAGCTCTCCAAAGTACACCGTCTTACCACCTTTTGCTAGAAACAACAGCCGATCAAACTGCTGCATGAGGATCGCTGATGGTTGATGAATGGTACATAAAATCGCTTGCCCGTGATCTGCTAGCTTTCGCATGAGGGAGCAGATAGACCATGCAGTTTGACTGTCAAGTCCCGAGGTGGGCTCATCAAAGAACAGAAGAAGGTCAGGCTTGGCCGCGATCTCTACTCCGATCGTCAACCTTTTCCTCTGTTCAACGTTCAACCCCTCACCCAAAACCCCGACAATGGCTTCTGCGTAAGCTTCCATGTTGAGCATTTTGATTACCTCCTCCACGTACGCAAGCTTTTCTTTTCGCGGTGTCGTAGCTGGCTGACGAAGCAGTGCGCTGAAAACAAGGGCTTCCCGCACCGTGGTTGTTTCCAAGTGCAAATCCTGCTGTTGGACGTAACCAGTCTTTCTCTGGAAAGAATCATCCCGCATCCTTCCATCAATTAGCATATCCCCAGTAACCACCCCCATGGTTACCCGATTGGCTAATACATCGAGGAGAGATGTCTTCCCGGCTCCAGTTACACCCATCAAGGCAGTCAAAGTGCCTGGTTTAACCCATCCATCCACATGATCTAAAATCCTGCGTGGCTTCCCTTTGACCTTGATATCGTAGCAGACATCTTGCCAGTGAAAGATGGATGTTTGTTTGACAATTGCGGCTGTATGGTCAACATTCTCGCCATCGACAGCGTACTTTTCTGAAGTCGGGTAGCTTTCCACATCACCGACACCAGGGATTCGTCTTGCAAATGCAGGGATCTTCCCGCGAGGAAATACCAGGATCTCGCCTTTCGAAGGCTTCGCGCGGACCAGCTCACTGCTAATGATGTACAGTGCGAGGGAGAAGAACAGGAAGCCCAAGAGAATGCCATAGTTGCGCCAGAGGTGCGATTTGTAGTATTGGAAAGAAACGTTCAGGTATCTGTCGCCATCAATGTAGTCTTGACCGGCTACTGCACCATTCTGGCTGCAGATCTTGGAGCTAATAGGAGCATTTTCGTAGCCTGGTCCCGAAGGTACATATACTGCGCACGGGAAGCGACGCTCACTGAATTCGTTAATCATGAGAGACTCGAAAGCATACTACTTCACTGTTAGCGATGGTCATAGCGCTCGAGTAGTGCTGATGTCGAATTGCAAGCAAGGTATGGGTGTTGTATCATTGTCCAGCTATATGGGCGCACTTACAGCTATTGGGTCCAAGTAATTCAACCATCGAAACCATGGATGCATATTGCGGACCGGAATCGTGAAACCCGTATATATCACGAGAATCAGCATGAATATCGAGGAAGGTACCATGGCCTGGGCCATAGATCGCGAAATCGCTCCCGTCCAGCGGAAGATGTTGGACATGGTCAAAGTAGTTGTCACGGAGAATAGGTAGAACACGAAAAAGTGCCCAGGGGTACGGCGTAAATTAGACATGAAATAGATAAATAGATTGAATACCACTGAAACGATCGCTTTCGAGGGGAGATCAACAATCATGGAGCTGATTGCCTCTGCCGATGGATGATAGAGAGCATACTTATCATGCTTCTCCACTATGGGTCGTTGCTGCCATAGAGTGAGGATCTCGAGCGCGCTTGCAAATCCGTTCAACAATATTGCAAAGAAGATCAGTGCTCCTCGTTGGAAAAAGCTATCTGTCGTTGGTCCAAGGTTGTAGAACACGCTGGAGATAACCAAGGCCATGACACTATTTCCGATAACACCAGCCAAGGTCATACTCATGTCACCCTTGAGACGCTGAAAGCCCCTACGAAGACACAGCCGAACTTGCATAGGGTATGATAGCGTGTAGGGTGATTTGGCCCGTGTCCTTTTGGCCTTTTCAGCCGCGCGAGAGCGGTTGAATTCTTTCAACTTTTCACCTCCTAGAGGGAACTTATGCTGAAAAGCCTCAATGTCAGCGAGCAGCTGCCTTCTCTCAGCGCTCGCTCTCCATCGCGCAGCAAACTCATCAGGGGTGCGAGGTACCAAGCGCTCATGGCCTTTGCGGACCTTTCTTTCCGTTGGACTGGTCAGGGAAGTCAGGAAATCGGCAGTGGTTTGTCTGTCTGGACAGTCAAATCCCATCTCAATAAAGAATTGCCTGGCATCCCCGGAGCGCCCGAAATATATTTGCCGACCTTCATAGAGAACAATGACCTTATCAAATATATCATAGATGGCTTGGCTGGCTTGGTAGATTGCCACAATTGCGGTAGACCCTGTATAATCCGTGGAAAGCCGCAACTTCCGGACAAACTCCAAGGCCGTTGAGCTATCCAGACCGCGCGTACTATTGTCCCAACATTGCAAAGGACAACCACACAGTATAGTCTCAGCTATACTGACACGCTTTCTTTCCCCTCCAGACACTCCCCGGATGTACTCATTACCCACCCGCGTGTTTATGGTGTGGCTCAGACCCAACATTGCCATAACAACATCGCGCATATGGGTTGCGTACTGCTCTCTGGTAACTCCCGGGAACCTGTTGGATGGTGCACGAGCATGCGCCGCAAAGTGCAACGTGTCCCCTACCGAGAGTTGAGGGAAGTGAATTTCGGTCTCTGCTTGGTAAATGACTTCACCCCGGAAGCGGCTATGCATTTCATCCCAGGATATACCCTGATACTGAATGTCGGTTCCGTGGTCGAGCCATAAGCCGTGAGTCTCGCCTGCGATAGTCTTGAGGAAGGTTGAGCAACCACTATAAGTATCATCCGTTAGCAACATGGATTGCATAGAAATCGACACGGTGTAAGTGAGGGGCTGCAAAGCAGCACTGCTTGAATTACCTTCCAGGTCGACCAAGAACAACCAGCAGCTCTCCGCTGTGGACGAATCCCTCGAAGTTACGAAGAATATCAATCCTGACTTTCTTCCCATAACCGAGCTTTTCGCGAAACCAACCAAATCCTTTCAGCCACATATTTGCGACATTTGCCTGGTAATCAGCA
This sequence comes from Aspergillus neoniger CBS 115656, assembly GCF_003184625.1. Taxonomy (NCBI): domain Eukaryota; kingdom Fungi; phylum Ascomycota; class Eurotiomycetes; order Eurotiales; family Aspergillaceae; genus Aspergillus; species Aspergillus neoniger. Next base: position 636,914 of record NW_020291132.1, read on the forward strand.
GCGGTTCCGTAGCCGAAGACGTTCATGTTCCGGAAGGAGACACCGGCTGTGCGGCGAGGATAGCGATCTGGATCACGCGAGGTAATCCTGAGCAAGTTTTTCGTCCATTTTTGCGAGTTGAACTGCTCCGAATTGGGGTTCAGCTCGGGGTCGCTAGTAGGATCTAGGAAGGTATTTGTTCCCTCGCCGATGCCGCTCTTGTTAGATAAGTGTGAAAGGCTACGCGCCAGTGCAGTTATCGCCTGCTGATCTTCCCTTCTGATGCTGTCTTCCGATTCTAAGCAAGCGGAATCTGAGCTCTCCGTCTGCCCCCCGGAGGTGAAGGCCGCGCGCATCGAACTTTCCAGCTCCGAGCCCACCGCAGCGGTGATAGCTCGGGTCCCAAAGGGTGCAGGGGGTGCTGGCTGGTTAGCCATGACAAATGTCAACAATCTGGGGTTACGCAATTCATAGTAGGGCACCAGAAAGGCAAATGAGCAACGGTAAGACAAGACACAGAGATGCAGGAGGCACAATCAACAACAAAAGAGAAGGGCAGGAAGGAAAGAAGGACCGAGGGGATGAGTCCAAGGTGGTCAGAAATAATCAAAGGGGTCCTAAAGTTTCAGTGATTCAATAAGGTTCGTTACCTGGTACATTGTCGATGGTCTCGAAACCCGGAAGACGGAAAGCCAGCTTCCGAATTCACATGGCGTCAGGCTCAAAGAGCTACCTGATCCTTGTCTGGTGATGCAGGCCCGTATCCGCTGAAAGTTAGTATATTGAGCATTCAGGTACACACGGACTCTCCTTTCCTTCCCCTGATCAAGATCAACCCTATGCTGTTGAACTGTTCTACTACGACGTCATGATCATCTCCTATCCATGATGAGCTCATGAACAGAAACAAGGGCATATATGAGGTAGCTTGTGAATGACTCGTCGGAGATTCCAAATAACAAAAGAAGGTATCTTTCCGGTTCCATCATCAAGTCGTATTCATCATCGACCTCCATTCGGTCATCGTTCATTATCTCAGCGTCACTTCCGCGGAAGGTTCTCAACGCCGGTCCTGATTGGATGCGTATTGGATGCGTATCTTCGGGTGCTTTTTAGCTCTGCATCCGCCAAACCCCACCGTTACCCCGGATCTAAACCCTTCCGAGCTGTCAGAATAGTTACCACGGATGATGGTGAGCCACTGCCACCCTACCATAACACTATCCCCTGTAAATGGGACAATGAATTATGGATCGCTTTGGGATGCCTGATATTTATTGCTCCACAAGTTTACAATTTCCATTCCAGCTGAGGCTGTCCGTGCTTATTCATCGGCCTTGCGTTTGTAACTGATCGATACCAATACCACCCCTCCCCTAGTCAGTGTTGAAGATATGCCTCTACACCTAGTACCAGTCTCTCAATCATATGATGTTAGATCAAGCTGGTATTCGGAAGTATAGTCTTCCGAATCCATCAGTGACATACATCAAGCAGGTAGCAAAGGATACCCGCTACTGTTAGGTCCGATCATTGGAAAAGGGAGCTCATAGTGCTGAAATCACAGTCAGATGTAGTTATCCTCTTTTATGAGGCCTAAAAATCAGGTAAGGAGTATCAAACGGACTGCTCTGATAAAGCATATGGACTATAACAATGCTCCTGGCAGTACAGCCTTGATATACATCATGGAATTTCAACTGTTCCTGAACATAGTACACCAGAAGTCGCATTAATGTTCTATCATAGTTTGTTGGTAGTGCACCACTGTAGAAGCTACTATTATTATGACTAGAGTGGGTAAGTTTCAGGTTGAGACTTCAGCTCATGGCATCCTTGAGATTGGAATGATGATTGTGTTCTTAGTATTACTAGTACTTATTATTAAATTCAGGCTATGGATAAGACTCACTATTGGTAGCTATTTATAACTGTACGTAGCCCTTATAAACTTTCTATACTAATGTTTGTGTTACCCTCTTCACGCACTCTCTGACTTTCTGAGGCTCACACGTACCAGTAGTATGACAATTTCTATATATATATCTGCATCCTAGCGGTTAATCCAGAGGAGACAGCGAGTTTAAGACAAGGGTTTACAGTATGTTATGTGTGTCATAATACGAGCCTAAAATTTAAATCAGGTGAACTACGTGGTAAAACAAGGACATAAAGTTGATAAGGTTTTGTCAATTCTTGACTCCAAGGCCATTTAATCTCGTGCTCGGCTCGGGTAAGACTGAGCCTCCGCCATACTTAGCCAACTACTATGCACTAGCACTGGAAGCACTGCAGTATCAATCATAAAGGTATACGCTAAGATAAAAAAGACTGCAATTGCAGCATTTTGCAGCATTTTGTTGTCAAGCTAATGGCTTGCTTGCTGTGCAATGGTACAATTTGTGGTGACCGCAAGCAAACAAACGCCGCGGATTTGATGTCCGGATCAATCAAGATTGCGTGGAAGTTCATTCAGTCTCATACCATAATTTCCAAGGTTGCCCCATTTTGCCGAGTACGAGGCGATAGATATCTTCCATGTAAACTACTGACTGGACCACTCGCATTCTCGCCGACAATCAGGCATACAGGCATGAAAGACCCCGTTCAGCATCAGGCATAGAAGATGGGAACTGACCGCCTACCCAACAAGCACAGCGAATTAACTGCTAGTAGTAAGAGTTAGGAGAAGAGGGAAGTGTCCACCGGCACAAAAACAACCACCAAACGGACTGACGGACTGTTACTCCAAGACCAGATCATCAATCCTCCCTCTCTCTCTCTCTCCCTCTTTCTCTTTTTACCTCCGTTAATCTTTCACGCCCTTCCCCACCCCCCTTTCCCCTCCACCTAATCCTCCCCCTCCTTCTGCCTCCTGGCCCTACTGCTTCGTTTCAACTCGAACCATATTCTTTCCGACCGTGGGACATCCCCCTCCCCCTTGTCTGCTGGGGTATGTCTAGCTAGAGGTGGATCTCTTTTCCCCGGACCTCCTTGTTAATTGTGGTCGGCCGACGTCCGGATGAGGCTCGACCTCCTATCGTTACCAACAATCCACTGTTGGTGGTAACTGGTCCTACGACTAGTTCCTACATCTTATCTCGTGGTGGTAAGGCTGGCCTTGATCGGATCGGGGCTTCCGGTGGTCTCTGTCGGTGTCTTGAAGTGAGCCGATCTATCTTCACTCAACCCGGGAGAATCCTTCCCAGGCCGTTCGGAGCCTCGTCTTCCTAACTCTCCTTGTCGCGTACAGTCATCCTTGTCCAACCTGCCGTCCACTGCCCGCTGGGCCTCCTTGAACAACCATGGCGCATTACCAGAATGGTTATCCATCCTACAATCAACCGCCCGGTTCCCCACCGAATCCCACCCAGCACAATCGTTATGATCTCTATCCCACCCAGCCGACGAGCCCACAGTTACGAAGGATGCCCAGTTATAATGTGGGGGACGACGCGGGTCTCTTGGGCTCCCCTAATTCCCAGAACGCCAGGTCCACCGAGGCGAATGCTCGCTATCCGGGCTGGAATGCACAGGCAGAGGGTCAATCGAGTTACAATGTCATGAATACTGGACGCGATGACTACGCAGACCCTCGATACGCGCACGTCCCTGCGCCCACTTCGCCTCAGTTGTCGCGCGCCCGGGCTTCTTCGCAATCGAGTTATCAATACCAGTATACCTCGTCGGTTCCGGCTGCCACATCACCTACCCAGCATGCATATAACCCTCAGCAATATGCCTTGCCCCCTACACCATCGCAGCAGCAGGTAGGCTTCAGCCCGCTGGCATATACTGGGCCCAGCACCTCCTATAGCAGCGCAACAGCCACCGGCCACCAGCCTTATAATCCAGCCGCCTACCAGCCTGCTAGCTTCGTCGCATCCCCGGTGCAGAGACAGCCCACCAGCGCTTTTGCACATGCTCCCCCTACACCCCAAACTTGGGGTCCTCCCCACCCGCAGTTGCCGCCGCCTCCACCTCCTCGGGGACCGGACCATCCATATGGAAGCCGTCCCTCCCCGCAGTATGGAAATGCTTCGCCAGGTATGCAGTATGGGTTCACAACTGAGCAGGCATCATCCTCAACCACACTCTCATCCGGCTCTTTATCCTATGGCACAGAATCGCCTTCTACAACTAGTGCTACCTACATATCTGCCAACAGCTCTTCTACTGCTGGTTCTGCAAATGTTGCAAGCCACCCCTACGCTGGAGGTGCCCAAGTTCCAACCTACCTGCCGCAGTCGCCGCCTCACCCTGGAGATGTCATTACCTCGTTCGATGAACAACCTCCTGCACCGCCAGCCCACTCGACACCCACCGAGGAAGCCTTCGGCAAGCGGTTGAGTTTGACACGTCCCGGATCAGGCCGATCCCTTCCAGCACCGCCGATCCATCCCTCTCAATCACAAATGTCACCGCGTAGAACAGACACTTTGACCCGACACCCGCAGTCGCGCCCGTTACCTGGCCCACCGATTGACGCGGATGTAGATTCAGAGCCCTATATGGCTGCCAACGGACATGGAAGCCGGGATAGTCGACCAAGTACTAGGCCTGGCTATGATGAGTTGATGCAACAGGTTGAGGCTGCAGTTGCGGATCGACGGACGGCTGGGGAGTCAGGCTATAGCTTGGATCCATCACATGTGAATCCTCACAGTGCATTGGTCCTGGAACCATCGAATAGCGATTCACCGGGCCCGCGGCTGTCCCCTGACGAGAGACATACTCACACTAATGGCAGCATCGCCACTGGCACCGGCCAATATGTGAACTACGATGCGTATAGCGATGATAGTGATGCAGAGGCTGCTGCAGGTCTAGCTATGCTGCAAATGGCAGATGAGGAAGACAAAGCACAAGCCGAACGCTTGCAAGACCGTGCGCGACGGGAGACGACTGCTTCTATCATAAGTGCATACGGATCGCGGTCAGAGAATCGCGTACCGTCTCCTCAGCAAGACTGGCAGCAGGATGAGTTGGGGTCATATGGCGAAAGCTATCGTCGTGCTTCGCAATATGACGAGGCGGATCATTACGCAAATGGCCATAATAATGATGCTGGCCATCCTAGGCTTGCGCCCTCTTCCGGCTCTATGAGAGGTTCTAACCCCTTTGCAGACGGGCATGAGGAGTATTCGGATGATTATGACTACCCGCCTACAGCGCTCGATGAATCTGGATATCCGTACAATGACATGCAACATCATGCACGAGTGGACGCTGGTGGCACCGGGGGCCTGTCGGAACCTGGAGCGTATGGACGCCGGATGAGTTTCGATTACGGTGATGAGACCGACGGTCCCTTCTCCGAAAATAATGGTTTGCAACACTCGGGAAGTGAGAGCTCAGGCAGGGGAGAGGAACCTGGGGATCTCTTCTTCCATCCTGGCATGCGACCACTTCCACCGGCTCCCGTAGAGCCGGCAAGTAATCCGAACTTAATGTCGCATTTGATGCCGGCAGGGACATACCGGCATCACGAGCAGGGTGATGGGCGGGGCTCTACCCAGTATACATCTTCCCAATTCCCTGTTGCTCCAGATTCGTACGCTTCTTCGACCGTGTCCAGCCCTACCCAAGTTCCACGGTCGACTTCTTTGTCGAGTCATCCAATTGGACCTCGTACTGACCCCCCTATCAGATCGAAAACCGATGCAGACCGGGCGAAGTATAAACAGCAGCAGGAGCTATTACGGCAGCAACAGTATGGCGCGCTCAAGCTTGACGTTTCCCCGGATGCTGCTGCTGCCATGACGCTTGATCTGCCCACCATCCCTGCGGGACGCCGTAAGAAGTTCAACCCAACAAAACTGTCTTCAGAACAATTCCGACGCTGTACGGAGCCATGGGCGTTAAGCTCCATCCTAGCTTGGATTCGCGAGCTTAGCGAAGATGAGACGGATCTAAAGGAACATGCGATTGTTGAAGCAATTGTTGCTTTGTTCACCCACAAAGTACCGACGATGAATATGGCCGATGCGGAAACTTTAGCCGCACGGGTAGTCAAGAATATGCTGGCGGAGGGAGCCTTGGTGAAGGATGAAGAATGGGTCAAATTCGGCACTGGAACGTTGTCAGGCGTTCTATTTCAGATAACGGGCACAGGGTGCTACTCCTCCCGCCTTCACGAACAGGAGGCGGAAGTGTTCGGACGTTGCTATTCGCACCACTGCATGCGCACTTTGAAAAAGGTCAATCTCAAAGCGCAGATGATGGAGCCGGAGAAGAAAGCAGAAGACTGGGTGACTTTTTACAAGGTCCCCAAGGAGGTGTGGGAGACGCACTCCAAGAAAGAGATTGATCGACAGAACAATTTGCACGAGATTGTGACGACCGAAGATTCTTACATTTCACAACTCGATGTTTTGCGCGAACTCTATCGGGATCAACTGGCAAATATGCAACCGTCGGTAATTGCACCGAAGCGCCTGAACCGGTTTTTGAACGATGTGTTTGGGAAGGTGGATGCCGTCAAAAAGGTCAACGAAGATCATCTCTTGGCTCAACTCAAGTACCGACAGAAAGAACAGGGTCCATTCATTGCTGGATTCAGTGATATTTTTCGGGAATGGATCCGAAAGGCAAAGATGGCCTATGTCGACTACGCGGCAACATTCCCGAATGCCAATTACGTGGTGCGCAAGGAAGCGGAGAGGAACGTTCATTTCCGGCAGTTTCTTAGCCAAGTTCGTGACCACAAGCTGTCGAATCGTCTCAGCTGGGACACGTACCTCAAAGCTCCCATCACTCGTATCCAGCGGTACACCCTGCTCCTCTCGACAGTGCACAAGAATATGGTCAAAGATTCCGAGGAAAAGACAAATCTCGCACAAGCGATTGATGAGATCAAAATGGTGGCACTTGAATGTGATCATAAGGTGGGTGAGATGAGTAGGAAGGTTGATCTCATGGAGCTTTCTACCAAGCTCCAGCTCCGTCCTGAGATGAAGAAGGACGTTGAACTCAACCTGGAGCATCTGGGCCGCGAAATCGTCTTCCGGGGAGACCTGCAGCGGCCAGGGACACGAACAAGATTCTTGGTGGACACTCACGCCATACTCTTCGACCATTACTTGGTCCTTGCGAAGGCCTTCACAGCTAAAGACACATCGAGATCTGTGAAATATGAGAGCTACGATGTGTCCAAATTGCCAATCCCCATGGATCTTTTGGTTCTTGAGAGCACCAATGATGACCCGGTCGTGAAGTCTGCGGTCCGCGGAGTCGTGGCGCAATCACCAGCCGCCGTTGCTGGACGTGGTGCTGCCGGCGGGCCTTTAACCCATACCGCCAGCGGCAATTCTGGCAGCTCGGGTAATTCGAACGGAGGCAGGGCTCTGGTACCTGCCACGGTTCTGGAGAGTTCCAAAGACGATAAAATCCTGTATCCGTTCAAGGTCAAGCATCTCGGGAAAGCAGGAACCTATACACTCTATGCTTTTTCGGCCCAAAACAGGCAAGACTGGTGCGACAAGATAACCGAGGCTAAGACCAAACATGCTGCCGCCTTGTTCGCGCAGAATGCGGAGCCGTTCAGGTTGCGTGTTCTCGCTGACACTGCATTTGGCACCTCCGACAACTCGTACATCCCTACTGGTGTTATTATTGACGGGACGCCTCTTGATCGTGCTATTAAGGACGTGGAAGAGCGGTACCATGGCTCGCCACGGCCGGCGCCAGTTTGCCGGGCTGGCGTCCACTGTGCCACTGTTTTCCAGCAGCCCCCTGGTCGCATGAGATGCGCCATCGGCACTGACTATGGTGTGTATGTTTCGGACTACAATGACCCTCGTGGCTGGACTCGGGTAAGTAGCTCTTTGCAACCACGTGTGTCGTGTACACACCGTCCTCATACTAATTGTGCTTCCAGGTTATACCCATTGTACGCGTGACACAAATTGCTGTCTTCGAAGAATTCAACGTGTTCCTGCTCATTGCAGACAAATCGCTGATTGCTTACCACCTGGATGTTGTGTGCCCTCCGAGCGGCGTTGCAGCACAAGCAACAACGGATTCCTCACGTCGGGCGCCGCAGAAACTATCGGGCAGTCGAGAAGTAGGTTTCTTTGCGGCAGGGCACATGAAAGACCGGACTTTGGTCATGTACAAGAAGCGAGATGGGTTATCGTCCACTTTCAAGGTTTGTGCTGTCGTCGCCTCCCACATTGTTTCGCATACTCATCAGTCTACAGATACTTGAACCAGTCGCGCAAAAGTCGTCAAGCAGCAGAAGCCGCCTTTTCTCTCGTCGTTCGCAGACGGAGTTCTTCCGGGAGTACGATGAATTCTACATTCCCGCCGAGAGCTATGGCATGAATCTCTTCCACTCTTCCTTGGCGATCTCCACTCAACGTGGCATCGAGATTCTCACGATCGACAAGAAACATACGTGGTCGGTCCCCGATTTCCGATCCGAAGCCCCTCCTGAAGCGCAAGCCCATCTGAGCAGTATAGCCCAGCGGATTGGTGCCCTACGCCCACTCGGCATGTTCCGCCTCAGTGACAGCGAGTTCCTGGTCGTATACACTGAATGTGCAGTGTACGTGAACAAACATGGCGATGTGTCGCGCAGCGTGGTTATGGAATTCGTGGGACATGCCCACTCTGCATGCCTCTACGGAAGGTTCCTCATCTTGTTCAATGATGACTTCGTCGAGGTGCGTAATGCGATGAACGGCCGCCTACGTCAGGTAATTCCAGGCCACGGTGTGGTCTGCCTCGACGATGGCAGCCACATGCCGGGTTCTGGTGCAAACAGCATCCCTACAAGCACCGGGGGTGCTGTCAATCTCTCCAGCGGGTTATCCAACGGTGCTTCTCTGGCAAACAATGGCCGCACCGTGAAGATATGCATGCAACATCCCGAATACGAGCGAAGTCAATTGATTCTCGAGTTGATCGAGAACGAAGGGCAAAAGGACTAATTCCCTTACTCGCGTGGCACTTGTGCGGAATGTCCTTCCTACCTAAGCCAGCTTACAGCTTCCTTCAATTTTAACCCCTTCACCTTCTCCCCCTTACTATTTCAACTTCTCTCCTACCTCATTATTATTTATTTTTGACTCTATACCCCCATTTTTCCCTTCTCAATTTCATGGTGAATATATTTCCTTTCCCCATTTTCATGTTTCTTGCCGTACTCCAGGGCAGTTTTCTTTTTTTTTTGGGCCATTGAGTACGGGTTTGTTCGATCTTGTACATACATAGTTGGCATAGTCAGTCAGACATACATAAGATAGCCTCGCATTGTAATGCATAAAATTCAGTTTTGGTGCCCCTTTCCTCACCTCATTCGTACGTGTAATTCAGGATATTCCCTCTGTGAAGCTTTAACTACATTGCATATTGGAAACGCTCAAGGGACGGATTGGTCTCTTCCGGTAGTAGCTGTAGCATACATTCCATTCCAGTTTTCAGTCACCAGATCAGATGAAGCCTTGCTAGTGAATGGTTATACTATTTTGCTTGGTTGCTTACAGTGTGATTACACTACATTTTTATTAAGTGCAAAGTAAAGTAGATCTTTGTTTGTATTGCGGAGGATGCGATAACAACATGGTACATGCATGCATACATACAATGGATCTTCCAGAAACAATCAGCAGACGTCTAAACGAGGATAGACAGCAATTGTATGGGGTGATGACCGGCAGTAAGTAACCAGTGGAATAGATGTAAAATCATGACACAGACAATGTAGGAGATAGGGTGAGAGAAGGATTTGAAAGAAGATGGGATAGGATGGCGGCGGGGGTGATATGATTGATGGACGATAGTGATGAGGGTGTGAAATTTACGACTCGAACTCGACCTTGCTGATGAGGTTGTGTTCGGCTTGACTTGGCTCTTGAGGGCTCTGAGTTCCTTGTGTTGTCTGCTCATGTTCGTCTCTATCGTCGAGTAAGGATGCATCATCCTTGCCACGCATGCTGATGACTTCGGCTCCCTCGAGCAAATCGCGATCTGCGTCTCTGACGCTTCGTCGCTCGGGGTCTGCGCCGTAGGCACCTGCGCCCCAGCTGGAGATGCCGCCGACCATGGCGGATGCGCTGGCAACGCCGCCGCGACCGTCGTACTCTTCCTCTTCGTCTTCTTCGTCGTCGTCGCGGTTGATGGCAGTGCGCTCCAGTTCGCGTTGTGCTTCGTCCATTCTCTTCTTGACTTCGGCAGCCATGCGGATACCGTCGGATACGATGTTGTCCAGGACTCCGCGGAGACCCTTGCCTGGTGGTACGATACCGCCTGAGGCTCCTGCCACCGATGCACCGGCTGCTGCGCTGGACTGAGGTTTGGGTACGCCGATGTTGGAGAAGGTGGTGAGGTTGGATGAGAGAGACGCGGATGCCAAAGCTTGTAATCCATGATCGGAAAGGCGGAATGATTGTGGGAAGAATGTATCGAAGAATTGCTCCAACAGCTCATCAGCAAGGATTACCATGCGGAAGGTGGGGAGGGTGATGTGTAGAGGATTGTTCGGATCGAGGGCGGGGTTTGCAGATTCTGAGACGGCACGATTATGCTGCGTGTTGGACTTGTCTTCATTCGATTGCTTCGCTGGTGTTTCGGTTTCAGCCGACGCAGTCGATTTGGTATCTTCATTCACATCAATGAGATCTTCTTCATCATCATCACCGATACTGAAGGACCCAAGCTTATCGGCTGTTTCCTCCGCATCTGCCTCATCCTTCTGCTTTTCAGCTGCTCTGCTGTCCGGATGGCTGGGATCGGCGTATTCGAAACAACGACGGATGAAAGAGCTGACACTGCCCAAGAAACGTTCGTCTGTACTGAGTCTATCTGGGTCACGTTCACTTGTCTTGATGTCTTCCACAGACTGCGTGGGGGAAATAGCTCCGTCAAAGCCTCGCCGAGAAAGGAATAGAAGCGCCTCTGACATGCGAAGAATGCCTTCTCTATCAACCCGTCCAGTGCCCTCGTCATCGTAAAGGTCGAAGAAGTATTGGATGTTGTTCATGATGTCGCGAGGCCCTTTAAGTCTTGCAAGGCCGTTGACTACGTTTTGCAAGCTCAGACCTTCGTCGGGATCCGTTGCCCATTTGCGGAAAAGCCGTCTTGTGAACTCATGATCTGCTGCTTCGGGCTTGTTATTCCACAACGAAGAGGATTTGCCCCAGCCCTTCAGACTGTTGAAGCCCTGCTCAGCCGACTCCTTTCGTGACGGGGGCGAGTCCGCCACTGCCCATTTTGCTGTGGCCGCGAGGAATTCCCGGAAAGCATCATAATCCATGTGAGTGGGACTGGGACCAAGACCAACACGACCGACCTCTCTATCCACAGGAGGCCCAAGGATAGATGTTCTCTCAACCCGTTTCTTTTCCTGGCGCCTCTTTTCCTCGTCCAAGAGTTTCTGCCTCTGCTGATGGTCATAGAGAACCTCGTAGTAACGGTCATAGATGACGCCAAGATCATCCATGCTCAGCTTCTTACTGTCTGGCCCGAGGTTACGGATGGATGTCCGTTTGGCGAAACTTTCAATGTTCTCCAGGACGGCATCCTTGTGCTTTTCACGCTGTTCCGTAATCGTCTGGTGAGTGATCTGGGAGAATTCTTTGAAGGCGACAACCATAAGCTCCTGGAACCGGGTGATGGCCCTCAGCTTGGGATTCTCAGACCTCGGATGGGCAGACTCATCGAGGCGCGAGAAGTATGCCTTGAGGACGGAGATAAATGAACCATCATCCTGGATATCCAAAAGCTCCTCGCCATTGATCCGAAGGATGGCCAAGCCAACCTGGAAGAGAACCTTGGGCCCTTCGAGGAAAAATACGTCCAGTACACGGAAGGCGAAGACTAACGGCATGGAATTGATGTAGAGGGAAAGGAACCATGGGAGAGAAACAACGGATAGCTGCACATCAGACTTCGTGAGGTGATCCCAGAGCACGGGCATAGTTTTCTCGACCAGAGATTCAAACACTTTCTGATCGAGCAATGTGCCATACATTGTTGTGGAGTAGTAGCCGGGAAGGAGACGATCGCAAAGTACAGACAGCAGAAAGAAGGCCTGTGCCTCGGACATGTAACTGCACGGGTCAGCTTCACTTCCAAAATTGGTATTGGGAAACAAACATCAAGAGAGCCGCAACGACAATGTTCATGGCCTGGCAATATCCAATCTCCGCATTGGTCCAACTGTAGGCAGTGAGGACCCTCCGAAGGCGACCGATGCCTTCTTCGCTCTGGAAACCAGCATACTCAGGCAAGCTGCGGTTTAAATCTTTCTCGATCTCATCAATCGCCAAAGACTCCTGCCCAGAGAACTTCGAGAGCGTCTCGGCGTACAACTTCGGGGATCTCAGGCGAAGGTAAAGCGAACCCGACGTCACCTCCCAGATCTCGCCGCGAAGACGATTGGGCAGACCGACTCGGATCAATTTATGGAAGGTCGGCTGACGAATGATAGTGGCATTGCGACCATTCTCTACAAGATTATTTAACAAGCGTCCCAATAAATAGCACTTGGGTTGGACTGCATACCTCTGAAATATTCCCCCCACAGTCTCATCTTACTGCGATCCCGAAGCTTGCGAGCATCACCGGGATAACGGAATATCATTCCCAGCCCGGCATCGGGTGGCTGGCGCTGTTCAGTTGTCTCGCCATTTTGGGCTTTAGACTTAGCACCAGACAGTAGGTATTCCGAGTAACAGTCGTTTACGACAACGCGCAGGTTCTCAATTTCCTTCATACACTCGCGCAGTCCCTTCTTCAAACCATCGCAAAAGCGTTCGCAGGCCTGCCTGCTTCCAGCCAGCTGGATCGTGAATCTTTGCGGAACAAAGTCGGGGCTTTGCTTTCCGAGCGCACCATTCCATGTCGTCAACGCAAGGGAGAAGACATGGCTAAGACTGTTGAGTCGTTCCACCCTCCGGATGCAGCAGAGCGGAATAGTAAATCCATTTCCAGAAGGACCTGTGCCGTTGGTTTGACCGGCCCAATGAGTCGATGCCCCAAGACTAGCAGAGGGCGCGAAGCTGGTCGGCTGGGTCGAGAAACAGATGAACCGTTCGCTCAGATGGAGTCTGCCGGCATAACGGTTCCCAGGGCGCTCAACAAAAGGGCGATTGGATTCTCCATGAGACGGCGATGAGGTATGAGGAATAGGGAGAATGAGCTCTGCGGTGATCTCTTGCAGCGGGTTTTGAGAATCGGGGAGGCGGAACTGCTGGCGAAACAGGGAGGCTTTGGACGGGTTGCGATCGGAGGAGGATAGGGTAGGAAGGGTGAAATTCGCCGGGTCGATGAAGGACTGGGCTTTCTGAACGAATGACGTCCACTGCATCATGGCGCTCGAGAAATTTGGTACGGTGGCGTGAAATGAATGAACAGGCAGGTATCCTCCTGCGTCTGGGGTGAGTATCCGGCTGACGGCCGATTCGGACGGAAGCGGGAGCTGCTGGAGCTCAAGCGGCAGTCAGGGTTCGGCGAGGAAGATGAACAGAAGCCCACAAATGATTCACAAGAGGGATCAGGGTCATCGTAGAGAGCTAGCGCAACATCGTCCGGCGAGGGCTTCTGGCTGCGACAGACAGAAGAACCTGGGGCGATGACGGTTGGCATGGTAGGAAGAGGAGGGGAAGGTTGGCGGCGGCCGTTCCTGGCAGGCGGCCGTGAATATCCTCACGTGACAAGGGTCTGTCTTGCTCTGAAACATCCACGAGGCAGCCCCAGTGCAGCTACGTGCACCTCTGCTTTAGTGTAGGTGTTACTGTTCATGCACAGTGCTTCCGCTACGGAACAACTTATAACCATATTGGAACTACATAAGGAAGCTAGTGAAGTCTGACTAGTAGCTTGGTACAGCCGACAGGGAAAAGCCGAGCGCGAACTATAAATCCCTGCGGGAAACCATGATCGAATGAAGATGAATTTGAAAAAGAATTTTCGAAAGAAAAGAAGAAATTGAAACGAGGGTTCGCTTTACAATATCACCTTGAATGAAACAATGAAAAGTTCAGAGATGTATTTGTTTTTGAAGGGGTGCCCGAAAGTCTTGCCAAATCCATCTTTTTGTAGCAAAGATCAAGAACGGTGCAGTATCTTAATGTGCGGTATGAAAGGGCAAATGAGTGCAAATATTATTGAGTGTTGAATTAATTCTTGGCCGAAGATACTTCCTCAGCTACAGGCTCTTCATCACTGTACGCCGGGGGAAGCTCTTCAGACTCCATCATCAGACCCTGCTTTTCAGACACGGTACCCTGTTCCAAAGACTTCTTGGGAGTAGACCGGCGGAAACGCTGCCACATGAAGACCACAATCTGACCAACCAGCATACCAAGAGCGCTCGCGGCCAGACCAGCCAAAACACCCAGCACAGCGGGAACGACGATGAAACGGACCACGCGGTGGACGGTGCGTTCCCACTGGCCATGATGCATGTGATGCATGTGGTGCATGTGGTGGTGATGGTGGGGGCGGTCAAACTTGTCCATGTGGCCGTGGAACCCAGCCTCCTCTCCCTCCATGGGGGGCATGGGCGGCATGCGCTCAGGGTCAAACTTGTCGTCGGGATGGTGGTGGTGGTGGTGGTGATGATGAGGCCGGGGCGGGGGAGGCATGCCCAAACCGTGAGGACCACCGCAGCCCTTCGGCTTAGGTGCCATTCCAAGCATACGGGCCTTGGCCGCTGCGAACAAGGCGCGCATCCGGTCGAACAACAGCTTCCTCAGACACTTCGGCTTTCCGCGGCATTGTTTCCAAGAGACGCGGTCGGGGGTCGCTTCTTCGATCTCAGTCTTGGCGATGTACAGCTCGCCGCTGCTAGGGTCATGGAGAAGCGTCAAAGCCACCGTATCCAAGGGGACCGGGCGACTGTCGAGGTCGAGGACAGTGAAACGCACAGCGACCAAATCCATAGGGTCCTCAGGCGGAGTGGGCAAGGGCATCTCCTCCACAGCGTATCCCAACGGGATAGGTTCCGTTTCTACGCCATCCGACGCCCGGCGCTGAACGGCAGTGATGAGAGTGGGAGGTGGCGGAGGGAAGACTTGACGACCGTTGGCCAGAAGGAAGCCATTTTCAGTGGAGAAGTCGACCAACTGCAGCGACTGTTAGCATCCATGTCCCTTCACTACTCCGATGTCGTACTAGACACCGGCTCGGAACCACTTACCAAAGAGGTTTGGAAGCCGTCAGTCCAGCTGACCTTCCCATCCTCGCTGACTTCACGGAACGGACATTCGGTGCAGGCAAGCTCAACCTGCTCTTTCTTGGGAGCATAAACCTCCAAAGGGTGGAGGGGAGGGAAGTCACCCTCAGGGGCGACGGCTTCCTCGACTTCGGGGATAACGAGGAAGGCGTTGGCGCCGAGAGCGAGAACGCTCCCCACAAGGCACGAACGGAGGTGCATGGTGGCCGAGGCGGATCTAAGCCAGGCACCGATAAGATGGGTGGAAAGGCGCTACAAGTTAAGAACGATGAAAGGAAGGGATCGTTTGGCGATGGGAACAAAAGTTATTGAGATGAAAAGCGGATGATATCCAGCTGTAAAAATAAGACACAGATGAATGGGGGGAATGCTTTGATGATATGGATTCCACCAGCGAGCGCTTCTTTGCATAGCCAGCCAGGAGGGGGGTTCAAAGGCGAATCGCGCATCGCCCGATTTCTTTCCTGATTGGCTACTGATGGCGCGCGGGTGGAGCAGGTGACGCATGAAATTCCCACCGCCTGCTTCTTTGGGAGCAGCTGACGCATCCGCTGCAAAATATTAGTCACGTGGTATATATTTCCTAAAATAGCGTTGAATCCCGTTCATTTCATGGTGGTCGATCAGCACCACAACTACTTTGTACGCATAAGCCATCTTGGTTATCGTAGGCAAGACACGAGGCATGGATAGAAAACTCTAGAATATACTTCCTTCACTCCCTGAGATCGCATACCCGCTCTGTACCAGCAGACCGGGTTCATCTATCATCCCACTAGGCGAGATCTGATATCGACGAATCTTGCGAAAGTGTAATCCAAGCCCTGCATCGACCCTACAACAGGGGGTCCGCTGCCCCGGACTTTGGCCAAGACATCCTCAGGTACCTCATTATATTGCATCCAGACGTCCTGCGTTCTATTCGTCTGTCCGAATAGATTTTCAACCACGGCCGTCACAATAATAAAAGCTCCCACCAAGAGTAAAGCCAACCGTGCCATTATGACAGCGGGTGGTATGGGTACTTGCTCTGGGACACTGACCTGAGGTTCGTAGTACTCTGGTGCAGTTTGGAACTCCCACTGCGATTCCGACCCAGTGCTATCAGTCTTATCATCTTCAACAAATGCACCAGGGACTGAGAAATTGGCAAACTTCTTTCGTGTCGTTCGAATAGGTGGTACTGTCAATAAAGTCGACGGGTTATATCTCTTTTCCAGATATACTGGCCATGATTCGAATTTCTGCGGTGTACGTGTGAGGAATCTTTTTGGCTTTTCTTTGGACTGTGATTTTTTTGACTGCTTGACGCCGGTAACTATAGCCTGAGGCTGAGCTTTTGAAGGATTATTAGCTGCTTGTGCAGCAGCTTTCTGATAATCATGAATCCAACTGATCTGGGGGTCCGAAGACTGACTTCCAAAGCTCGTATTGCCTTGCGCGGTTAGAGCTTGGACAGTTCTCTTGAACAAATATAACTGTTCTTGCTGACTCTGGTTCTGATTAGTCGCCTCCTGCAACGTCTGCAAATACTTTTGGAAAAGAGTCAAGAATGAGTTGTCTGAATTGGACCCAAGATTCTGCTGATCGGCAGCCACACGCAGCCTCTTGATCGCCTCTTCCGAGCCATCAAAGCCCTGCAAGGCTTCCACTCCAGCAAAAGGTCGCTTCAGGCTGGAACTAGGTACAGGGGCTTGTCCCACATGCGGAATGGCGCCAGTTTTGGCAGCCTGCTGGATATTGCTCCAGTCCACCGGAACCGCCTCAATGGGTGGTCTAAGATTCTGAGCAGGGATCGCTGGCGCGCTGAAAATGCTGCTCATGCTGCCTTTCTGGCCCACCGGTGTCGGGGCATCGCTACTTGCGGTGCTCTGCGATCCACTATACAAGCTACTTCCCAATTCCTGCCTCAGTGTCAGAGATGGTTTCTGGATGTTGAAGGAGCCGAAGGGGTTGCTAGCAATCAGCTTATTCTGGGTGTAAGGAACCAAGGCGGATGACATCGGGTTTGTAGGCTGTGCGACAGTATCTATTGCCATCGCAGACTCATTCGTATGCACCTGCTCCGCAAGCCTATTCAACTGCTTTCTTAATTCAGCATCGTTCCCTTTATATTCATCCATCGCCTGAGCAAGCTGCTTCTTTTCCGCTTCTTGCGCTGCTGATTCCGATTCCTTCGCTGCCAGCTTCTGCTTGAGTTCATTAAGTTCTCGACTTGCTTCAAGCATCTGCTGCTGTAACTTCTCATTCTCACCACGGCGCATAGCCTCCTCGTCTTTCAACTTCTTCTGCTCTTGACGAAGGCGATTTATCTGACCACTTTGCGCATTGACCTTCGTACTAAGCATGGTATTTTCGCTGTAGGCGGCTTGGACATGCCCCTCGTTCGTCTTGACTTTGGATTCTATAGTTTTGAGATCTTTTTGGGTCTGTCGCAGCTCTTGCTCCGATTGCGCGAAGGCTTGTTCTCGCTCAACAAGCACTTGGTTCAAATCATGGACTTGGCTTGTTAGGTTCTTGTTCTCCCTTTCGAGTTCTAAGGCTTTGCGTTGTGCTTCTGTGAGTTGCTGGGTTATGTTGTCTTTGTCCTGCGGCCATTCTTCGGGGTCGTTTTCGGATGCAGTTCTTTGCTTATGTGCTCCGATAGGTATCCTCTCTTGGTTGGGTGGTCGTCTGCCTGACATTTTGGCGGGTGTGCAGAATTGGGAGTAAGGGAGAGGGTTTAAGGCTTTTTCGTAATTAGGGAGTAGAAGTGCCTCTTTTACTCGTGTTGGACGTGAGGGCTAGATATTCGAGTACAATTTCATCGGAGAATTAACGATATAGCAGGTAGTTCGTGTGCCAGTCTTTTATCTGTCTTGGGCATAACAACGTAGAATACCGGCATACTAAAAAGCCAGTCCATTGTTGCTTTCATGCATTAGGTGGTTGCTCAGTAATTATCTTACGTTGAATGGTGCTGAAGCAAGGCATTGTCTGAAACTGTAAATAGTCTTTATTATATGTCCTGATGAAACATGAAGTCTAAGTACAGAGTTGGAGCACACTGTGCCTTTGTTCCCTTTTTAAAGACTTCTTTATCTAAAGTATACTATGTACCAACCCGGGGAACAAAGAGTATTCTCTATGGGAGATAGCAAACCAAGAGTGTCTATCCTGTGCCCAGAAAGAAAGACAGACCTCTACAGCTTAGACTTCTTCTGGCCTTTGACGTTGGGGACGGGGTTGCCTGAAAGAAGGAAATCGGGATACGCAAGTTTACCCGATGTTGCCCCAGTGGTCGACATCCGCCAGGATGCGCCGTCAACTATAACGGTGTTAACATACTATTTATGATGAATCTGGATAAGATGAGACTCACCCACTAGAGTTTGGCCACTGACATAACTGCCAGTGTCCGCAAAGAGATAAACCGTGGCATCTGCAATGTCGCGCACTGAGCCGACTCGGCCAAGCGGCTGTGACTTGATGTAAGTGTCCTTCATATCACTAGGAAGGAGACGATCAAGGCCCTATGATAAAAGTTAGATGTGCGTATCTATACAATATGTGGGACGAATACAAACCTCTGTCGAAGCAATGGGTCCGGGCGTAATGATATTAGAAGTGACACCCAGAGGGCCAAACTCGATAGCCACACTGTGAGACAGCGCATCCACGCCTGCCTTGGCGACTGAGACGTGCGTCTGGAAAGGTGCCGTGCGATAGTGGAGAGTGGCGCTAACAAAAATGATACGTCCTCCGGTGCCTGCTGCAGAGGGTTTGACTGATGATGGTACGATGTTAGCGCTTATCGCGAATATCGCGAATATCGCGAATATCGCGAATATCGTCCACTTACGAGTTTCGGAGTCCATTCTGTGCTTCTTTGCCGACTCAACAAGGTATGGGATCGTCGCTTTGAGGGTGTTGTAGGATCCCAGAACGTCAATGTCGATGACCGATTTGAAAGCATTCGCCGAGAGCTGGTTGATCGAGGCTAGAAAGTTTCCGGCCGCCCCAGCACTGGGTAGTTTAACCCAGATTAGTAGAGAACCAGCCAAAACGAAGTGACACTTACATGACATAGTCAATACCACCCAGCTCCTGGGCACAGCGATCTGCTGCAGCTTGAAGACTGTCCAACTTTCGTACATCCACTGCACCAATGCCGATGACCTTAGCACCCGGACGGGCAGTTGCAATGTCCTGGGCTGCTTTCTCGGTCTTTTCGACATTTCGGCCAATAATGCAAGCATTTGCACCTAGATAAACCAGAGCACGAACCTGCGCGCTGCAGATGGTTCCTGCGCCTCCCGTACAGAAGACGACCTTGTTTGCTGCTGGTTGTCAGTGACCGCCGGAGCATGTGGTGACCGCCACGGGCCGACTCACTGAACAGGCCATCCTTCCACGTGTTACTTAGGTAGGCTTCTTTGGGGAGGGACATGGTAAAAATATTATGTAAGTATATACACTGTATGTATGAGAAGGACGATCTTGTTAAGTCGCTAATTGGCGATTTTCAGGTTACCCCAGAGAGTTGATAGTTATAATGGAAACCCCGGGTGGTCGTTGGATGGAATCTCCGCAATCCGACGGTTACTCCGAGTCCATGCCTCGGTTTCTCGTCTTGAATACTAATCGGGTCTAAACTCTATTCGGTAGGTTAGCCTTTGGTGAATCCACTCTTTGTGCCTCCTTTGGGCTTAGTTCCGTGAGAGACATGACTTCGAAGAGCTAGCTGTAATAGGACTAGCTTCGGATGCGTCTCGGGATGTTAACAGCGAGCTGGTGATTGGCTGACAGGTCTTTGCCAGCCTCAGGCATGCAACAACGTCACTTCTTCTGCCATCGCGAACTTTTCTATGGCCTTATCTTTGCACCCGCCTTGAAGTTTTAAGCGCACCACGTCTTCAATCAACAAATCATTCTATCAGGCGCCTCGAAAAGTGATTTTTTATCCTCCTTAGGGGAGCAAATCTTTCAAGTCACAACGTTCCTGTTGCAGCATTGACTTTCGTCCCGCGATCACCATGGCGTGTCCCATCACCGTCTCGAAGTTCGTTGGCACAGTGTCCCTGGGACTGCTCACGGTATGATTTCTATGACCTGTTGCGAAGATTTTGAGCCTTCTCGGCTAGTTCTCATCAAGCTGTCCAACCGCCAACTGACGCGCAATGTATCATCTCTAGGGCATGTCATACTCCGCTTCCAGTGTCGCCATCCCCTCTTTGAGTCTTCTTCCCACTGCTACCACCGCGTCCCGGTCCCTCAACGAGGTCAAGCGGTTGAACCGTAAACACGGTCTGCGGCTGACCAACATCGCCAACGGATGTCTCCTGTTCGCGTATAGCCTCTCTTCTAAACAGCGCAAGCACCCTTATCTGATCTGGATGTGCGTTACCTCGACCGTTGGCTCTTATGTTTTCGACTATTGGTTCCACGGCCAGGATGGCTTCGTAGCTTGGGTCCAGTCTGTTCTGCAGGACACCGGATGCGGCTGCCTGACCGTCCAGAAGCAGAAGAAGGATGAGGACATCGTGGTGGTCGAGGCAGAGGAGAATGTCAACGGTGAAAGTGTGCAGAAGGAGATGAACACGGAGCGTCGATTCCAGCAGGTGCGAGCTGTCTTCTCTGGACTTGCACTCGCCATGGGTATCGTTGGACTTTGGGGCGACCGTCGGCCTTCCATTTAATCTGGACCAACCGGGTATCGGATGAGGCGTGCATGATAAGTCCCACTGGGCTTCATTCTATCCACTCCCCTCCTTTGGTTCTTTGCTTCTATCTTCTCTTTCTGTCTTAACACCTTTGGTCATTTGTTCACGACCGCCACGATGCGTCTGTTGTATGTATACTGGGCTGGAAATTGCCTAGTGTCCTTCCTGTTTTTGATGATGAGCGTTCAATTTGGATCGGAGTTTGAGAGCTATCTACCTATGTATTTGACCTTAATAAACAAATGACAAACAACCACATGAAGTATGAAGCCTGCCCTAGAGATATATAACATGACACTGAAATGAACCACTGTAACAACACTACAGACAACCCTAATATTACTACCATTAGTTATTATAACACACCAACTAAACTCCCTCCCCCCCGCCAATTCAATAAAATCAACACATAACAACCCCCATCACCAACCCCAACACAACCCACCCCATAACCCCAGCTCTATACCCCCTCCTCCCCAAACTCCCACTAGTACTCTCATCACCCCCTCCACTTTCACCCTCACTCCCACTCACACCACTTTGACTCCCACTCACCCAAGGCTGCCCCTTCAAAGTATCATTACTCTCCCTCAACACCTCCCACCCCACCCACTCATTCTCCAACACCGCACAATCCACCCTCTCCTCACTCTCCTCAATAGCATTCGTCACCGAAATCGGCAACTCAAACACCGTATAATAATCCGTTCCCTCCCACCGGAAACTCTGATGCACAGAGACATTATAATCTCCCCGGGGGGATTTATCCCCGCCACTACCCACGAAACAAGCCGGCCAGATCCAGTTCACATGCTTGACGGTGGACGAGGGCTCGAGGTCTAGCACGGGCCCTACGTAGGTGTTGTTGGCAGTGGGGGTGGTGCCGTTCGATATAGTGAGGTTTTTGTGAGTGGTTGTGGAGGTGAGGAAGATGTTGAGGCTGTGGAATCCGGTGGAGGAGGAGCTGGAGGTGAGTTGGCCGTCACCGGAGGTGTCGATGGCGATTTGGAGGGTGTCTGTGTTTATTATTTTTTTGCTTAGTTGGGGGTTTGGTTGGGGGTGAATGGATGGATGGATGGACGTACCTCCTCCGAGGGGAGTATAGGGCTGTGGAGCATCGATGATGGCTAGGCCCGGGGTGTAGATTTGGCCGTTGATGATGGTGAAGTTCATGGTGTCTTTCTCTGCTGGATATTACTTGGTACGGTTATTCTAAAACGGGAGAAAAAAATTTATAAAAGCTACATGGTGGTGAAGGGGGTTATCTCTCTATTATCTATCTTAGTAGTGTTTAACTGATGGACTCTGAAATTGATTCAATTTCCGAACCTCCGGGCGACCCCTCAGGGACTTGATTGCTTTTGCTTGCTTGCTCCCCACTTGGCTGTCAGACACCATCGGATTTAACCGAAATGAACGCTTAGTGGGGATTTCCAGGGACGAGAGGGTAATCTCGTGTATTGGATGTTTTAATTTGTTTGCTCTTGGTCGTCTCGGTTATATAGTACTGCATCCCCTGTCTACAAGCTAACGAGGTACTAGTACTAGTGGGAAATGATTGTATCTTCCACTTTCACAGCCCACAACACCAGAGGGCATAACTAGCAGCCTACATAAAAACAGGCTGAATCTTCCCTGCTGCACGATCGGCCAGTCTCTCCGGTATCATAACCTCGTATACATGTTGCGCCCATGCGCAACACACCCGCCGAGTATCCTTCGGGTCGATGATCTCCTCAACGCCAAATGCATTTGCCGTCCGCACTGGGTTCATCAACCGTCGATACTCCTCCTCCAGCTCTTTATACCGGGCTTCCTTCTGGCCTAATTTCTCTGCTTCGCGCAGCTCGTGACGATGTGCGACCTCAATCCCACCTTCCAATGGCAAGGACCCCCATTGACCGGATGGCCAAGCCACTTGCATGACCGGGTCGCGCGCTCCGAGCATAAGACCTCCAGCCACACCATAGGCTCGTCGCGTAATGACATTGAACAGGGGCATCGTGGTGGTGAAATATATCTTGCCTAGTTCCACACCCCAGCGCATAGTCGCGGTTCGTTCAGCGACGGTGCCAATGGCGTACCCCGCTATATATGGTCAGCGAAGATACTCCGAAAGGGAAGAACATAGCGTAGCACTTACGAACGTCAATGAACTGCAAAACAGGCAGATTCATCACATCACAGAGCTTCAGTAAGCGCGCAAGCTTCTGACTCCCTGCTGCATCCAAAGCTCCCCCATTCACCTCACAATTGAGCGATATCACGCCCACCGGCCGCCCTCCTAGGCGCGCCAGGCCCCCGATAGCAGTGCGACCCCAGAGCGCACCAATCTCGAACCATGACCCCTTGTCCACGACGCTGGTGATAATAGTCCACGGGTTGTACATGCGCGTCTGCCGTCGAGGGATGATCCGGCGCAGCGCCTCATCCTCACGGTCTTCTGGATCATCAGCAGCAATAACCGGTGGTGTTTCCCGCCCAGAGTTGGGCAGGTAGCTCAATACAGTGCGCAGCTGCTCGTAGCACTCGGCTTCGTTGGCGGCTAGATTGTCGATGGTCCCGTTAGTGCAATGTATCATCGGGCCACCTAGAGTCTGGAAGTCCAGTCCTTCCTCGAACGTGGCTCCCTTCACTACTTCCGGGCCTGCGTTGAAGAGCGATCCCACATCCGCCGCCATAACGGAGAAATGACAGGATACTACTCGTGCAGCTCCCAATCCAATCTATACACCACTGTCAGCTGATATACCCTCACCTCAGTGACAGAAATGAGTAAAACACATACAGCCGGCCCAACCACAGCCCCCAAATTCGGAATCCCCTGATTCAACTGCTCCACAACATGCCTATACATCGACACATACGGCAAATAACTCCACCCAGCCGTACGAATAGTAGTAACACTACCACCCCCCGAACTCCCATCCACCAATTTAACAACCGGCAACCTCAGCGCCAATGCCAGCTTCTCCAGATAGATCGTTTTCCCATGCGAAGCACCATCCGCATGACCACTCCGGAGAGTGAAATCATCCGCAGTCAGGAGAACCTTCCGACCACGTAATCTCCCCATACCCTGGACATTGTTACTTGGGGTAAAGGCAACGGGCTTCTCGCGCATAGGCCCGGTTTTCTCCCATGTTACAGTACCCGAGAGCGAGCCAATTTCTTGGAAGCTGTCGGGATCGAGAAGTTGTTCGAGGCGTTCGCGAACCCATAGCTTCCCGGCTTGCTTTTGGCGGATGTAGCCTCTGCGAGATGGATCCGGGGTGGAGGCTAGTGTGCGGAGAGTGTTGATGTGGGAGAGCACATCGGAGTAGTCGGGTTGTAGTACCTGTGCGGAGAGTTGGCGGAGACGTTTGGTGGCTTGGTTGCGCGAGGGGGTGTCCTCTTTGGGGGGTTTGTCGGTTTTGTCGGACATGATAGTTTGGCTCAATTAGCTATATTGTAGTCATGTCACTTATTTGAGCTGTGGTTGTTGAGCTTATTTTCAATTGCAGGGCTTCCCCCTTTGCATGTTACTGCAGCGGGTTGTCCCTCATGAGGGGTAAAGATCATATCTATGAGCGCAACGACCTCTTAATTCCGAGGTCCGAGGAAATGCAACCAACCCCATTCCAGACATACAATATGTCAATTCAATTTTATCTATCTACTATGCTTTCGGATCCATCAATCTTTTCACTACAACATACCAGTACCATAATGACATTCTCTAAACCCTTCCGACGACTCCTCGTCGCCAACAGGTAAGCCATTGCCTAATCTCCACATTACACCGTACTGACAAGCAACAGAGGCGAAATCGCCGTGCGCATCATCCAAGCCGCTCGCGAGCTTTCCCCACCCATAGAAGTATACGCCATCTACACTGAGGACGACACCTCGCATTGTGACACCGCTCACCCAGATAAAGCACTTCTCATCCCATCAGTGTCGACATACCTCGACATCCCGTACTTAGTGCATCTAGCCCAAGAGCATGCCATCGATGCCATCCACCCGGGCTACGGCTTCCTCAGCGAAAGCGCTGATTTCGCAGCCCGTCTACAAGATGCCGGCATTACTGTCATAGGGCCGGGCAGCTCAGTACTATCTCGCACAGGGGACAAGCTGCAAGCGAAGCGACTAGCGGTGGAATGCAACGTGCCTGTGTTGCCCGCGATGGCGCAGCCAACGGCAGATATTGCAGAGGTGCGGGCATTCGCCAAGCAAGTGCAGTATCCTGTTATGGTGAAGGCAGTGGATGGGGGTGGGGGACGAGGGATTCGGCTTGTATATGGGGATGAGGGGTTGGAGGGTGCGGTGAGGGGCGCGGTGAATGAGTCGCCGTCGGGGACGGTGTTTGTGGAGAAGGCGGCTGTGAAGGGGTTTCGACATGTGGAGGTGCAGATTGTTGGGGATGGGAGGGAAGTGAGGCATTTGTGGGAGAGGGATTGCAGTGTGCAGAGAAGATTTCAGAAGGTGGTTGAGGTTGCGCCGTCGGTGATTGGGGATCGGGGGCTTGTGGAGAGGGTGGTGGATGCTGCGGTGAGGATGGGGAGGGCCATTAGGTATAGGTATTTGGGGACGGTGGAGTTCTTGGTTAATGAGGGGAGTGGGGAGTTTTATTTCTTGGAGATTAACCCTAGGTTACAGGTTGAACATACGATTACGGAGGAGGTTATGGGGGTGGATCTTGTGCTGGCTCAGTTGAAGCTGGCGATGGGGTGTACGCTTGCGGAGGTTGGGCTTGGAGGTGGGGAGTTGGATACGCCTAGGGCTTGTTCGATTCAGCTCCGGTTGTGTGCGGAAGATCCGAGCAGTCAGTTTGCGCTCAGTCTTGGGAAGGTGACTGATTTGGTTATTCCGAGTGGCCGTGGCGTGAGAGTTGATACTCATGTTCGTGCTGCTGGGGCCAGTCCTGTTGTGGTAGGGGCGCAATTGGATAACTTACTTGCTAAGATTATTGTCACTGCATCTACCTGGGAGGCAGCAGTGCTCAAGGGCCGGCGAGTGCTTGCAGACACAACAGTGGCTGGTGTCCGGACTAACTTGGAATTGCTGAGAGGTGTTCTTGCTCAGCAAGATTTTCTTTCTGGAAGAATTGACACACAATGGCTGGAGTCCAGTCTGGATCAAGTGCTCCAGCAGGGAGCAATTGTCTCCCGATCGGTCCGTACTCAAGCACCTGTGCAGGGACAGCGTCCCTCTGCGTTGCCCAGCGTGCCTTCTTCGAATCTTCTATTCCGGCGAGGAGATGCATGGTCAATCAGTCTCACACCAGTGGAAGCGTCTGTAAAGTCACAGCAGCATCATCTTCAACTAACACGCGTGCTGCGAAATGACTTTCCGACTTCGCTTGCAGCGGAGATCAAGTACCAGACACCCACTTCTTCCAGTGCTTATCGGCTGGAACTGGCAGCCACCTCAACCACAGCATCTGCTCTATTTTCATCTGCTCATCGCCGTGGAGACATGAGTAACCCTCGACACATTGTCCTTCCTCTATCTGGGAAGTTAATAGAAGTGCTTGTGTCAGCCGGGGATCATGTAGCTGAGAACCAGGTGATAGCGTTTATCAAGCAGATGAAGATGGAGGTGGAGGTGCGCAGTCCGCGTGCAGGTCAAGCACACTGGGTGTATGAGATGGAAGATGAAGAGGAAGATGTGGCTGAAGGGATGTTGTTGGTGGAATTGACTGACGGGTTGCAAGGGAAGCTCTAGGACAGGTGTCACTGGAACGGATAAACGTCAAATAACAGCTCTGGTATGATGGCAGAATCATACAAGAATAAACCAGAGGGTGGTAAAACATTAAACTGTGTTTTTATGTTGCTATTTTGTTGCGCGGTGTTTACTGGTGATGATGAGGTGGTGATAGATCGATGGCAGCAATGATCTCATTCCCCGGCAACGGATCCACTGATCGTCACATGTCCACCGTGCCAGCTCTCCAAGATCTCCCTCAATCTCAACCTTCGCTTTCTCTCATTCCGCATTATACGCTCGGTCTTTGCCGTTGACTCTTGGGTATCTCATGAAATAAGATTAACTCCACCGAAACCCACCCACACAATGGATTCGCTCTTACTCTACATCCTCACGTTCAATTGCGCTCGAAACCCTGTCGATGTCGACCGCTTCTCCCGCCATTTCTTCGATGCCTTACCCCGCACCGATGGTTCCAGCTCGCCCGCAGCCCCGGAACTCATCGTGCTCTCCCTGCAGGAAATAGCTCCTATCGCCTATGCCTTTCTCGGAGGCTCATTTCTAACGCCATACTTCTCGGCTCTGACACAGGTGGTTGATCGCGCTGTTGCCCAATACTGGGATGTCCATTACGTCAATCTGGTTACCGACAATTCCGGGATGACCGGTCTGATGGTCTTCGCTCGGTCGGATGTCGCTGACCAAGTCTCATCCATTGATACCGCCCGTGTAGGGTTTGGCTTCCAAGACATGGGCAACAAGGGTGCCGTGGGGGCGCGGATTGCCTACAGAGGCGCAGCAGGAGCCGGGGATCCTTTGGACCTCACTTTCGCTGCTGCGCACCTCGCCCCCATGGAGTATGCTGTCGAGCGTAGGAACGCAGACTGGCGCAGCTTGGTCGAGAGATTGGTCTTCAGCTACTCACCTGCCGCGGGTGGGGAAATCCCCGACACAGCCAACGCGGAGGAAAATGCGCCCCTGCTGCGGCATTCCCAGGATGGCCATCGGGGCATCTACACGCCTACAAGCTACCTCTTCCTGGCGGGTGATCTTAATTACCGTACCTCCAACGTATCGCCGCGACCAGACGACCATAGCCGATTCCCGCGAGCGGATGTAGACCCTTCCGACCCTCAGCACTACTCACATCTTTTGAAACAAGATCAGCTGTCCCGCGAGATGGAACAGTCTCGGTGTTTCCACGGACTCTCCGAAGCCCCGATCACATTCCCCCCAACATACAAGTATACGTTGGCAGCACGCCAGGCAGCAAGTGATCCAACGGCAGATAATGCACGCCCAGATTGGAAGTGGACAAGGACCCGCTGGCCCAGTTGGTGCGACCGTGTGTTGTATCTGGATTCTCCACCGGGCACGAGCAAGCGAGGTCAGGTCAAACCTCTAAAGTACGATGCTCTGCCGTTATTCCCAACCTCCGATCATCGCGCCGTCGCCTTGGCCGTATCTATCCCAGCGCAGTCCGTGCTTCCAGAAGATACGACGCAAATGGGTGTCCCTTTCCCGATCGATCCAGAATGGGAGACTAAACGAGATGCCGCGCGACGGAAGGAACTTGCGGTGGGATTTTTGGCGTACCTGGCCTTGACCTGGGAGGGAAACGGCCTGTTACTTGCATCGGCGGTAGGACTTCTGGGGGCGTGGCTCGTGCTCCAATCGTTCTTTAACGTTTGAAGATGCGTTGCAGACCTGCAGCTCTGCGGAGTTTTCCTGAAACTGTGGCCCATGTGGATCATCCCGATCTCCCGTAGCAGATGCAAAGTCAATACGAACGGGTGATTTTCCTGGATCTTCATGGGCTATTTCGGGTTTCACCATCAAACAATGGTAACATTTTGACTGCCGGTGAATAATCGTCTCCAAGGTCGTTCGGCGCAGCATAACTCACATCCTCGTCCATCTGAGACGGCGGCACCGCATTCAAGGCGACATCGTATTGGATCCATACCTGCAGTGGGACCCAGCAAGCTATAACATTGGATTTGCCTCTGCACCGGGTCAGCTGACTGGGAGCCGGATCTAGAACGGTCGGGAACAATGCCCAATGAAGACGGAAAGAGGAAGGACCTGCACGGATGAAGAGGCTCAAAGCAGATCGACAATCTAGACACCAAATTTCTTCCCAAGGAGTAAAGGATTCCTGGGCGGGGGTTGGTGATTAGTTGCAAGGTGTACAAGCCACACTGTGTGCTTCCGCTGCTCTGGGCTTCCGTTCTAGGATTCCCAAATTCCAGCCGGCGACACAACCTAGTAGTGCCCGGAGACGATGGAGCCGTTACAGAAGAAAGTTTGGCCCCGGTTAGATCGGGACACTGACCGTCTGACGGGCTTGGTCGTATCTAGCCTCGCGACCCAGCCAGTGGGTATGGATTCCTTCCAGATGGACATCCAGACTCCTCTACTAGTTAGTCGATGGCTTGCCGCTTGCCGTCCATGCAAAGTGGGAGCAATTGCACGGTTGGTCGATCCTCAAGGGCCAAGCTGAAGACCTGCTTCGGTTATATAGGATAGATTGATTGCTGAATAGATAGATAAAATATCTAATACATAATATTTAATTAGAAGGGCGGGTTTTGTTGCAGAGCGGGCCAGTCCCGAGGTAATTAAGAAACAAGGGCAGAAAGGCAAAATAGCTAATGAGAGGGACGGACGGGCTGCCCGCTCCATGGAAGCGAAGCAAGTGAGACCACCAAAAACGACGCTAAAGGAAGGGTTTTTCATCGTGCAGCGGAACTACTTGTGTCTAGTAGTTAATGGTGGTAAGAGATGGATGCATTTCTGAGTTGTTGGAGGAAGAGAGGATCCGCTCTTTTTGCTCACTGGTGAAACCATTTAGTAACCGACGCACACCATTGTCCGACCGGATTCGGTTACAGCGGCTTGGTAGTGGTCGTCAGTCTGGTGATGATGAAAGATGGTGACGATGCTGGTTTTTCTTTAATATACGCTTGATATTTATCTATGCTGCAAGGTTTAATCTATTGAATGGGCGGTAATTTGCTGCTCATTAATGGGGATTAATGGACGGTAATTTGCTGCTGGAGATGTCCACTCTGAGATATCATACGGTGCGTGTGCTTGTGGTTTTGGGTCTGGTATAACTGATAATTAAGTAATTGATTCAAATCCATAATATAGAAATCAAACAAATTATCACAGGCTTCGCCAAGACTCAGCTTCGGCCCTTTCCAACTATCTTGTGATTGTGTGAGAGATTGGATTGGTCTTACTTGCCGGATGGTGGCAGGAAGAACACATGCAAGTGCACACCGGGTCATGGAATTATTGATTAGTAGTCAGTAGTATATTATTGCGGTCAACGGAGTTGAGGGTAGTCCGTTAAATCCCGGCTAGTCCTACCGAATGCACAAAATTGAGGCAGTGGTAGAGCATCAAGGAGTAGTCCATCCCTAACACCCAACTTGGAACTATAGAAAGGAATCTAAGAGCAACTTTCTAGTACCTACTAAATATCACAGTGTAGTAAAGTAGAGATAACCAATGCGACCATCCGTGTAGCCTACAGGCACATGATCCTTTGGAGGTCAAGTGACCACCATAGATCAAGTTTCCCGATGCTTCCATTTCCCCTCCTCATACTACTATTTCCCCCCCTCCTCTTACTTTCCACATATTGATCGATGGATGCTGTGCTCAGCCATACACCAGCCTTCGGCCGTACCGCACGATGACGGTCCAGGTCTGGACCCTCCGGCCCGGGATGTCTGCTGGATCGGCCCTGGAACAGAACTTTCTGGCGCTCGTTATGATTACCTCCTACTGTCAGGTTCGCTGAAACCGATGGCTGGGCACGGCATTTCTGTGCAGGCGGACCAATTGCGGAAGCCTGGAAGAACCCAGGCTCACCTGACAGGATTTCCCTTGGGTCTGTCGGCTTCAACCTGTCCACTACTGGATTAAGCAGCACATGCTGGACGGATCCTTACCCCGATGGCCATGAACAAGGCTGAATTGCGGATCGTATTCCTTTTGCACTGGACTGAACTGAATTGGCTGGCTGCTTCTGAGACACAATCATACCCTGCCCCTCCTCTCTCAGGCTCAGCTAGGCTGTGGGAAAGCAGGCTTTACGGATTTACCGCCCACGGCTTTGCGGCAGGCATCAATCAGGCCTCCCCCCACTTTTGCCAACCCAGCGGTGCGGAACCTAGTGACTCCCACTTGACTCTTACCGAGACTACTACCTTTTAAACTAAAGAAAAAAAAAAAAATTAAAAGGCCCGAATAAGAGAGGCGAACAGGCAGAATGTATTGGAAAAGCAATAATGATCACCACAAAACAAGGCAATTGAGGGGTGATCAACAGAGGTAACACAACGGAAGACAAGGATGCGACCAGGGAAGACGCGGAGGACCGTTCGGTGTCATCCAGACTCTACTCAGGTTGTCTTCTGACTCACCCGATTGAAGTAACAATGAATGCCATGGATCAAGGCAATGCCAGGGTGAGAACAAAGACCTGACAGTAAAACCGCCCTTTCATTGGTCACTTCACCCGTGTCTTCCGACAGCTGACTGCGCACTAAAGAGGGCAAAAGGGGTGAGACTGAGAGAAGAGGGGGCCAACTCCGAAAGGGGCAAAGGGGGAGAGAAGGGAAACTGTGAGAGAAAAGGAGAAGAAGCTCAGTCGACGTTCCAGAAACTGTGGAAACTTTCTTGGTGCGACGGTTCGGGCCCAAGATCCAGACTCTGCTGCTACGGCTCTATTACCCTCATCTATTCGAAACTCCATGGGCTGCTACGATGCCGGCTGTTGGTACCAGTGGGTCCCCCAATTATTATCTGCTTCTCTATCTTAAGCGACCAGGTCGACAATACCAGCTGCATTGCGATGCATGGTTGAGTCGTGAAAATCACTTTTTTGACAGGGCCCACGCCGCCCTGCAATCAAGTCATCCATCCTCCACTCACCCAGGGGCCAAAACTGCGAGTCATATGGGCGATCAGGTTGTTACATGGGGGCAGACTGTATGGTAGGTTCGGGAACAACAAGGAAAAAAAAAAAAAAAAAAATTTTTCCCTTTCCCCTTCGCTCTTTTGCCCCCTCCCTTTTCCCCATTCCGGATCACCTTCGAACAGCCAGGCGGGAAACACAAGAGTCCACTGTTGGGCATTCGAAGAACCAATGGCCCGTTGGGAGTCCATCAACTTCACAGGGAGCAAAATAATTTATGCCAAGACCAGCAGTCGGTGATGCCCAGGATAGCAAGCGAAGGCAGGCCCTTGTGGTACACTCAAATTACGAATGCTGAGATAGATGATGGTGAGTCCCGGCGTTTATGATTTGTTTACTAGTATCCATCATCGCCACCATTGTCACCAGCACCACAAGGTAGTAATCATTGACCATACACAGTCGGGTATCTAGACAAGTCTGGTTCCAATTCGAGGGCTGCATCAGAACAATATACACACGGGCTCCATCTTGCCCCGTCCCGTGGCCCGTTGGATGCCATGGTACCCCAAAATTAATATTTGTTTTTGCCTATTACGACCATTTGCATAGCTTGCTTTATATTATTTGACTTTTTTTTTTCTCTTTCCGAATTTATTATCACTAATACTCGCCCGTTCTTCGACGACCCTTTACCCCGATCTTCCTGGAAGCCGTTTCGCATAGATCTCCATTACTGATATAAATCTGAGATCCCTCAGATTTACCTCCTTTTCCTCTTAGGTCTCCTCGACGTTCCATCCCATTTTCCCTCCGTGTGATAATTGACCGTTGATCGATCGATTTATCTGCCCTGCACTCCTTTTGTCACTCATTCCTTTTTGCTAGTCAACTGCTGCACGCTCTTGCACTTTTGTGTCTCTCTTCGCCCCATCCACCACCCACTTTAGTGGCGCAGCCTAACCTCAGCGCTAGAACCTCAACGGACCCCGGCCGGTGCGCCTAAATACGCTCCCTTTTTTTCGCTCCCCTTGCTGGTGCCGCTGCAAGACAACGGCCTTGCGATCTTGACGTAATTGCCCCGTGGCTTGCGATTGGGGCTATTTTGAATTTTTTTTAACCCTCCCCTCTGTCTCTCTTTCATTACTATTCATTGTCTCCGGTGCTTTTGACACTTCTTTTTTTATTGTACTTTTTCCCCTTCCTGCTCCGCTCCGAGACAGCAAGTTTCAGCCCTAGAAAAGCTCCCTTGACGGGATTTATCTTCTTCACTCGAACCACGACTACCAAGAAAAAAACATCTACGCATTTCTCAACTTTCCCCCACAAAAAAAATCGCCATGTTCTCTTGTGCCAATTATCCTCGCGGTTGCCGCGGTCGCGTCAACATCCAGGGAGGCAAATGCTCTGACTGTGTGGTAAGTCGTCAGCCCTAAACCGGACCTCCGCATCTCACTTGCATTCTACGTGAACACCAACACTAACATGGCGTTTTACAGCAATTGAAGCTGCGTCGGCCTCTTTCAGCATCTCCCTTTGCCCAGCCCCGAGACTACCGGAGAGCCCTTCCATCGGAGATCCTCAACGACTCACCATTCAAGGAGATCGAGCGCTCCCTATGACGACACGGCTACGATCCCATGGCGCTTTAAAATAGGACGGGTGCAGAGATCCCAAAGGATCACTGTGCATATTTCCAGGGGTCCTGCCGGCTGGGACCAAACCCAGGGAATTTTTTGAGCCTATCTCGCCAACTCTTCGCT
Source organism: Aspergillus neoniger CBS 115656 (assembly GCF_003184625.1). Classification (NCBI taxonomy): domain Eukaryota; kingdom Fungi; phylum Ascomycota; class Eurotiomycetes; order Eurotiales; family Aspergillaceae; genus Aspergillus; species Aspergillus neoniger. Next base: position 670,166 of record NW_020291132.1, read on the forward strand.
TCGCTTCTCGCTTACCGTATGCGGCTTGATGCTCTCTGACTTGATGCATTGCTGGGAGTTTGATCGATCATCTATTATACCATGGAAGGGCGGCTTTATCGATTTTATTTATCCTGGCGGTCTGGCACTGTTCCACTCTCATCCGCCATCCTTCCCCGTCTCTTTCGTCAGGCAAAACTGCAGAGCGCGGGAAGGGTGGAGGGCGGTCGAGTAGGCTGGTGTACATGTGGGTTTGCTTCTTATTTAAATCACAGGAACGGCATTTTGGTTATCTATATTTTATTAATGGGCTACTGGGTGGATTGCCGGATGGTTATGATCTGGGCCCGGAAGGGGCCATGGCGAGAGAGAGAAAGAGAAAGCTGCTTGGGCTTGACAGTCCAAGACTGCCGACAGCAGGAACGCGCACACACCGCTGGGAATCCATCAACAGTGGACGCAGGGGGTGCAGGCTGGATCTTTCTCTCTTTCTCTTTCTCTCGCCCGGTCATTCTTCTATTCTTCTTTTCCCTCTTCCTTTCTCTCCCCCTTCCTCGCTTTCTATACCGTCTTTGTCTGGTTCCCACACCTCCGTGTACCATTTTCTTTGTCATGTCATGTGTGCTCTGTAATATCGTTGGTCGATTTCCATACCCATTCGGCTAATTGTACGATTTATTATCCTCTTTTTCAAAACAAAAAATCGAATAATGCATTTGCCCTAAGTATCTACTTTCTTTTTCTTTTCATCTTATTCAGTTATATTTTTTTTAACTTGGAAGGAAGCAAGGCAGAAGAAAAAAAAAAGCAACGGGCAATGAAAGAACTACCCTAAGTAATCGGATGGATGAATGATCGGCTGACAGTCCCGAACCGTCCGTCCACTTTACTCCTCCTTCGCAACTCCGGACTCCGGAAATGTATCCAATGCCTGCAGACCGTTGTCGATCCTTGGTACTTGCTTTTTCTGTCCCTTCCCTTCCTCAATGTTCTTCGGTGTGACATCCGGGGGGGAAGGAGAACGAGAACTTGGGGGCCCAGACCCCTGCACAGAGCGCGGATCCCGGATGTCAACGCTTCCCGGCTTACATGTACATGCCGGGCTGTCATACTTTCATTTTCTTCTACTACTATTAGATACTAATTACCAGATAATTAGTTGCCTACCTTTTATGTGTTGCTCGTGACATCTATTGACCCTCCGACCCGTGTGTATATGTGTATGTGTGCACGGTCACGGTGATTGACTATCTGACGTATGCCGGCCCCAGTCTTCCCGAGATGAAGCATAACGCGTCCCCCCCCCCCTCCTCCCTTGCCAACTGGGTTTATCGGGATGGGTGGAGTGGGTTGGATGAGATGAGGGTGAGGCGTCGTCATCGTCATCATCATCATCATTGCGCGGGAATGGCTATGATAGGTATCCGTGCCGGGATTTGTTGGCTGATAACTGTGGTGGTAGTAGTGGTGGTGATGATGGTGTGGCTCGGCTTTGGGTTCCTATCTTACTACTACTTTCCTAGTGGATTAAATTGTATAGGTACTAGTTAGTGGTGTCTTACTGCTTGGGTTGATGTAGATGTAATGGGTGTATTACTAGGCTGTTGTAATTACTATGGTGTGCGCTCCTAGATATATATTTTCACATGTGCTAAGGAATATGGTGAGGGTTGTTCATCCACTAATACTTCATAAAGCTTACTAACTATCTGCTTCTCTCGAATAAGACTACTTACATATTAATTCCCACTTAATGGTATCATCGCTCTCTATGGTGGGTTTGATCGGATCCCACCAATGACAATATAGTAGTATTTTGCCTAGTATATATGGATAATGAACGGATGGCCCAAGCGATCATCTACTAGTACTATCTGCTTACACCACTGAAGAAGCCAACTCTTCTTTTCTTCTTGTATGTACAGACAGATCAGAAGATACAACTGACGGAACAGGGTATATATCGTCTATATGGCCGTTGTGCTGGCACCAAAATATTTGCAAGCCGGAGATATACTAGGTGCATAGCCTCTCAGTTGCGACTAGATGCTGCTTGGAAGAGTATTGGCTATCGGAAGGTTAGACATGGCTCTTCTTGATACTTCACCTACTATTTTCATTGTCCATACTATAGGTGTCCAACCTGTCATCCGCCTATCGTACTATGGATAAGGGCTCTATGGGGAGGCTTGAAGACCCCAAGCTCTCTAACCCTCCTATAGCAGCTACTATAGTTATATGGCAAGCCAATTCGTGTCATGCAGTGATTGTGATAGCAGTGGTAGGGACAGTGCAAGTGCAACCATCATGTCCATATTTGGCAGGAACTCGTGCCTTCCCTCTGCTTTGCCGACATGGACCTTCACCTTCTCTGATTACTGCTGCAGATGAGAGCATTACCTTTACATCTCTATCATCTATCTCTCATACTTCCATCAACTTGATACATGCCCCACTGGTCTTCTATACACACCATGGAACCCCTGCGAAGGTCCCAATCGTCTCGGTCCATGAGAAGAAGCCATCACAGTTCCCAATCCACTGAACCTTTCGACCCAGAGCTCGCTAGATTCCAGGCTACCACAGCTGCATCTCGAGCGATGCTGCGTTCCAAGTGCTCGTATGATGTTCTCGGTGGTCCAAGTCAAATGGCTGTACCTCAGAGGCAACATCGCCCTGCAGGTGCTGCATTCAACTCTACAAATGCTTCGGCTGAGAATGAAGATCTTCGTCGGTCTGTGCTCAATAAGGCGAGCGATCGATCTCCACCAGCTGGTCTACCGTCTACCAGGGAGTTTGGAGGGCTCGATGTCGGTATCGCTACTTTGCCTTCTTCCTATCGGCGACTCCGCAAGACCCGATCGATGTTCACGAATTGGCAGCGCTCCTCCCATGTATCCCGTGGACTGGCATCACCTGGATGTCCGAGCAATGATTTCCCGGCAAAGAGAGAGCCTCGGGATATTCCACGCGCTCCTGGCACGCTGAGACGCTCCATGTCATTCTTCCGAGGGGATACTCGAGATGCTGATGCTCTCCGATATGCTAAGGGTCAAGAGGCGGCGATTGAATTGGCACGCAATCACCACCAGCAGCCGGAAAACTGTCAGACTGAGCCCCGGAAATCTTCACTAATAGTTCCCAAGTCAAGGCGAGAGCACAAACCCTTCAAGAAAACACTCCGTTCAGGGGTGTCAGACGCAGAGCTAGCAAGCGTGTCGCCGGCAACGCAGCGGTCCACTAACGTCATATCCTACGGCAAGGCTAGATCACTGTCGTCGTCCCTCAAGAAAGGAATCAAGAAGGTGTTTGGGCTCTCCAGACCATCCTCGGCCCGTGCGACTCTGGGGAAATCTCCCTCAAATGACCAACAACGGACACAGGGGTCGCGCTCTCCAATATCCGAAAAGCACTCTGATCTCTTGAAGTCTGGCATCGAGGAAAGCGCCCTTCTCCACTCACCAGGTACTGAGGGAACTGTGATATATACAGGAGTCAAGAAGTCTGGAAGCTCTGAGAGCCTTGCCACAAGTCGTTCTCGCGTAACAAGCTGGGCGGACTCGACGATAGCAGACACTGTAGTAACACATAGAGCAGACGACCACAGCTCTTTGTCTGTTATAGACGAGCAAGACAGCTCCGTCCTTAAGCCGGACTCATCCAAAGATGCTTCACAGGCCACTCGTCGCACTCCAAAGCCTAACTGTACGATAGACAGTCAGCGCTTGTATTCTGCGCTGATGAGGCGCATCGATGGGAACAAGACGGAGAATGCAAGCGAGGAAATCGTCCTTGGCCATGTCAAGGAACATCGCGCAATTCCGACACCTGTGTCCTCAATGTACACTCGCCGTAGTAAGAAGACGATTCGTTTGATCGCCAGCGATGAGTCACTTCAAAGCCCCGGTTCCTATACGACAGCTGATGCGGGTACAGTCACGCCCTGCGAAACAATTCCATGTCAGGCTCAGCGCACCTATGGCCAAAAGCATCTGCAGGACAAACATTATGATATTTCCAAACTGGCATCGTCCAAACACACTGTCAAGGAGGCTTTTAGAGACGAGACTGGAAACGTGGCTATGGGAAGGTCTCCGAGCCCAGAGGAAAGCGAGGATTCCCCAAGTATATATTCTCGCTCAATAGGTGGAAACTCGCCCAGCACAGAGGACCCAAAACCGGGTGAGTGTGACCCTGAAGTGGCGAATGAACCAGGTGTGGCTACCATATACGCAAGTCAGCGGGCGATCTATAGCTCGCCAAAGCGTAATTCTGGCCAGGGTCCCGATGCGATGCAACGACCGAGTGGGGATTGGCAGCAATGGATGCACACGCAAATGGAGCGAATTGAATGCCTCACACCTACCAGGCGTCACTATCGAGAAGATGCCCAGATCCAAGACGAAAGAGCTGATTTCGCATACCGAACTCCATCTCGAGACACACGAGGCTTTTGGAGTGGATCACCAGACGAAGACCTGTGGACGACCTGCAAAGTAACAGCCAGAAATAACTTCTCACGTCCGTTCAGTCGGTCATCCAGTATACGCAACACAATCATTGCCCCGAAGGAGCAACCAGATACTCTGGTTCCACCTCCGCCGCCGGCGGACTTGACCCCCAAGGTATCAAGCAGCTCCAGCGGGCATAACTTGTTTATTAATCAGGTAGAGACACGGCCAGATGGAATGGCCTTGTCGCCAGTACCTGCGCTATTGAATTATCGATATCGAGCTCCAGAGTCACCAACTCCAAGAAGAGATGCAACGGACAAAGCCCGGTGGAGAACAGGGGTAAGAGGATATGGGAGACAGCCTTCCAGATTGGATTCGAAGGCCTCCCAATTCAGGACTTCACGTGCACCTTACGAGAATAGAAGATTGACTGACGAGAATGTCCGAGTCGAGAGTGGGTATCACGAGATCACTAGCCAGGACAGTCAAGTGCAGAACATGTACTCGCCCATCTCGAGTAAACGCATGGTGGATATGTTTCTGGAAAGTCGCCGACGACGAATGGGCACCGAAATATCCGACGCAGCACCATCCGAGGGTGCGTTTATTTAAACCATCGATCAGGAAGTCTACATTAGCGAGTGTCCTACTAGGAATGGGTTATCTGTATCTTTCGGTTATCCTTTTGGTCATGACTGACGCTTCAAAGAATGAACAAACACCGATTGTGGCAGATGATGAGACAACTCAGTCTAGTAACAGTGTGTATGATAAAACTTATACCAAGTCATTGTCCAATGACACGCTTCCATATGAGTCCTTGCCCTCTTAATCAGAGAAGACAATTTATGTACAGTGTATACACCGTATGATCCACTTCCTAACCACTATAACCCCCCAACAAGGGGACATGATATCAAGATATTAACTACTAAATATGAATAAATATATGGAATACATTTGACTCTTTGATTCTTCCCCTAACCCCTACCCACCACCACACAACCCATCCTCCCAGCTATGTACATCATCACCACCAAACAATCACTCCACATAATTCGCCGGAAAACTCCCCTTCACCCCGCGCAACTCCCCCTCCCACCAATCATCCGTACTCTCCGTCTTCTTCAAGACACGGATACGATCTCCCTCCCGGAAGGCCAGATCTCCAGCACTTTGACCTCCAAAATCATACAGGGCCGTCACGTACATGGCATTGTTCGAGTTAGCCCGGGGTGGGGGCGGCGGCGGGGGCTTCTTCTTCCCGGCGACTAAGGCACTCACGCCGGGGGAAGTTGCTCGGATGGCGCTGGATGGGGTGGATGAGGGCTGGATGCGGCTGAAGTAGTCGGCGCGGGCGGCCACGGAGGATGAAGGGCCTGGGGATGGGGTGCGGGCGTGCTCGGTTGCGGAGTAGTAGGATTCGGTGCCTGGGGAGGAGGATGGTTGGGGGGAGAGGTGGTAGGTGGAGGGGATGGTGAGGTTGTTGTTGGATGCTGAGGAGGCTAATCGGGGTTTGGTTTCGAAGACAGGGGATGGTTTGGTGTCGTAGGATGGTTTGGGGGGTGGGGGGAACTTTTTGTTGCTGATTGCTGTCGCTGTCGCTGTAGCTGCGGCTGTAGCAGAAGGCGAAGTGGGCCGTGGGGGCTTGGGTGGAGGGTTCTCGCCGTTTGTGTTTGAGTTCGAGGGACGACGGGAGAATGAGGATCCGTTGATGGCTGGGAGACGGCTGGTGATGCGGGAGGTTCGTGAATCCTCGGGGACTTGGGACATTTTCACGGTTTTGCCGTTGACGATGCAGTCGAATGCTTCGACTTCTTGTTGGACGGGGAGGTGGTCGCGTTCCCATTCTTGGATGACTTGCTCCATGGGGGGAGCCGGGGAGGGGAACTGGGTCTCCTGGCAGTAGTTGTGGACAACGGTATAGTAGTTGGCGAGCATGGTGTTTTGGATCTCAATCTGTGTGGCGAGCAGACGAGGAAGTAGCGAGAATGCAGCGGCGATCAGAGGTGGTAGACATTTTCGCAGGTGGTCGTCTGCTGCGTGGTAGTCCTGCGACCGTTAAATACTAGGTATAGATGGATTGATGGCAGATGGCACGTACCTCGGTCGCTTTGGCAAGGTCACTCTCTGCCTTGGCCAGGGCGGCATTATCCCGGTCTGATCGCTTCGTCTTTTTGGCATAGCTGTCTACGCGCCCTTGGTAGCGCTCGAAATCCAACTAGAATGGGAACAGAATTAGCAATGGAATGGTTGCATTAATGGGCGGGTTCCTGAGCGGGAGGCCAGGAACGGGGTTCCTATGGGTCCCCCATGTGCAAGATAATGCGCACCTTTCGATCATCTCGCTTTTTGATGGTCTTCTTAACTGGGCTTATAAATTCCCTAGCCTGCGACGCAGGTCGGATCATGCGATCATCGATGGCAGCCAGATCCCCTAGTAAATCTTTCCGGAGGTCTTCATAGTGCTCGCGGAGCTTGTTGGTCCGAGCCAGGGTGGCCTGTGGGGTTAAGGCAGGCTGTGGCGCAGAAGAATCGGATGAGCCGAGGATAGGAGCATAGAGGCCTTCGAACTCGCTCAGCATTCGATTTTGGTGCGTCAAGAGAGACGACCAAGCATCGCGCCATGCGCTGGTGGAATCGATGATCTGTCGGAATGCGGAAGAGTTGCTGTCAGTTCCAAATAACGGAAGGATATCAACAAATCACACCCCGCAGGGGAAGTGCACGCTAAAGCATGATGCTGGGAAAAGAAATTATAATATGATGGTACTACTTACTCGTCCTAAGATCTTGTCTGCTTCTTCAAAATCCTTGAGCAGAATTGCCACTTGGCTGTCATCGGCCGACCGTTTCATAAGTCGGCCAAATTGCCTCTGCATAGACTGCATGATGTGCCAATTGGGCCCCCTCAGTGGAGGGGAAGAGGGGAGGAGGAGAAAGGGAGAAATGCGGAGATTGGGACAGACAGGCGGGGAATTTGAGTTTAGGAAGGAGAGACGGTCATTGGCGAAGAAGGAGATTCAGGGACGAGGGAAGGGATTGAAAATGGCCGCGGAATCAGGAGAAGTTTAGAAACAAGAGGGGGAGAAGAAGAGAGAAAGAGAGAATGAGGAATCGTGGCATTGCTGGAGAAGGACTCATTTGCGCGTGAGAACTAAGCCCAGCCGCGCATGACGCAGCCCCCCTCAGAGGGGCCGTTGCTGCTACTACTTTTGCTACTGCTGCTGCTGCTGCTGCTGCTGCTGCTACTTTCCCCAGCAAAAGGGTAAAAAAAAGAGGGTCTCAAGCGTGTTTCAGCCTTCTGGCTGGATGGGCTGACGCAACGCTATTTTTGTCGCGAATAATATCTTTCTTTCTGCGGTGGGAAAGTACCTTGTCGATCAGGTTCACATGAATGGATTTCTCTGGTGATTCCCAGGGAACGGACCAGTTCCAACTAGTCGATGCACTACGCTGACGCTAGAGGATATGCCAGACATTGCTACTGTATATCTGGATGAAGTGTAATGACAACCCCCTTAAACATGCTCTCTATAGCTTGTGCCGCGCGGTCCTCGTCATTAAGGATACACCTCATCTCCAGTAACCAAGTAGTACCGCCAAGGCAGACTCTGTTGCAGCCAAAAAGAATGATTTGGTGACAGGGAATGGCGTGCATTGCTGATATGCACGTCAAACAATCAATAATAATGCAGATTGACTAACATTCTGCCTGCCTGAGGCAAACATCCCGTCTCCGCGGCTCAGTTCCGCCAATCTTCTCGACTTTCTTCCCCGCAACAATCAATCCCTCTCTCTCTCTCTCTCTCTCTCTCTCTCTCTCATTAGATGGTGATCAGACACAGGGCCACCGATCAAGGGCCCTGTTTCTGTCTCGACCATTCTCCATCTACACCAAAATGGCCACCCCACGAAGTACCCCCAGTATGAACGTCCCTGCGACACAAAACACCGCACCCGTGATCCGCTTCCGCTGCCTCTACACCTATGACATGCGACGCAAAGCCAAGCGCTGGCAAGATGGCTTCCTCCGATACCACACCTTCAACAAACGCATCATGGTATACGATGTCGCCGGTAACTACGTCGGCGACCACCACTGCCGACAGGATGAGGGCATCCAGGACGGTGACGAACTGGAGCTGGACAACGGCGCCCTGATTGAAGTTTGCGAACCGGTGGAGAGAACAGAGACAGACCTGTCGGGGTTGCATAGTAACAAAAGAAAAGGTCAAGGCTCATCACCGTCTCAACGACCCGGAGGGACACCAACCCCTACAACAGTCGTCTATAATTCCTCTACTCCCGCACGACCTTCTTTGCCCTCCCAGCAGAAACCGACCCGCTCACTGAATGATCTTCTGGGTATCAAGAAGACTCCGGCTCCGACACAGCGCGCAGGTTCGCCTCAAACGGGCCCTACATCAAACCATATATTGCCGGTGAATGGGAAAGAGAATGAGCGGGTGGATTACCCTGCGAAACGCAAAAAGACAGAGATCGCATCCGAGAAGGTCGCCCGTCGGCGTGAACCAGCAAGCGTCGATTTAACAGGACCAGAACCGGAGATGTCAAGAAGACAGACAGAGACAACATCAGTCGCACACTCTATAACAACTGACCCAAAGAACTACACCACAGCCCCTCCCATCTCTCATTTGAAACCCACTCTCCAGGCCAACAACATACCCCAGCGAAAACAGACCGCTCCCAATCCTCCTCCCAAACCCCGAGAACAACCCCAACTCCAACCTTCAACACCAGAAGCAGAACCAGAACCACCAAGAAACAACGACCCCCCAGCCAACATCCTCCGCCTTCCCAGCAAAACCAAACCCTCCCGCAAGAAACTCATGTACCATACCATCCTAGCTCAACAGCAGCAACAACAAGAACCCCAACAACAGCCACAACCACAACCACTTCCACTTCCACTTCCACTTCCACATCCACAATCAGAGTCAGTATGTACCGAACCCCCAGAATGCCGAACAAACAAAACTGACCATCACCTCATACTAGAAACGACCATGACAAAGACCCCATAGTATTATCAGATGACGACGATAATGATAACCCACCACCTTCGCCCCCTCCGCGCCCGCAACACAATACCACCTCCACCACCATTCCTACAACAACTACGCCAAAACCACCTCAACCTCTAAAAGCCGGAACAGAGCGCAGAACCGCCTCCCTCCAAAAAGCGCACTCTGACCCTACAGCCTTTACTCGCTTCAACATGACCACCAACAATAACAATACCAATCCTCCCCCACAACAACAACAACAACGTCCCAATAATCGCCGTCGAGCTTCAGAGAGCGGTAACAGCCCTCTAGATACAACTGACAATAACAATACCAACGAAGAAGAACCAGAGACCGATGGTGGCCCATGGACATGGGAAGCTCAGTACCTGTTTGACTATTGGCCGGCTGGACGGGCGAAGCCGACTCGGACTTGTTAGTCATGACTCTTTCAGTTCTAATACTGATGATAGATATGTATGTTTATGGCATTAGTTTATATATGATACCCTTAGATAGTCAGTCGAGAATAGCATTTATGAAAAGTGAAATAATGAGAATCTACGCTTGATGCTAATATCTGTGACTTCCGAAGGGTGCTTGCTTGCTGGTGAGCTACTAAGGCTAGAATTATTTACCCTTTAGTTAGTATCATTTCGTCTCTCTCTACGACTGGCTAGCAGAATTCCTCAATCTCACACACGATCTTCGATTATCACAAGGGTAGTTAACCTAACCTAATCAATTTCCCCAATGTAAAGAGCACACCAGAAAAACGACATGGATAGTACTAACTGACCAACCAATCGCATTGGCACATGCGAAGCTAACCAATTGGATGCAATTGGTCGACAAGAAGGACAACCCGCCATCAAAATCGCAACCAATTTGAGTTCACAAAAAGGGGGATGAAATACAGCTTCGATCGTACACAAGTGCAATCCAGCACAGGTAAATGCACAGTATTCTGTTGATCTAGAAAAATGAAAAATGTAGAGGAAAAAAGAACGAAAAATTTGTGACAGATGGCAATCAAGCCAAGTGGGTAATGAGTGGCCCAAGTTCACAAGGTAGTAAGTATGTTAAGCTCACAATTGAGTAATCAACATAGGAAACATATGGATAGATGGATGGTTTCGTGCGAAAACAGCTCGCAAATGAATGACAACAAAAATGATGGGGGCACAGGAGAGGGGTGATGAGGTCAAGCCCCAGAGATTAAAAGGAACTAAAGTATAGAAACTGGCGGCAGTGAGGAATGTGCCCATCAGGGGGTATGCAAACTCGCGGCTAAGCTGATCCAGACGCTGATTCTGCGCTCATAAACACCAAATGAACATTATGAGGTGCCAAAATATGACTATAGTGATAATGCAAAAGAGGCTCATGCAAATGTTTAACACCATGGGAAGAAACTAGAGGAAAATCGCCAGGTAGGCCTCAGGGCCACGGCTCAGTAGATTGCTCACGATGACGGTTTCAGTGATGGGAGTGGATTCGGTTGACACGGGGGCTGTATTTGCTGGTCCTTGACAGCGCGCCGACATCATGCTTGCCTGTTTCAAGGTCATTAGCTTTTTGTTATGATGGTAGGGCAACGGAATCGCAAGATTAGGGGGCAAAGAACTTACCATCGCAGCAGGCCCGCACATTCTCGAGCCGATCATCCTGTCTTTCCATCATTTGCCGCAGATCTTCCTCGCTGTCATGTGTATGAAGGCTTCCTTCATGCATGCTCGAGGTAGCGTAGTTAGGACCCTTTCGGCCGAAAGAACCCTTGATTGTGGTGTTTAAGATTGTACTAAGACGGGAGGAAGAGCCGTGTCTCTGGTCCGAGTAATGAGACGGCGTACTCAAGGCCGGGGAACTACGACCAGGGGTGGCCGCCCGACGGTTTGACAGGATGGACCCTGCACGTTGCTTAGGCCAGTTCCGGCTTGTTCGACTCCGAGAAGACGAGAATGACAGCCGGGAGGTCTGACGCGACCGTGAGCGGAATCCGGGGTTGAACTCATCAATGTCTTCCAGTGAAGCATCACCCTCCTGCTCCTCACCGTTTTCCGTCGAGTTGCGCAACAGCAGATACGAGAGAGCATTGAACCAAGTCTCGTGTCTCTGACTAGTAGTTGCAGTGAACCTGATCCGGCGGCCCGGGCTGACCACTTCGAGACTCTTGCAATGAAGACCGGGAGGATAAGGATTGTCATCTGGAACAACTCTGACAGCTTCAATCAGAACACTCTTGGTGCGGAGTTCGCTCTTGCCAGCACTCTGTGGATCTTGTTCGCTCCAGTACAACGTGCGGGTGTACGGGTGGAGCCAGAAGTAGCGGCGATGCCTCGAGTTGGAGATTTCCCCGGACACGGTCTTGCGGGTATATTTCCACAAGAACTCTCCGATCATAGTCTGTGTGATTGCCTGGATCATTCGGGGATCTGTACCGGCAGCATAACCTTGAGGGCCGAGAGCTGGGTTCGGATGGCCATTGAACCGTTCTTCAATCTCAGAAGCGAATGATGACACAGACGATCTCCGCGACACATGGCTCTCGCGCCTCACCTTCATCCGTGACATTGTAGTTGCGGTTCCAGGTTGAAGGTTGGAATCATTGGGAGTCCGTGGACGCTGAGCTACATTCGTCCTGTAGGCAGACGCTGGGGCAAGAGGCGGGCCCATCAGGCTTGGAGAAGAGGGGCGTTGTTCCAACGATCTCTTCTCCGCTGCCATGATGGCCTCCCTATGATCCACGGGCAAGGGAGGATGGCTCTGGATGCTAGAAGTCTGGCTAAGAGCACTTCCAGGCCTCTTGTGGGACGGGAGAGACGTTGCGGAGGGTTGGTGAGTCGGGCGAGTCCTTGCCTTCGGAGTGGCAAAGGGAGAAGAATTTTGCTCCTTAAGCTTGTCGCTGTCTGGAGGAGACAATGGCCGGGTCACAATACGATCCATCAGAATCTGATCAATTTGCTTCGACGACAGAATCGTCTGGGCACCCTGATCTGCGCGACTGGAGGACGAATGCTTCCGCACGTGACGTGGGACAGCGTTCCCGGAAATGGCACTCAAGGGGAGCGACTCATCCAACTTGATGTTGGCTGCACTGTTGACTGTACTATCGTCCAGGGTATCTTCTGAAACCACAAGCGAAGGCGGTTCCATCATCGAGCTGCTATTGAGCGACTTGTCATTCGACTCTGGAGACGCGTTCTCGTCAGGGAATTGAAGCACGGGAATTGCAGGTGGCGGGGGAGTGGATTTGACGGGCAGGGTTTCCACGGAGCTGACAGTGGACAGTGACACATGTGACACCATAGGGACTGGCAATTCAGGCACCTGTGCGGGCATCGGCTCAGTGCATTGGGAGGCCGTAGAAGAGATGGCAAGGTTAGGAAGCGTTGGCTCGGGTACAACGGCATCGATAGGCTCTGTCTGTTGGGAAGAAATGGAAGAAAACACGAGCTCAGCCTTGGGCGCCATTTGCTCCTCGACGGCGACTACAGGGGTGATCTCCCTCGGTTCTGGGATAGCCGCTACCGGGTGTGTCTGCTGAGCAAAGATTGAAGACAGAGCAATCTCCGGGCGCTTCGCTTCCACGTTTGCAAGCGCGACTTCTGGGGTTGACTCCACGGGCTCCACAAGGGCTTCAACAGGTTCTGTGTGCTGCGACAGTATAGTTGACAGAGACACCTCGGGCATCTCGGTACTGGTGCCTTGCTCGGACAACAGAACTGGGGGCGCGGGTTCTGGAAGAGCTGGCGCGACGGGCAGTGTACACTGGAAGTTGATCGCCGAGACGGTCATATCTGCCACGTATGCAGGCTCAGGCTCAGGAAGTTTTGCCTCAGCCGGCGCAGTCAACTCTGAGCAAATGGCTGACAGTGTAACCTCCGGCGGTTCGGGAACAGCGAAAGCGACGGGCTCCGTGGTACCCCCAACAGCATATGAGGTGCTCAATTCTGGTAGCCTTGGTGCCACAGGAACAGTCTCCTGGAAAGAAACCGCAGAGACATCCGTTTCCATAACAGGCATTTGTTGACCGACCGGTTTGACATCTTGAGCACCTACAACGACCTGGTCCTTCTCCATTTCTGCCTCGATGGGAGTCCATTGTGTTCCTGCGTGTGTCAATTGAGGCGGTACCTCTACCTCGGTCGCGGTGCTGGCATCGGACATAACTGTCTTTGTGGGAGTTGTAGGCAAACCACGAGCCTCCTCATCGTTCGTATCCTGGAGGCTAGTTGTCGTCACACTTGTGGGGACCCAAGGATCAGTCATCATGCCAGAGTCAACCATGACAGGCTTGGGAACCGCGTCGAGTATAGCCTCCGAAGGTCGTCTGGAGTCGGGGGTGGGAAGCATGCGTGGGGTTGAGGACTGCGAGCCAGTAGCGAATCGCATAGAGGGGCCAAAGGCACCCTCATCTTCCTCCCCGTCTAGTTCCGCAAGTTCCATAAAGAGACTCTGACCCTCAGAGGATGGCAAGCCTTGAGTGAAGCTTGTCGCGGGGGACTCTCGCGCACTCGAAGGTCGGCTACCAGAAGCCATCGGGGCTTCTCCTGAAGGACGAATCTTCCTCATGACGCTCCTCTTCTTCCTTAGGCGGTATCTAGGCGAGGACATTTGGCTAGGCGACGGGAAGCCCTCGTCGTAATCCTCGTCTTCATCGCCTGAGGTAGACGCAGTACTCTGGTAGGAAGTCCTATCGCGAGCTTTCGTCAATGTCAAGGATGACACTCTTCCGCGCGGTGTCCGCTGCAGCTCCTCGGTTTCCGTGAGCTCGTCGGTGTCAGTGCTATCGTCAGCCATGCTTTCAATTCCGGTCTGGAAAGCTTCGCTTTCGGTCGCGGTTTCTCGTTCGTTGGCCGTCTCAAAGTGGTCGTCGGCTTCGGTGGCAGTCTGGTACGCATCGCTAGGTTCGTCGGACGATTGTCCTCCTACACGGCCTTGGTGCAACTTCATGGAAGGCTTGTGAGACGGGCTGGCTTCGGTAGCATTGTCTTCCCAGTCCGAATCCTGTATCTCGATCTCTGCCCTCTTCCGTCCAGCACCCAGCAAGTCAGGCCGAGGAGCTTTTCTGGCGGCCTCAGCCTTGGTCTTCTGGCGCTTGCTTGACGGGTTTGTTGGGGCAGCGGCTTCGCGGCGACGCTGTTCTATCTCATCACGAGCTTCTTGCAGCATACGCTTGAGATCAATCTTTTCGGTCTTCTCGCGATGAATAGTGCTCTTGAGATTCTGGATCATCCGATGGGCATGACCCAGTGAACTCCGCAGCGTCTCGGTTTCCAGATGGTTGTGTCGAGGCGTGAACTTGTTGGGCGACGGGGGAGGGGAGTTCTCTGGCGTGGACTGGTCTTGATCATCCGATTCATGGCCACGAGAAACCTCACGAGTGGATTCTGCTTCGTGTTGACGAATGCGCATTGCCACTGCTCGCGCGAGTTCTTCGTTCTGCGAGTTGAGCTCCTCCACTTTCTTTTGAAGAGCAAGCTTCTCGGCATCTCCAGCATTGAGGTTCCTTCGCAGGAGATGGATCTCGGAATCGTTGGCCTTCTGAGCTGCGGTATGATCCTCGATCAATTTCGCATTGACTTGCTTCAGGTCCTCAAGCTCTCGTTCGACGGAGCCCTTCTCGGAGGCCAGAACACCTAGGTTGCTGTTGAGTCTACTCTCTCGATCGGCTGCCTCCTTGACTGCCGCCATCAGTTCGTGGGTTTTTGTCTCCAACGCCCAGTTTTCGTCCTTGTAGCGCTCTTCGCTCTCGTCCAGAGCACGGATCCGCTGGGTGTACCCCTCCGCTTCCAATTCAAGCCTTGACTTTTCCAGGTTGAGGATCTTCAAAGCCTCCTCGCGCTCAGCAAGCAGCGCCTGTAACTGGCGAACCTGGGCCAGGAGGGAGGTCGAGATTTCGGTGGCGAATTCGATGTCATGGACGCGGGTCGAAGATTGGTTGCGCTGTTTGCGAGACGGTACGCTCACTTTACTTGGGGAATTCGTTGCTTGACCGGCGAACAGGGCGGGACTGATTGGTGACTGCGAAGGATAATTAGCAACCTGCGCACGCTCAGCGGCTTATACAATAGCCTCGGCATACCTTTTCGTATGGGGTGCCCAAGTGACTATCCTCACCACCCGCCATGCGTTTCGGGGCAAGGAAAGCCCGCGCAGTTTCCCGGCCAATTTCATTGTACTCCTTCTCCAAGTCCGCGAGCTTTTGACGAAGGTCGGGCCCAATCTGGCCCGCCTCCTGCTGCTGTTCGACTTCCTTCAACTTCTCCTCGAGCTCCTTCTGCTGCTCAATGAGAGCAGTGCCGAGCTTGCTGGCCTCCTCGAGCCTACGCTCTGTCTCTGCCAGATGCGCTTCGAGGGCTCGTTTTGCCTGCGCCGGGGAGGATGCATCTAGACTGTACAGCTGGGTGTCAAAGGATGAGTACCGGTGCGAATCGCGAGGAACGGCGCCCTCCTGGGAGGCAGAAACGAAAGGGTCTTCGATTGTCGACATGTTGCCAGTTGTCCCTCGTCCACCATCGGCAGTAGCGTTGATCATGCGGCCTGAAGAGACAGCCACTCTTGCGGCTGATCGAACAGCAGGCTGTGCCTAATCCCGTAGGGTGAGGGTACAGCCAACGTCAATAGCCCGCACAGTCGTCGCTTCGTTTCTCGTTTTCTTCGTTTTAATTTTCGGTCATCCTCCGGTTATGCGACGATCTCTTTGCCGGCCTGCTTGCTTATTCTTAGTTTTCCTCTCCAATGCGAATGGCGATTCGGTGAGCCGACCTGCGACCCGATCTTCGCAACACCTCGGGGCTGGAAGAGTTCGCGACCGTCAAACAATAGGGGATGCGCGTTGGTGACCGATGATTCGCTGCGGTGGCCGCGTCGATTGCCGACCGAAGAAGACAACAAAAACACTTTGGTATCGGCGGATTACGATACCGGGAGCCGAAGGTGGGCGGTTAGGCCTCGTCTGTGACGAAGAGACTTGGGGCAAGGAAGTGAAAACCTGCTCCAAGAGAAGCTTCGGACAACAAACGCGTGTCTGTCCAGTAAACGCAGAGTAACCTTGTGCGTGTGCGACCAGATGTGCGCCTTCGGGACGAGGCAGCGGCGTGCGGGCGAAACAAGGGAGTCGCCGAGAAGCGGGCGCAGAATGAGAACCAAGGACGGAGGGAAGGAGGATCCAGGAAATTACGGGTACAGGCGGATGCAATGAAGCGTCCACACTATACAATAGATAAGATCAAAAAAGATATAAGTAGGGATTATTAAGAGTGAAAATGATGTGGTAGAAGAAAAGGAAGGACCAAGGGTCAATGCGAAAGGAAGGGTACGTAGGGAAAGGAAAGTAAGGCAAAGAAAGAAGTTGGTTTAAGTCCGAAGGGGAAGTAGACACAAGGAAAATGGGAAAAGGGCAATTGGATGAAGGGGGGAAGTTGGAAATGGTGAAAGGGGAGATGGGGAGGAAAGGAAGAGAAGGGAAGGGGGAAAATGAGGGAGTGATTCAAGGCAGAGAGTGCCAGTTGTTGATGTTGTTGTTGTTGTTGGTCAACGAGACGAGAGCGACTCGTTCGTTGGGCGGGGGAAGGAGAGGAGGGAGGGAGGGAGGAGGGAGAGAGGGACGGATGGACGAGAGTCAGTTCACCCTAACCAGTAGTAACCTAACTACCTCACTTAACTCACTCACTACTCTTCCTCACTACTAATCTTGGGGTACCCTGAGTTAGTGTAGTTAGTACTAAGAGTCGTGAGGAACGAGGGAGACACCAGAAAAGGAACTAACTAACTAAAGAAAAGGGAGCCCACCTCGGCAGGGGAATTAATTATTCTTCGGGGCACCGTTTGCCTCAGGTTCCCCTCCGGTCAGCACCGACCGTCAACAACAGTACCTCTCTCTGTCCTCTGTCTCTGTTTCTCTTCTCTCTTCTCTCGTCTCTGCTTGAACTACTAGAAAGTCACAGCAGTGCTTATACCAGGATGGTAAAGTCCCCCAAGGCTAACGGCAAATAATTCCAAGAATTATTGTGGGCAGCAGAGCCAAAACAAATGGTGCCTGAAGCATTAATTGATTGGATACGTAATGGCAATGCTGGCCGATTGGGAGAGGGGGAGCCGATCTTGGGATCTGGTATTTATTGATTGTTTGACTTGACACCACATTCTCCATCCATCCATCCATCCATCCATCCATACATATACATACAAAGTGAAGCCCATATCGGAATAGGGACATGGGACAAGTCACGATCTACCGGACTAGGGGTCTGTCATCAGCTAGCTTCCCTTGGAACCAGACAAGCAACATTGAAGGTTATTCAGATGTCCACAAAGTACAAAGTAAACCAACTACTGGAGAGGGAACTAAGTAAGCCCTCCCGCACACGCGTAGCGAACAGACAATCCATTTTAAGTTGCAAGGGTGTGACCTGCCCGATGATCACCACCACCACCATCACATTCCCGCTCACTGCTAAACCAGTCGGGCGGGTTCCCCCTCCCCAAAATACCATCCAATCCACGGTACCCGGCATTCAACAAGAAGAGGTACCCGTACCACAACCTGGCAGATTCGGTAATATCTTTCAGCTGGGTGAGGCTAGCCTGTTTGCTAGGTTTGCATGGATGCCTTTTTTTCCTCCCCTTCCCAGTCACCTGATGCCGATCGGGACTTAGTTAAGGTCATGTGATCTGTAAGCCGAGCGATTGGGATCCGATACACAATACTCTGTACTCAGCTGTAGTTGCTCGCGCGTCTCTACAAAGTACTATTAGAAGAGAAGAAAAGCAAAAAGACAAGACTTAGTTTCAGCTGAATGCACAGCCCCAATGCTCAAATGCTGTGTCCATTGTCACCTCGATCTGTCAATCTGCAGGTCCTGCAAATGTCGCACGTAGGGGATGAACCACGTGTCAATCACATTGGATGACGCATCATTCCAGAAACTCTCTCTCACCGAGAAAGGGTGAGCTGTTCATTAGGTACCGGCTGTGAGGCTCTAGTTAAGATGTCAGATGGACGAAAGGACGAGAAAGAATAGTTAGTTAATAAAAAGAAAGTTTGACTCAGCTGAGTTGTGCAACTTCGATAGCATTGAATCTTATTGTGCGCCCCTTGCTCCCTTTGTACTCGGTTGCCAAGACCGTTGGAGAATCCATTCTTAAGATTTGACCACTGTTTACTGATCTTCCACTCGAGTACTTAACTTCATGGATGTAACGCTACTTGGGCATAAGTCCATGCAGCGGTGCCCATGTAGTTCTGCTATGTGTCACGGTGCTATGCAGTGGTTGCATCATCCAGTTCTTTGAGTAGTATGCAAATCCATGGATTCTGCGTAGGGAACTAAAGGAAGACCATTTGAGAGAAGATGACAGAATTTGAAAGTGCAATGATGTTAATAGGTATCATGTATTGTGCCAGAGTGGTAATTGCCTTGGATATTATATCATTGTTAGCAAATTCAACATCAACCTCTCAAAATTCCAGGGTTACTGTTCCGCTGCCGCGCACTATATAAAATACGTTGTCCATGTTATTCCGCACTTAGTATCGAAACAGATTTAAGGATTTCAGGCGATAAGCATTGACTGATCAAAAGTAGTAAGAAAATCATGAATGAATTCCAATAGAAAGAATAACTGGCAAATGGTGATTTAGGGAATTGCGAAAGGTAATTTCTCTGGGAAATCGAGCCAGGCAACAATATAATGAGCCATGGTAAAACTTATCTATGTCCACAGCAAAGCCGAAGGAGTCCGACGGTCTTATTTTATCCGCCATCACAGCTTGTGAGCCCTTTGATATATGGATCCACACACACACACTCTCTCAAGTGGAGCTGATCTAAGTCACTATATTGTCGTCCCCAGACCACAGTCTATATCTGTGCGCGTGGGTAATGATGTGTGTAGAACTTCGGTTAGAATGAGTGTTCAAGGGTGCTGGTAGAGTTCATAGCAAACATAGGATAACAGTCATGAGTAGTTCTCTAGGCTAAACGATGGATAAAGGAGAAGTTATCGGCCACTTACTACGTATTTGGATATGTGTGCGCTGACTTTGAAGTAAGTTCAGATGGTATTTATATGAACTAGCATGGCTCATGGAGGAGCTCAAGCTCAATATTACAAGAGATGAAGTTCATATCGCGTCTTGTTATTTTTGCTTCGATTATTCACACTGGCGAGCATGGGTTCCTGGTGATTCATTCTCTCTAGGTTTGATATGTAGTAATACTGTACCATTGGCCGATACTAACGGCTGCGCCTGGGTATGGCGCCAACTAAAGTAGCACTGGGTATTGCCTGATATATCTTTCTAATGTAGTCATATGAATCCTTCATCCTGCCCCCCTCCCCCGCACTACTATTCGCTGTGCTAAGTTACTGATTTAGCTACTGATAATATCCACTACTAATCCTGGGGGCCATTATCTTTCCTTATAAGGTCAGCCTGGCTAAGCCTTGCTGGGCGCCACATTGACTGTTAAGGCTGTTTTGGGGTTTTCCGAAAGCGGAAATGTACTGAGTAAGCTTAGTATATCCCAAAGATACCCTGATGGAGAATAAGCGACACAAGAACTACGAATTCGAAGAGGCAGGAAAGCCGAAAAGAGTCAAGACACAGAATGGGCGGGGCGGCGAGATGAAGCCGAATGGATAAAAAAATAAAAGAAATTAGATCCGAATGTGGGTTGAAGTCTGACTTTGAGTCCTTATCAGTGGATAAATCCCCGAGGCACTTGTCATCTGGCGGGCAAATCATATATCCATTCCCCAGCTGTCCACGTACGTATCTAGATTGGTACGCAGTGGGCCATGGTTCTTCGTGTTCGTTTGCCTGCCCACCGGTACATGTCTGTTTCAAGTGTCTCATGGCCATTCTCTTATCCACCGTGTTCGGGACGTGCGAGACAATGTTGCCGATCCGGGGTGACAGTTTTTGGCAATCCAACCGAAGAAACTTGGAAACCGTCGAACGTTGGGTTTCGAAAGAAGGCTGTGACATGCGAACCATGGCGGATTAGCGTCGCAGCTGCGTGGCATATTTGGCCAGAGATATTAGTGGTGCCCACGTACGCGCAATGGCCCCCCGCGACGTCATCCCGTCAAGGGGCAAAGGTTGACCGCCACCAGTGGTCCATGGTTTTTGCACAGCCAAGTTGAGGCATGGAAGGGCGGGCGATCTCAACTTCTTTATACGAGGGGGGAGAAGATTTTATGGAGGGGAGACTCCGAGATGGGGACAAGGGATTGAGAAAGATACCGAGAGTGGTATAATCAGTCAGCCGTAATAAATTATGGTATGTCTCAAAGTAACCTAAAGACAAGATGTCGTGCTCCCAGTCTAAACTTGGCGGCTGCCAAGCTTCCCCGCTAAGAACCCGCTAAGGAAGAAAGTGGTTCCCTTAAGGTTTGCGATTGTCTGAGGGGAACTCTCCATTCCCCAACAGCCTATGACAGTCTCTTCCATTCCCCCCCCTTAGTCTTCATCTTTGGGGAGCCAAACGATAGCAACAATTTTAACGCGTGGCCGCTCAGTGGGGGGTTACGGTTACGCCCCACTCCCTCCATTGCCGCGCCACAACAAAAGACTAACTGACTGAAAGATTCGCTGTGCCTGAGCGGGCGAAACAGAAGCTGGCAGATGGGGGCTGGAATTGGAAGCATTCGATGGACCTTCCTCCCACGCCTACTAAGTCTAAGTCTAAGTCTACTACTACTCGTCTTAGTGACTATTTTAGTCCAGAAGTCACTAAAAAGTACCTACTTAATACTACCACTGCACCTACCGCCTTGGTAGGCAGACAAATAGGTTAATCAATGCTCCTCCAGTCTCCTTTCCTGATTACCTCGCCTTGACCCCTCTCGTCCGTCTTCTCTCTCTCCCCTTCTCTCTCGTCCTCTATCTTTCGCAATATGCTTCACATATAGCCCCTCCAATACCCTCCTTTTTTTCTATTTATTCTTACCCCCTCTTTACCTTCCTTTGGATTCTTCCTTATCGGATTGACCCTCCTTTTAATGCTTGAAATTATCCTCTCCATCTTGCATCTTTATCGGTCTTTCCCGACTCAAGTCATTCCTTACACCAAGCTGTATTGTGACAACATCAATCTTCATCAACCTCCAATCTTGTCACCCTCATAAGAGAAGAACGGCGTCCAAGCTGTGTTACATTGATTACGGCCTTACGACAATAGTCCTCGTTGGCTTTTCAACCAATTTTCTTTGGATAAAGTCCTGAGTCGTGCACAGAAGCTACCGACTTTCAGCTATCCACCATGAGATGGGGCGCTCGCATAGCACTATGTGCTAGTTTAGCACTCATCTTGCCCTTATATCTCTTGAAGATCCACCTCGAGGACCTCTGCGATCAGTATCGCGCGGGCGCATACCTGATCAATTGGCTGGATTTGCGCCCGCCGATGAACAGACTAAATGGCTCCCGTCCTGTCACACCAGGGGATAAAGTGATTGTGATGGCCAAGCTACAGGAAGAGCACACTGAATGGGTCGAGGAGGAGCTACCCGAGTGAGTGTTATTGTCCTCCTATATTACCCATATGTTTCAGCGCACTGACAGCTTCTCTCCTCCAAAGCTGGCAACGAGCCATATACATCGTGAACCCCTCCAAAAAGGTCGCAGCTGACGACACGACACTTACAACCCCGCTGAACAAGGGTCACGAGTCCATGGCTTATCTCACCTACCTAATTGATCATTACGACAACCTACCGTCTACAATTGCTTTTCTTCATTCTCATCGATCGGGTTTCCTGATGGCCTGGCATGTAGATGCGCCCTTACACGATAATGTCATTGCGATGAAATCCTTACGTCTCAATTTCGTTCAAGATAATGGCTACGTCAACCTCCGCTGCAACTGGAACCCAGGGTGCAAGCAGGGCCATCGCACCAACCAGCACGTGACAGAAGAAGTCTTTGCGGAGATCTTCGAGGGCACAAGCACCCCGCCATTAAACTCCACCGGAGGCCTCACGATGCAAGATGAATACGACGAGGCTAAATACCAGAAGTTCCTGCAAATGCCGAAACAAATTGGCGCGGCGTGTTGTGCGCAATTCGCCGTGTCACGGGAGCAGGTTCACCAACGACCACGAGAAGACTACATCAAGATCCGCCAGTGGATTATCGATACAGACAAGAATGATGCCAGTAGCGGTCGTGTCATGGAATTTCTCTGGCACGTCATATTCGGCAAAGAATCAATATAGTACGTTGCCTTTGCATCGCTCCCCCCTGAATGCATTTTGACCACTAACATTCCGCCACTCACAGCTGTCCCGACGAAGAAGTCTGCTACTGTCAAGTTTATGGACAATGTTGATCACTGTACGCATACCGTTAACGTTTCTGCTTTTCACCAAAAATACCCACGGCTTCTACTTGTATATATTACGATAGCTTCTTTCTTTCGGCGCTCTTTTGCTTGGTTCTCTCTTCCTATCTTTCGACATAATGTTCCCATTTGGGTGAATTTTTTTTCGCTTGTTCTTCAAAACCAGTTCTTGTGGATCATTACCGGCGACAATACGTTTCTACCGGGATATTACAAACAGCGTGGCGTTGTTTACAGGGACTGCTCGGTTCAAGTTGACTCAGTTGACACACTCGTCCCCCGCATTTTCTTTTCGGCGGAGAAGCCTGACTACTATCGTTAACGGCGAATATGGTTGGATATTTTACGATCGTTTCAATATTAATTCGAACTTGGAAATACGCTACACCGGTGACTTGTTTCTGAAAGAAAACAAAAAGGCCTCGGTAACCGAATCTTAAGGGGCTTGTTTTGGAAAAGTACTTGGACCTGATATGGTTCATATGATTATGTCTCTACTGTTACTCTGCGATTTGATGGCATCCCGCTAGTCCAGCGGACGCGATATTTTTTAATGGGACAAAACAGTTACATCGCCTAAGAAGCGTTTCCATTCATGTTCTCGTTGAAGGATTCCTATCTTCGACCGTCCAACCCCACGATTAATTACAAGCTCATGCTATCAAATAACGACAGCCACCATTAGGGGTGTTAAATAGTGGATCAAACAAGTGCATGCCATGCTACTGCTCCAAGAACTCCTCTACCCGCTCAATAAGATCCGCTTTCTTACCGGCATTTGAGCGTCCATTGGAGGTCAAGAAATCTTTCAGAATGGCGACCGTAAGCTAGAAACCGCTGGTCAGTAAAATGTCATAGATATCATCAAGAGGCCATGTAGGACGCTTGTGCTGGCTTACCTTGGATAGCGTCCCCTTCTCGTGATGCCTGCGGACCTCTTCCTCTAGGTTTCCGGAGCCCTCCTCGACCTTGATTTTCTTCGATGGTTTGGAGTCTTCGGTTTCGCTTGCTCGGTCTTTGGATCCTCTTTTCACGAGGGTGCTTGTTGGGTGAGGGGCCGCTGTTGAGGTTTTGGCGTGTTGTTTCTCGAGTTCCTCGGCCCAGGATAAGACGTAGTCGCCGGCGCGCTGGGGTAGAGTTGTTAGTTAGGTAAACATTGGAGAGGCATTTGTTGTGTTGGGTATGATGGATGTACCTTGTCGATTTGGCGATATTTGGGAATGGTTTTGTCTTCTGGCTTTTCAGGGAGATCTTCGTCTAATGCGAGAGCTTGTAGGATGCGGTAGTGCCATTGAAGGGCTGGTTACAGGCTGTCAGCTTCCCACCCATAATATACGAGGAGTGGATGGCGGAGTTGACTTACATGGATTGGGGTATCTGAGAGGCTCGTACACCCCCTTCGGCAGCTGCAATTGTTGAACGACCACGCGCATCTGATCGATTAATGACTCCGGGGCGACATTCAACGTGGTTTCGGGGTTCTGCCGGATATCGTCTGCGAAAGGCAGGGGAAGAATCCACATGCCAGGAGGGTACTTTTGTACGCCATTCTCATCAAGCTTTTCTTCGCCTGCAATCATAGCGGCGAGGACGGGGCCAGCACCCTTGCGCGCAATGAACCAGACGAGTGCCATCTTCTTGTTACGCAAAAGCGTCTGGTGCAATGCAGAAAATACTCGCGAGGAGCCTACATAGTCTTCCTCGGATGGATAGATAAAGTATGGGTGTTTGACGTTCGCCCAAAATGGAAGCGCAGTGATAGGCTTGAACCCTATAACCCTGATCACTGGCTCACCGAAGTCCCTGAGCGCCTTCTGTTCATCAGGCGAAAAGGTAACTTGGTCTCCACCGAACTTATATGCCTTTCTGATCTCCCATTTCTCGACATTACGGCCAGTATCATCTGCAGAATGGGTAGTCACGCCTTTCGCGACCACAGGCTTCTCGCCGTTCAGCCAGATGAAGGAATTTCTAGCGGGCGCTTGCCTTCGTAAGAGTATATAGCCCGATACCGAGATCTTGAAGTCTGGCCCGAGTTCTAAAGGCATGTTCGAGAAATGAGTGCGACGCGGGACCGTTCTTGAGTTGATACTGGATAGAAGCGTGTTGAGAAGTGAAATCCCGTCCCCGGTCGCTGTCGCCGCCTTTGAATCTGTTTGTAGATACGTAGGCGCCTCTGGATCGTTGGGCGATGACTTGTAGATAATATCCTTTGTATATGGAGTGAGTATTGACCACTACCACTTTGCCATAGAGTATGATAGCTTACGTCATAGAACTTGCTGTTCATGAATTCATGCTCAGGACGTGAGATCGGAAACAGCTCAATGGTGACACCAAGATCGTAAAGATCCTTAGCACGTACAGTCGCGGCCGACCGTAGGGTTTTATCATCACCATGGGGGTTGTCATTGTCGGTTATGATGAACAAGCGACGGGAGAGGAAATTTGGCGCTCTGGATGTGAATATCTGGTTGGCGCAGAATAGGACGTTTGCCATAGAGACTTGCTCTTTCGCCGGAGCTAGAATGTCCCTTGAGTCTCCATCATCATCCACCAGCGCTCGAAGTTCTTGGACCTCCTGGGCCGAAGGAACATCCAGGTCAGTGAAGAGGTAGCAGTTGGGGTAGGAGAGGTCTCCGCGACTGTCTTCATCTTCTTCGAAGAACTTGGACGCCTGCGTCCCAAACAGCAAAACCCCCATCATGTCTTGTGGATTGGATATGATTCGTTGTTGCATAAAGTGATAAGCGCATTTGAGCGCTGCTGTAGTGGGTGATTCTTGGGTGTGTTTCTTAGGGTCTGCTGAGGGACGAGGCGTCAACATGGAATCGCTGACATCGATTGCGAAGAGGACTGCATCTTTGACTGATCTGTAGCTCTGATCTTATCGTCAGTTCCAGACTTTCAGTCCAGGCTCATGGGTAGGATGTGCGTACAGTCTCATCAATCTCCTCCTCTTCCTCAGCCGCTTCATCTTCGCGATGTGGGTTACCGTCCGCCATACTGGTTGTGGTAGAGTGGGTTGAAGTATTCAAAGTAGTATCGAAATGAAGACAGGGAAGTATAAAGCTTTTAGATAAGTTGCATTCGAAATAAGGAACAAGTGGGGCTGTTGTGTCTGCCTGTTTGGCCTCTGCTGCCTGCAGCCGAGGGGAGATCTAGTATCTATATCGTCACTGGATCCCGTCGCGAGGGACGCGATAAAACCGGCGGGCAGAAAGACGCGGGGAGACACGAGCATCATGTGATGTCCATCCGGTAATTGATGACGCTAGGTGGCCGGTCATTGGCTGTCGGGGGTCGGAGTTAGTCGTGGTATCGATGCTCCGTCATCAAGCCGTTCTGGACTTTTCAGCTTCCAGAAGGCCTTGCGCTGTTGTATACACCCACTACCTCTTCTTGCCACTCGTCTATCAATCGATTATTTAATGCAGGCTTGAATTGTTCATCCATTTGC
This sequence comes from Aspergillus neoniger CBS 115656, assembly GCF_003184625.1. Lineage (NCBI taxonomy): Eukaryota > Fungi > Ascomycota > Eurotiomycetes > Eurotiales > Aspergillaceae > Aspergillus > Aspergillus neoniger. The sequence continues at coordinate 696,447 of NW_020291132.1, forward strand.
GCGATACGAACGGCCTTTCCTTGTACCTCCTTTGACTAGCTTACCCGATCCTACAATTACCTGTCATGGCTCTCCGCCGCCCGTTTACTCTTCCCCGGCAATTGCTGCGACCGGCATCTCGCACCCTGTTCGGATATGAGCAGGAACAAAGACGTGGGCTAGCGACAACGGTGCCTCCAGTTACCCAGGATGCAACAGGCTCTAAGGGCCCTACGGCCATGGTCTTCCTCAACATGGGAGGGCCCTCGACGACAGACGAAGTAGAGGATTTCCTCAGCCGGCTCTTTGTACGTATCCGACCATGGCAAGCTGTCATTTTGGCTGCAATATTTCTAACAGTTTACTTTTAATAAAGGCCGACGGCGATTTGATTCCTCTAGGCAGGTTCCAGAATTACCTCGGGCCTCTCATTTCAAAGCGACGCACACCCAAGATCCAAAAACAGTACGCGGACATTGGCGGAGGCTCACCCATCAGGAAATGGTCAGAATATCAATGTGAAGAAATGTGCAAGCTGCTGGATAAGATCAACCCGGAGACTGCGCCTCACAAGCCGTATGTCGCCTTCCGTTACGCCAACCCGCTGACGGAACAAATGTATACACAATTGCTAGAAGATGGTTTTGGCAATGGCAAGGGCGGTCGTGCGGTCGCTTTTTCGCAATACCCCCAATATTCCTGCTCTACTACAGGTAGCTCTCTGAATGAGCTGTGGAAATGGAGGAATCGGCTGGAGGGCAAGCGAGCAAACGGAAACGTGGACACTTCCGGAGCCATCCAGTGGAGCGTTATCGACAGATGGCCTACACACCCTGGCCTTGTGGAGGCGTTTGCGAGAAACATTGAGGACCAACTCAAAACCTATCCGGAAGATAAGAGGAATGGAGTGGTTCTCTTGTTCTCGGCCCACAGTTTGCCCATGAGTGTTGTGAACAGAGGTGATTCCTTGAGGAACCTGTTACGAAGTCCCGGTGGCTAACCGAGTACTTTCTCTTTTAGGTGATCCCTACCCAGCCGAGGTCGCTGCAACTGTGCATGCGGTCATGCAAAGACTCAACTTCAGCAACCCTTACCGCCTCTGTTGGCAGTCTCAGGTTGGACCAAAGGCTTGGCTGGGGGCGCAGACTAGCGATACCGTTCAAGAGTATGTGAAGCGTGGACAGACTGACATTGTCCTCGTACCAATCGCCTTCACCAGCGACCACATCGAGACTCTGTATGAGCTGGATCTCGAAGTCATGGAAGAGGCGAATCACCCGGGTGTCAAGCGGGCCGAAAGTCTGAACGGCAGCCCTGTATTCATCCAAGCCCTTGCAGATCTTGCTAAAGAGCACTTGCACAAGGGCGAGAAATGCTCGCTGCAAATGACGCTGCGTTGTCAAGGCTGCAAGAGTGAGAGGTGCTTGGAGCAGAAGAAGTTCTTCGCTGGTGAACAGGGAGCGTCCCTGGTAGTATAATTTACCAGGAACCAGAGTTTCCTTTTTTTTCTTTTTCTCTTAGAAGGGTTCTGTTCTTTGAGATGTGTATGTGAAGGCGTTCTCTGTACGATAGTCTGTGTGTCTATACAAGCAATAAGCAACGAGCTACAACCATTGAGTTTACGATTTCGGCAAATTCCTCATGTGGGCGAATAGGCTTTCCTGTGAATTAAACCAGTCAGTGGCAGAATCACCGTCGTACTAGTGTTTTAACTCCTGGCAGTTCCTATGGAGAGTTTCTGGAACTGGGAAGGGGTACTACTGTAGATAGTCGACAGCGTGGAGTGATGTAAGTGGCCCGAGGCGGCGGGTAGTCCAGGGCGTTATCGCCGAGCTGACTTGCCTTGCTTCTGAGATTTCTGAGACTTGCATACCCGGGGCTGATCCCCGAGAAATGGGCTTGAACCGTGAAACATCTCCCACAATCACCACCCACCACCAGTCATGGCCATTTCTAGGCTGAAATTCTAGAATCACGTCACCACTACCTACCGATAAGATACTGACATGCGCTGGCATGTGTTCCATCCCAGCATTTGCTGACCTGTCGTGTGTTTCATGCCGATTGATAAGCGAATGGCTCGGAGTTTAACTTAGTAAACGGACTACCATTTAACTATCTGGTCTCCTTGCCGGCTTTCCCCCCGCCCGGTTTTCTCAAATGTTTTGAGCCCACCTCAGGTGTTGTACTGTTTCAACCCCAGAGCAAGCAAATGTAGGCACCAGCCTAGTTGCTCTACCCATTATTCTGCTTCTAAGGTGCGAAACCGCTCGCACCATGTCCACAATCAGGCGCGGCGCATCGCCGACTGCGCATACCGAGGTTGGTCCGGGATTGCAAGCCGGACTGGACGCTTCTGCGCCAATTGATACTGGACTGGAGACTTGGGAAGACCCCATGCACACCCATGAGCGAACCCCTCTATTGGAACAAGACAACGAAGAGTCGCTACCGGAGCATGGCCATCGGGCTAACCCACCAAATGATGATCCCGTCGGCCAGGGGGGTTTCTGGCAGACATGGAGACGGCCAAGCGTGAGTCTCCATCAACAATGGACAATGGTCGTGCCCGCGACTTCTGACACGTAACAGATCCTTTGGATTCTTCCATTTCTTGTCTTCTATATGCTAGGTATCGGCGGCACTGCAGTGCCCAAAATCAACCTGATGATGTCTCTCATTTGCAGGGACTATATGGCGAACAAGGCGACCCAGGACCCGGGTTTCACGTATCTGCCTGTCATCATTGGAAATAAGAATTCGCAGTGTCAGACACCCGAAGTCCAGTCATTGCTTGCTCAGTTCCAGTTATATTTCAATCTCCTGGCCGGGATACTATCTGCGCTGGCATGCCCCAGACTCGGTCACCTATCAGATCGCTACGGTAGGACAAAGATACTGGCCCTCAACGCATTGGGGACCATTTTGGCGGAGGCTATCTTCGTCTTTGTCTCAGCCAAGCCAGATCTTGTGTCTGTGCATGTGCTTCTACTGGCTGCCATCGTCGATGGCGTCTGTGGTTCTTTCACCACCATCATGGCACTGACAATGTCGTATGCCTCCGACTGCACCATCCCAACGAAGCGGAGTGCGGCATTCGGGTACGTATACGGTTCTCTTTTCGCTGGAACCGCAGCTGGGCCTCTGCTGGCGGCTATCTTGATTAAGAAAACAGGCCAGGCACTGAGTACCTTTGAGGCCTCGTTGGCCCTGAATGTTCTCTACCTCATTGCAGTCATGACCATCATCCCAGAATCATTATCGACAGACCAGCAGCGGCAAGCGCGGGACAGTCATCGAAGAAAAGTCATCGACGAAGGGGAGGCAGGCTGGCTGAGCCTGGAGAACCTCAACCCCAAAAGGCTAATTACACCTTTGGCTGTTTTGCTACCGCCAGTAGGACGTCCCGGCACGCTTTTCCCCAATCGCCACGGCGCGACCCCGGCTTTGCGCAGGAATATCATTCTTCTTACAGCGATGGATACCATTGCATTCGGGGTAGCGTTGGGAACCGCTCAAGTGATCATCATTTATGCCGAGTACAAATTTGACTGGGGCAATGTGGAATCAAGCCTCTTCATATCGATTATAAGCATCGCCCGGGTCGTCAACCTTTTTGTTGTATATCCGATCATCATCGCAATCTTCCGTGAACCACCAAAACCAGATCACATCGTTCCCGGCTCCAGCACCTGCGAGATTGTTATTATACGACTTTCGCTTTTCCTAGACATGGTTGGGTATGTGGGTTTTGCGATGTCATATCAGGGTTCCATCATGGTATTCTCGGGGATCGTCATGGCACTTGGCGGCATGGGGATACCGACAATGCAATCCTCTCTCACGAAACATGTCCCTCGTGAACGGTTGGGTCAGATCCTTGGCACAAAAGGGCTCTTGCATGCTCTGGCTCGAGTGATCTCTCCAACCGCTTGCAGCCTCCTTTACAGCCTGACGGTTGGAAAGTTCACTCCAGCGATATTTGTTGTCCTGGGGGCCTTGTTCTTGCTCACCTTCTGTGCCAGCTTCTTCATCAAACCACATGGTATGTGACCTACATACCTCATTGTCTAGGAAGGTCTGCTAACGACTCTGTGCTTGACAGTTACTCTTGACGACTCTTACCCAAATAGTCCTCGAGATGAGGCTAATGACGAAGGCTTCGTGGCGGATCCTATTCTCTAGTGATGCTAGAAGTGGAGCCTAGCAGTTACTATACTACGCGCGTCCGCTGATCTGGGTCACGATTAGACTGATCTTCGTGACGATCGGCGTATAGATTTGTTCAATTATATATGTGATTTTTGGGTAGCAGTTTATACATTCGATAGAATTCGCCAAAGGACCACTGTAGCATGATTCCATGGACTAATTGTCAGAGTATAAGGTAGTAAGTCTGAGAAAAGGCCGGGTAAAGGATGTTAGTAAGACGAGTGGGCACACCGGGAAAAGACCGGATGCGGTACGGCGGGCGGTAGCGACCAACTCGACCAAGCTGGTGCAAACTTTCCGACCGACAAGCTCCGAATCCCTCCTACTCCATCATAGAACTCCAATTGTCTCAATTGACCAGCCGGCGCGGGGTTCCTGACGGTTCCTCTGTCATTGAATCCTCGTAGCCTTCTTTTTCACTTAATGATTTAGTGGTGATCCGAGCCAGCCCGCTGTCAGCGGTGCGCAAGGTTAACCACCATGGTCTCCAAACCCACCAGCGGCACACCAGCTGTGCCATCACGAAATGCCCTACGAGTCCTCCGTCGATTGGCTCTTGCAGGATCGACTGTGGGAAGCTTTTGCACGGTTGCAGCCATTACCTACGACGTCCATCGTCGGGTGCGCGTTGCGGAACGAATTGTCGAAAACAAGCGGGCCCTGCAAACCTCAGCCCCGAACTACGATGCAACATCTGCAGCAAGGAGACTAGCACGTATGATGGAGGCGGCTGAGGCAGGAGAGTTTATGGGCTTGGAATCACTAAAGGAGCAAGATCGGAAGTTCAGAGAAGCGCAAGCTGTCCCCGCTGGGGTGGACGTCCGTGGTGACGACTTGAGCTGGGATGTCCAGCTGCAAGACCAACAACCTGCTGCCCCTACGGAGACTTATATGGACACTGCACGCTCAAAGTTGATTGACACCTTTACTCCCGGACAAGTACCAGCCAATTTGACCTCAGCTCCCGATCTCCCTCCGAACCTAACACGATCGACCGATGCACTGGACCGAGCAAAATCCGCCCTTGCCAATGCGAACCAAAGAACAACCGAAGGTCATGAGAAACAAACAGAAGATGTAGCTCAATGGCATGATTCAGTCACAGAAGAAATGCAAAAGTTTCTTGACCACGGTCGCCCTATTGATGCCGCCCACTTGTTTTTGGACGCCCACCCCGCGACGTTGAACGGCATATCTACAGATAGACGGGAAGTTACGGTCAAGACATTTTATGCGAATTGCAGAGAAGAAAACGTTATGGTTGCGAGGAACATTTTCGAGCGCCTAGAAGATGTGGACAAAGTGTCTCCTGGTATGTGGAAAGTTTTGATGTTCGCGCTAGCGAGAAAGGGGAGCATCGAATCCGTCGCCACTATATTTACCCGATACATGCACAAATTCAAAGTGCCACCGGAAATGGTCGATATCGTGCTCCGATGTTTACTAGAGTCTCATCGACTTACTACGGCCAAATGGTTTCTTCTGCGGAACCTCGAGGTTGATCGTGGCTGCGGCTTATGCGGCGCCTATCTCGCCGGGCTTTGGAAGAAGACAAGGAGTATCGAGCTTTTGAACGGGCAATTGAAGAAGATCCTGACTATCCTTCCACGCTTGGGAAAGGAACCCACTGACAAGCTCTTTAACCCCGTGATCAAAGCATACGTGGAATTCGGTCGGCTGGCTGATGCGGAAGCACTGGTTAAAGACATGACGACTAGATACGGCATTCCACTTCGCTGCCGAACAAAGGGTCTTTTGGTATTTGGAAGGGCTTTGGCCTGTGATTGGGAGGGCGTGGACGCTGGGTTACAGCAGATGCATGAGCTTAAGCTGACCTCGAGGAAGTATGACTTTACGCCGATATTTGACCGCATCTTCCTCGAATACTGGGTATCACATTCCGGTGAAGAGATCCGCGAGTTTGTCTACCGTTATATCGAGAAGTTCCAGATGGTTCCCGACAAAATTCTTTACAAGCACATTCTGGAGGCATTCGTGGAAAAGGGTAATAAGGAAATGGTTGATGAATTTGTGCGGTTCGCACGTGAGCGCCGTTGGCCGAACTTCATCAACGAGCAGGAATTCTTGGAAATGCTCCGAAAACGTCGACACGCTCTTGAGGAAGCGCCAGTGGGATTCTGGCAGATGCTGCAGGCAGCTCGTGCGAAGTATGGACAAGCTGCCACATCGCAACAAGTGCTTGGATATGACCAGCGGTCATTCCCACTCGCGGAAGTCAACTTGATGCCGTACACGCAGGACCCGTTACCGTGGTATCAACGAACGCTGCAACACATGACTCCCTCGAGGCCAGTTGACCAATACCAAAAGCTCCACAAGCAGATGTCTCATTACATGCATGTCGGTAAGCTGACGGAGGCGTTGAAATGCTTTGAGAATGCCAAGAACGCGCGGTTCCAATTCAAGCAGTTGCATGTTGAACTCGCAGTAATCTGCACTCTGCTTGAAGAGGGTGTCGGTGCTGCTCGTGCTTTGATCGACTCCGAGTGGAAGAATATTCGCCACTTGGTTCGCTTCTTCCCCCAGTTCTTCCGCCAGATCATGGAGGTCGACTCTGAGGCTGAAGGCCAGCTGATCAATATGGCCGTGCTTCGCTTCTATGAGCTGTGCTGGTCAAACAAGAAGATGACAGTCAAGCACCACATCACGGTAGCCACCAGCAGAAGACTGATCGCAGTGAAGAAGCCTGAGTTGGCCGTTGATCTGCTGGCCAATGTCTACATGTCCCGCTTCCGGCACTCGTTGGCATATGATGGTGTCTGCATGAAAATGTTCATACGTGCGTTTGCCGCGACTGGTAATCTGCATGGCATGCGGTGGTGCATCTTGACCGCTCTGGCCCGAGGAAGCGCACTTAACCGTGACTTTGTCATCGAAGCCCGCCGGGTCACTGGAAACCTGCAACGTCAGCTAAGCTCGGCCGAAGGATCTAAGGATGCGTCACGGGACATGGAGAAGATCGAATATCTGACGCATGCCGTTGAACTTCTGGAGAAGAAGAGCCAGGGCGATCCCCAGCTGTGGCAGCTCAAGACAAACCCGACGGTGAAAAAGGCCGGTCGCCGGCTACTCAAGCGCCCTCTCGATGAACGGCGTCTGTACAAGAAGGCCCATCTCCAGGAGACGATTGAGGGCTGGGATGAGGAATATGAGTTGGAGGCCGTACTGGGCCGCATTGACATTGACCCGAAGTCGATTGCGCTTCGATGGAGCGAGAAGCACTGTCTGGGGCAGATTCGTGAGATTGATGATCTGCTGTGAGTTCGGGGTGGCATTCGTTCTATATCACTTCCACTATTGTTGTATTATGTTTGTATTTCCGGCTGTGTGCTTGTGTATATATCCCATGCTGCCATGTTCAATACTGTGTATACTACTTGTGATCTTATCCTGCAATTGGGTTTGTATGAATATTCCTGCGAATTCAAGTGCAGACTTCATTGAAAAGCATCCTAGATGTACAAATATGTAAATCATCACTCCTAGGGTAGTTCAGACGCACTATCTGCATAGACTCACCGAGACCGTCAGGAACAATCAACGCGCATGGTTCAGTATTTTCCATCGTGTGTGGACTAATTATAGATACAAGCCCGGTTTCACTTTCTCTTGGCTTCGTATTCGGTGTCAATTGCTGTCCACCATCACAGTATAAAAATAGCTTCCAAATTATGCTAGTATGGACCCTAGTGGGTCAAAGCTGGGTACCAAGCATTCTGGCTCTGAAGCATACTGTAGTATCTGTGATTCCCGAACCACGCCCTTCCAGTGACACGCCGAACTTCTGATAATATAAAAGCCCGAAAGCTGTTTATTCTGTTCGCCACAACCACCCCCTCCCCCAGCCCTCATTATGGCTCAGAACAACCTGACTGGCGCCTGTCTCTGCAGGAACATCACATATCGCATTACCTTGCCAGATCCAGAGACATACCCAAAGGTACTATTCCCCAATTCAACTATCTACAATCATATAATCTACCAAGTCCACCACTAACAAATACCAGCTGATCATCTGCCACTGCACCCACTGCAAACGCTACACGGGCTCGAGCTTCTCTGCCAATATTATCATCCCACGGGCTTGTTTCGAGTACACGAAGGGTACACCCAAGCTATATACGGACAGCAGTAAGAGGGGTGTACAGGTACTACGCGAGTTCTGTCCTGATTGCGGAACACCGTTCACGTCACGGTCGAGTGATGATGAGGCAGTTGTCGCGGTGAAGTCGGGGACGCTTGATGATGAGCATCGGGTTAAGTGCTCGGAGTTGGAAATGGAGATATATTATCATCGGAAAGATGGGTGGGTGGATGGGTTGGGAGGTGAGGAGGTGAAGAGGGTGGATGGGAGTATGGGGAGTTCGTCTGGAGAGGCTGAAGGGTATTGAGGATTATAGTTGGACAGAACGATGCGGGTGGGAAGTTTATTAAGTTGTGGTCACTTGGCCTTGATGAGGAAGCTAGGATATTATCAGCCTGGTTACTCTATATTGTATAACCGCATGGTACGCTGTCAATTCACTGGCTTTTTTAAATTCGACACTCCAGAGTACACGGTACCACAGACTAGAGGGGAAAGTATAGATGCTCGTACTAGATAAGCACATAGATAAACAAGGGGTTTCCTTAGTTGAAGAGGGTTTGTGACCTTCTCGAGCCAACGCATTTGGACATGTCTGGTATCGACGAACACACCAGGTAAAATTGTATTATTGCAATGAACGGATAACGAACACTAGTACTAGAATGAAAAGGCCGTGGGCTATTCTTCCTCAACTGACAGGGGATATGGCCGTAACTCCTGAAACCGTGCCCGGACTCTCTCCATGATATCAACAATAGTTGGGTCTTCCTCAACAATCTCCAACTGTACGCTAAATTGATACATGGAAAGGACTTGGTCGATAATCCGATCAGCTTTCCATTTCAGGATGGACAATGGTCTGTCGCCTGGGTGCACGTGCCGGCGTGGGCTTCGGGTCGATTTGTTTGTCTTTTTCCAGAAGCAGTGGTCACCCGCTGAGTTATTTGGCCTGTGATATTCCTCAGGCCTGGACAAATCACGCCTACTGGGCCGGTGATAATTCGGAAGATCGGCCTGCGTAGAGTCGAGGAGCGCCCCGTCTGCAGTTAGATTCATAGCCGGCTCAGTGAAGTGCTCGACGGTAAATAGAACACAGTCTTCTAGAAGCTCCGGAGCCATTGTGGTGGTGTTCATGCTCATCTCCGGCCCTCCGACTATAGCTTGGTCAAGTTCACTGGGGGCACGGGAGCTCAAGGTCGAGGAAGCGCGGCCATCCGGACAGCCAAGCTCGCGAGAATCTTTGTCGTTATCTTTCTGCTTTAAGCGCTCTCCTAGTGATAAAGTGAGAAAGTGGGGGACAGAAGCAGAGTAAGAAGTAAAAAAGGCAAACTAAGATGCCCACAAAAGCACTCACGTCGTTTGCGTTGCGACAGCCGGTTCTGGATCCGCCGCCGATCTTTGATATCGATGATCCCGTGCAGGTTGTCTTCCATGTTCATAGAAAGGGGGAGGTCCCTCTCGTGTGGGGGGAGTGAAATACGAGTCTTACCTTATAATCAATTCTTGGCTGGTGGTCTCCCCTCCCAGTAAGTGGTACTAGTGGTGTTAGATGGGAAGCTAATGCACGAGGCGAGGCTTTGAGCGCGAAGCTCACCATTCAAGAAGCCCATTCCTTCCGACCCCGACATTCTTATCTCCGAATAAATTAACTTGATACCTGAGCGCATTGATAAGTGCGTCCAGGTTATAACCGAATTGAAGTGCGAAAGGTGCGAAATACAACTTAGGAAATGAAATCACCCGACCCATGTTCCCTAGGTAGCAAAATAGTATCGAAGCTACCTAATATTGAGGTAGAAGTCATTACTCCTTCCGCCACTATTCTTTCCCCCATCCTGATCACCCTATTATCCCTGTCAATGATATCATAGTGCTCTTACTCCCGATACATGCGCCCTTGCTCGCCACTGTGAATGGCACAGTGCGTGCCCTTCCTTGCCAATCCTGGTCTGAACCTCGGGTATCATTACCTCATGGCTGATCGCTTCGATACAAGTGGAAAACGTGGGCACAGACAGTGGTCAGAATATTGATTAGACTGTTATGCATCCGCCAAATCCGACCTCGAACACCGAATGGGGCCTCTCTGAATCCAGTGGATTTGCTCCCCGTAGCCGGTCCAGTAAGTTCTCAGTGCAATGGTGTATATGGCCTAGCCCGATATCTAGCAGCGGCCCTGTAGAGGCCGTACGTGCCAGCCGGCGCCATAGGAAAATGCAGTGTCCCAAATGCTCCTCCTGGGGCGAGTGAGTTGGTACCCCCACCCTCTCCGACAAGGCTTGTTCGTCGGCGACACGCTCGTTTCCTTCACGGTCGGCAAAAAAAGGCCAGCTGCCAAATTCTCGCTCTGAGCTTTCGAGCCAGATGCGAAATTCGGCTAGAGTCTCCTGCTCAATGCAGGAGACAGGTAGCCAGGCGTATGTTACTAGATCGAATTGACACCCGCGAGACCTTGCGACATTGGTGCTGTTTCCACAATGCTGGTAATTTGGAGAGGGCACATTTGTGACTTGGTTTCCTCTTGAGACGTATGAGGGTAGAGAGACAAGTACGATGAGTAAAAATAGAGATAGTACTATGGCCAAAAATAGAGCCCATGTTGTCCGCCACCATGGTATGGATGCTTTTCGTGATGATGCATCCGCGTCATGATCCTCATCGATGGGCAGGTGTCGATATTCTGATCCACAGATCATACTCTTCCCTAACACAGAGGAGAACCAAGCCATGGCTTGCGACCAATCTAGGGGACTAGTGAAGCAATTCCTGTTGCAGTGGATATGGAATATGGCTCAAAGATTATGTTCATCTGCAAAACCCTTAGAATCTGACACCTCTGACACCTCTGACACCTCTGACACCTCTGACACCTCTGACACCTCTGACGCTTCTCATGCCTCTGACATGATGGCTCGAGCAGCCTTGTCTCGGTTCGCATTACTTTCTCGCACAAAATTAACCGCGATTGAGACGGAGGACTGCGTTGTGGCAATTCGAAATGGCATGGAAACTGTCCAAGGTCGAGACGCAGGAAGGATCTCCTAGTGAGCCGCTCCTGGTTGAGAATGAAAGCATACAGTCCTCTCCGAGACGAAATAACGTGAGGAATGGGGCCCATATAGCCATATTGGTGGCAGTGAGCATTGTATCCTTCAGTATAGGATACTGGATACATGCAGCACCGCCTTGGGAAACCCGCGACGCATGTCGGCATCGTCGCCCGTCTGATATAGAATGGAGTATGTATTCTCGGATGCCAGGCAAATTTTGAGGCAGTCCTATACAGATGTTTGCTAACATAAACAGCATCTAAGCCTGCTGTAATCCCTTGGTCCCCATTGCGGTTGAATGGAGCACTGTACGCACAGAATAAGTTTCGTGGAGAGCCCAGTGCTCAGTTGGACAGCGAGTGGGATCGGTTTACAACAAATGGTGAGCCCTCCCCAAAACGACGTGAAAAGCACTTAAAAGTCTCCGCCAATGACAGAGTGAATATAGCTTGGATGGTAGAGACGGCAGTGGTACTGAATATCTCAATGGACGAAGTTCGCCAGTCGTCGAACGATGACTCCGTCGAAACACTCGTTCGGTTAGACCACGAGAATGGGGAAGGTTATATGGGTTCGCTGGAGCTATTTCACCAACTTCATTGTCTAGTAAGTTAGCATAAGTACATGATAGCTGCAGCTCCGAATTAACGGCTCTAGAATATTCTTCGGAAGTGGACTTATCTGGACTACTATCAACATACAGATCCTTTTTTCATGAGTACATCGAGCCACAGACGTGAACATACAGGTTAGTAGAAACTCACGAAATTCCATTCCTCCCCCCTGTCTCCTATCATTCTGTCTCTGATTACTCAGTAGACCACTGTATCGACATTATCCGGCAGGTTTTGATGTGCAATGGTGACATGGGCTTAATCATGTTTCATTGGGTCCAAGGAATGGCGGTCCCAACTCCGGACTTCAGCACCATGGTGAGTCAACTCGCTAACTTATGTTTACATTGGTTCTAAGTTTCCAGCATTCTTGTCGCGACCCTGAGGCCATACTGCAATGGGCCTTTGAGAGACAAGCTCCTATAAACCATCCGATCGAGCGAATTCCAGGACAGCAAAATCTGAGTTCTTTGCCTTAAATACCCGCGATTTCCCGCCCATGTTTAAATCCATCTACTTTTCCGCGGCTGTGTTCTCATTTATAATTAAAATTAAAATCAATTCCATGGATCGTGCAGTGTCATATAAAGTCTTGCGCCTTGTTCCAATGAATCCACAATTCGTCGCCTTGCTTGTTTACTGCGTTCTATTGTATCACGGTCCGCACCTCAACGTCATCAATTTTGTTGACTACTAACTCTTGAATACCGGCATTATGCCATGGTGTTTATGTTTCACTATATGTGGCGATGGCTAGCAATCTGTAAATCTTTTATGTGTTATGCCATCTCTTCCTATGATTGCCGCCTGGAAAGCTTATAAGATTTATGGCTGAACCAAGAAATGTATGAGATTATGCCCGTACTGTACGCTTACAACCCTGGCTGTGTGTACATTGGTCTTCGCAGATTTGGAGGCAGTACCTTTCAATATGCCAGGGCGTATCTTGCGCGAGAGAAAGTATGAATTATTACGAACAGCAAACAAATACGCAGCTAAGCATGCCATTTCTTAAATATGCAAACTACGACCCGGGTAATATATAGGTCCTTATGCGCTTCTTTTATTGTTGTCCTTTCATGACGCGAACATCGCCAGTATAATCAGTTTCTTTTTGCCAGTCAACAATGTCATTCGATTCGAGTGAGATGGGAGAATACAAAATAATCACAAGTGGGCACATATGCTCACCGGATCAGCTCTGGCCGCCAGATGACGGTCCCAAATAGGTGTCATCAAGGTCATGACAAGTAGCTGTCATAGTACTATGTCGCTTAGTGTGAACCCTGAATCGTGATGACATTATTGCTGACATTGTCATCCCTACTACTGTCTGTCAGCAATGGGAATGACACCATTGTTCCATGGCAAGATATATGTAACTTGGGCAAGGCACAGAAAGATAACACCAAGCGAAGGAAATTTGCTATTAGTAGCTGCACTCGATACTATATCCACCCCCTCGATAGCCAAATCCTCACTCCAATCCGAGATCATTGAATTCCCTGAGCCTCCAAAATGAAAGCCGTGTCTCTGGGTGTTATTCTTGTGACTGCGGCGGTGCAGATGGCCTCTGCTCTCCCTGCCCCCGCCTCCCAAAACGTGATGGATTCCTTTCCTACTGACCCATTTGGGCTGTTTTCTTCAAGATGAGATACTGACTTACAACAGGCTCGCGAAGAGAACACCAAGGACTTCCCCGTGCAGTATTGGGACAAGAGGGAGGAAGCCACCAAGGACTTCCCCGTGCAGTACTGGGATAAGAGGGAGGAAGCTACCAAGGACTTCCCTGTGCAGTACTGGGACAAGCGCGAGGAAGCCACCAAGGACTTTCCCGTGCAGTATTGGGATAAGAGGGAGGAAGCTACCAAGGACTTTCCTGTGCAGTATTGGGATAAGAGGGAGGAAGCCACCCAGGACTTCCCCGTGCAGTACTGGGACAAGAGGTAGGAGGCCAAATACTAATTTCCTCGCCGTTCCCTTCTGGACACAAGGTGAATATCGAGGTGGTTGTATTCAAACAGCCTGCAGGTTGTGATGCATTTGCTATTCTAATTAGCAACTGTGTACCTACTTAAGAGAGATCGAAGATGAGTTTATTGCCCTAAAAGTCTTTGTATACAGTTTAGCCGACCTTGCCTCTAGTGGTGCTTGTAGAGTAGTGCACCTAAACCCCCCTCCATTACATGTACATGACAAAGGTAGGTAGTGAAGGGCCGGTATATCAACTTTTATTATGAGGGGAAGCGTCGAATATCCTGCTACGATTCAACGAGGTCACTTTTATTTGAACAGGGAGGACGGCATTTTGGTTCGATATGCCTAGACTAAACTTATAGCGATTCACCTGTTGCATACTTTCCATGATCTCTCCGAAGCCTATATTGTATCATTTGCACCAGTAGTAGTTACATAGGATCCTTCTAAGACAGCCTTACCACTGGATGGGTGTTTCTACAAACTACCTGCCACTTACTGGAGGGTTACCACTTTACTAAAGTACAGAATTGTTATATCGAGGAGCTCAGTGCCATGCATTTATCTAGCAAGGTAGCTACTGGCACATTTTGGCCGTTACAGGCACATCCGCTCGAACAATCTCCTAACGGTTAAAAAGTCAAGGAAATTTTGGTTTCCTTCTTTAACCCCTACCGATGTCTGTGATGGTCATGCTCTGATTGGTTGTACGCCTGCGTTTGTCCATAAGATTCCCACCGAGCCATCTAACTCATTAACTGATCCCAATCCTGGCATTCGTGCTCTGTGCCGAACCCTGTCACTCCACCCTCGGGAGTCAATGTCTCCATAGTCAGGTCCGGACGGCACATGAGCGATTGTCGGAGAAGATCGGTACAGTGGCTGAAATGGCGAGGTGCAATCATGTCATCCATGCTCTGTTCCAGGAGGGTCTCATCGGGAGAAGTGGCGATCGAGATCAGTAACCAATATGCCTGTCGCATTGCATTCTAGGACGAAGACTTAGCAGGCTGGGCCATCCTGGAGTGTAGGGGGAGCATATTATTACCAAGCAATGCAATTGATGGAATATCGAGATGGCCGCTCGCTCCGGGGAAATAACGGGATGGCGAAAGAATCCTGCCTGGACAGGAAACAACTCACCCCACGCCTGATCCGTCAGTGGTGAAGGTCCATCCGCAAACGACGCATTGTATTCAAAAACTTGTCGCTGGGTATCCACTGTTTATCGTATGCATGAGCAAGAATACATTGGAGGGAGAAAAGAGAAGGTCAAAAGGAAAAGAGAGGAGATTGGGGTGGGGTAGCCGCACAAGGAATGATGACGGGTCTTCCGTGTTTATTAGTCAAGTATCCCGCGTAAAATGCACACAGCCCGTATACCATGAGAATCAAGCACAATACCAGTTCATAGGTGAATATTACGAGGCCAGTATAAACCTCCCCTAGCCAGCCACTTTGGATGAGGCACGGGCGATGGCGTGTCGCTCAGGCGTTGGAAGCTTCGAGCGGATTCGAATTTCGGCCACATCATCAGTTATGAATTGCTCAGTCGCTCTGTCAGTTGATAAAATTAAAACCATTTAGTGGTGTATATTATCGTACTCACTGGGGAGTATTTGTTGGACTACAGGAATTGTGGGTGATCAGATCCACGGTCTGACAGGTGAGATCTGACAAGCTGACACGCGTCAGATAGTGTCAGATACGGTCTAGGGTAAAAGAATAACAATCATCGAGCTCCATATCGCTCTGCTATCGACTCCAGACGCAAAGCCTACAATGCAAGCGAGCCGTGGGTCGTACAAGCCGCTGGTTGACGAAGCTCTTCGAGTTTCGGGAAATGCTAGCCCGAGAATATTGTCAAAGCAGTCATGGATGATGCATGGAACACTGCTCCTGTTCTCTCTTTCCCTCTTCACACTCAGTCTCGTTATTGCCCCTGCTCCAAGCCCATGTACTGAGATGGCATGGTGTATGTAAGTCTGGCCCTACTTTGATACTCGCCAGGATTGATGCTCATATATAGGTTGACATGCCACAGCACCGGTAGTTGACGCAGTAGAAGTGAAACCAACTCGATACAATGTCACCTTTGGGATTCCGAGTAGATACCCATCTCGGTTCGTTGATACACCAGGATCAGATGCCGTGGATGCCGAATGGGAACTGTTTACTAAAAATCGTGAGTAGTTTGACTCTGGTAACCCGCAATCTAAGCGGACTTGGACTGATGTTGGTCAAGCTTCGCTCGACGGCCGTCAGGGAACGCTTGCCGTTGACCGTGATACAGCCAAAAGGCTTCCACTTGCGTCGAACCCCGAATGGCTTAATTCACTTATTCCAGTCGGGGATGGTGATCAGGGGCAGGTTAAATATATGGCCACTTTGGAGCTGTTTCATCATCTACACTGCTTGGTAAGCCTGTATTCTATAGAACTAGATCACTTGCGGCCTGACTGATATGTCCATATCTAATAGAATATGTTACGCAAAGCCTCACATTCCAACTACTACAGCGAAGCCGACTTGAACAACCAAATGCTGAGAGGACATCTAGGTGAGCGGCAGCCCGCGCCAACATCACTTTGATAAACGAGCTATCTAATTTGATATTGTGGGACAAGATCACTGCACGGAGACATTACGCGAGGTTCTAATGTGCAATGCTGGGGTTGGACTAATCATGTTTCACTGGGTTGAGGGCCTCAATGACCCGTATCCGGACTATAACACATATCACCAGTGCAGAGACTATGACGCTGTCTTGGACTGGGCACTTAAAAACACGGTTCCCTTGAGATCACCCGTGTCGAGGAAGCCGGAAGATTACGCCACAAATGAGCCTCTTTTCTGAACTATCATGTTAGAACACTTAGTACTCTGTCTGTCTGTGTGTGTGTGTGTGTGTGTGTGTGTGTGTGTTTTCCAGACAAGGACAGAATCAAACCAGGCAGTCGTGTTCATGAGGTAGCTTCAATAGCGAATTAGAGTAATCAAGCTGTGTCTGTCGGGGTGTTTTGGGTCATGCCACTATTGCTTATCTCCAGAAGTTACTTATCTGACAACGGGCCTAAAATCTGACAGGCATCAACTAA
Organism: Aspergillus neoniger CBS 115656; assembly: GCF_003184625.1. Classification (NCBI taxonomy): domain Eukaryota; kingdom Fungi; phylum Ascomycota; class Eurotiomycetes; order Eurotiales; family Aspergillaceae; genus Aspergillus; species Aspergillus neoniger. The sequence continues at coordinate 713,485 of NW_020291132.1, forward strand.
GCACAGAATGAAGTATATCAGCTAAAGGCCTCACCCAGGTCTAGTTTTCTCCATCCGATCATCTGTGTCTTCAATGAATCATTCATGATGACTGCATCCGAGCTCAAGCAAAGGTTAGCCGCAGCTGCCCCAACCGAAAGCAGCCTTGAGCAGCTTCAACATCAATATGCTGGATACTGTCACGCACTCACGCCACACTTGACCGATGCAAAGAAAACTCCAGTGACCCTCTATGAGTTGCTTGCAGCGAAACCCGATACGTCCGAGTTTATCCGACTGGTGGACCGGGTCCCTCATATCAAACAATTATTGCAGAACCAAGACTATTCATCCACTATCTGGGCCCCAAGCAACACTGCGCTTCAGCAACTGAACAATGAGCTATCTGATGAAGATGTTCTGGCTCTCATTCAAAGACACATCTCGCCATCATTTCTTCCAATATATTTCCTTCTAACAGCCCCAACAATCGACACACTATTCTATCCTGACCGATTGAATGGCGTCCAGAGGATAACAGTCCGTCCTTCACTCAACGGCCTTCGCGTGAACTCCCATGCAACCGTAATCGAACAGGATCATCTGATGGCAAACGGTATCGTCCATGTAATCGACCAGGTTCTCCCACCGCGACCAACCATTGCAGCTTTTCTCGCTGCTCTGCCGTCATCCGAATTTGACCTGTTCCAGTCTGCAGTGAAGCAGTCTGAAGCTATTCAGAATCTTCTCCAGGATGAGTCTCGTCGCGGCGGAACCGTGTTCATCCCCACCAACGAAGCTTTCCGCAAGCTGCCCGAGGATGTCCTGACATACCTTTTTAGCGATGAAGGGGCTGCATCTCTTCAGGCTCTGTTGAGATATCATGTCATTGCGAATCAATCATTGTACTCGAACCGTCTCTACGACCAGGACTCTGCGCCAGAGCATTTCATACAGACGCCAGAAGCTACACCCGATCATACGATTCCTACGCCTGAGAATCAGGGGGATCGCTTGTGGCGTGTGCTCAAGGGAGTTCGTCGCTTTCCCTTGCCTACGTGCTTGGATGGGCAACATCTAACGGTTGCTGTGACCCGATGTGGGGGCTTGATTTCAATGATGGTCAATGGAATTGCAAATGTGACTATACAGGATGGCTTGGCCAGTGACGGAGTGTGTCATGTTGTGGACTCAGTTTTGTTTCCGCCTTTACAGGATGAGGATGCAGAAGTCCAGCCAGTACTTTCTGTTGAAGATGTGAAGTCGAGACTGGCATAGTTTGGCTTTCCATGGCAGCTGCGTCTGATATTTTTATAAATGTGACTTTGTCCTGAGTGTGCCCTAGGTTGTTTCAATCGCATTGATACTTATAACTCTCGAACGCTTACTGCCTTTTTCCTACGTTCATCTAAAGTGAATGGCTCGTTTATATACTGTGCGTGCCGCTAGTATTTTCTTTGGCAATTGCTACATAATATATCCAGGTCTACAGTCCTCCATCTTGAATGTCTATTCCATAATACTACACGAACCCTGATCTATATTTCCACGTCATTCCACCAAGCAAAGCACCCTCTAATCCCATCACTCCGCAACCTCAACAATCAACTTAGTACAACTCACCCCTCGACTCAACTCATCCAACCCATCATTAACAGCCTGCAACCCCCTCCCAACAACCCTCAGCTCCGGACTCGGCCTGATATTCCCATTAGCCAGATTCTCCCTCGCCCACGTCCCCATCCAATACCGAAACTGATCCAACCTCTTCTCCTCATCATCCATCGCCGGCATCACAAAGATAACTTTCACCCCATCCAGCACCTCCACATCAGAAGGAACAACCGGCGCGGACGCAATCTTCGCCATCACATTCTCATCCCCTTCAACATCCCCCACAAAAGCCCCCACAAAAGCCCCCAGCACAGCCTGACACATCCGCACATCCCCTACCGCAAGAAAACAATACCGAATCACACAATCAGCCTCTCTAGCATTCTTAACAATTTCATCCACAACATTCGGGTCCCTATGATCAAATACACGATCCGCACCCAACGACCGCACATACTCATGATTCGCCGCCCCAGCAGTAGCATACACAGCAGCAATCGAAGACCCAGGCTGATCCCGAAGCACTCGGGCAACTTGCACACCCATTGAACCAACGCTAGAGGATGCGCCCCAGACCAACAGTACCTCCCTCTTCTTCCCAGTCTGACCATTAATGCCATCATTGGTCTGCGTGTCACACACCAGCTGCAAACCGATACTCTCCCACGCATTAAGCGCTACCTGTATAGTAACAGGCAACATAGCCGCCTCATTCCACGAGATCATCACCCTTTCATCCGGAAGCGGCACAACATGCTGCCACGGAACAAGACACTTTTCTTGAAAAGCGCCATAGTCCGGATCGCAGGCCTTCCAGACGGAGGCGGAGTAGGCGGCGATGCGGGTGATTCCTGGATGGAAATGTTTGGGGACGTTGGTGCCGACTTCCAGGACTAGACCTGATAGATCGAAGCCAATGACGGTAGGGTAAGTAGGGATGAAGAGGCCTGTCTCGCGCATGATGGCGTCTGCTGGGTTGAGGGCGATGGATTTGACGGCGATGAGGAGGTCGTTGGGGCCTGGGGTGGGGGTTGGGCGGGTGGTTAGGGTGAGGGTGGAGGATTTGGAGGGGAGGAGGGCGGCGAGGTGGGTGGGCATTTTCTTTCTTTGTAGTTGTAGTAGTGTATGACTGGTTTGGTGGTGAAGTTTGAAGCCTTTAAAGGGGTAGAAGTTGTAGTGTGTATGGTATAGATGGCAGGTTTCTTGGTGTCTCGAACGGATTCCAAGTTGTATGTCTGTGAAGGAGTTAGAAATATAATTACTGGGTGAAACCCTGAGCTACACTCCCCTTTTATATCTGAAAATATGTATCATGGCATGTCAATCGTCTCTAGATGTATACTACTATTGTTGATCCTGTGGAGGCAAGCGGCAGCCAATCAGCGATGTCTGCATCCGAGTGCGGGTTTAGCGTTGAGATGCAAGATCCGAGACACGGTTAGCTCATGACTAAATGCAGGTATTGGGGGCCATGACTACCACTCGTCCCAAATCCTTCCAGCATCCAATTCCCTTCAATTACAATGACATCGACTGACTCCCGAGAAGCACGGGAAGGCCCAGGAAAGACACGGCGAAGATCACGATTCGGGTGCCGCAATTGCAAGCTGCGGAAACTGAAGGTGGGTGCCCCTAGCACCTCGTAGATAAACCATCCCTACTGATCCATATCATGTAGTGCGACGAAAGCAAACCACAATGCAAGCGTTGTAGTTCATTCGGGGTAGTTTGCAACTTCCTAACATCTACCACTCCCGACCTCCACCCCATTCCCGCTGACTCGCGACGGTCATGGACGGTTCGAGGTACAGCATCAGCAGCGGGACTGCAGCCTCCTCTCAGCAATGCCATCTGGACCTCAGACGCATCGACCTTGTTTCAACTAAACACCAGATGCCAAGACTTCATCACCCGGTATCTAGGGCGCAGCCTCATCACCCCCAATGATCCAAACATGAGACAAGTAAATCGCAAGCTCCTTGAACTAGCCTTCACCGTAAGTCGACCCATCCATCACAAGTCCAGTTTAAGATACTAATGACCAAATCCTAGCATCCATACCTAATGCACGCCTCACTAGCAGTATCACTCACCTACGACCGCCACCTAAACAGCCCCTCCGACAGCCACCGCACTCTAGAAGAATGCTACCACTGGTCGCAAAGCACCATCCTCTTCAATAAGAAGCTTCGCGAATCCATAGAACCCAACGACAGAGATCCCATATGGGGCACAGCAGCCGCGCTAGTAATTCTGACCTTTTCATCCCCAAACGCACGCAGCCCAGAAGAATCATGGCCTCTGAACCCCTCCCCTTCCTCCTATCTGGACTGGGTGCATATGAACAAAGGGAAAATGTCCTTGTGGAATATAGTCAATCCGTTGCGCTCGGATAGTATCTTTCATGTTATGGCGGGGACGTTTGCCTATGTGCAATCGCCATTGCCACAGGGAGGTGTAGAGGGTATACCTCCTGCTTTAGCGGCGCTGTGTGGTATCACGGATGATTCTACGGCGGAAACGAATCCGTATTTCCATGCTGCTCATGCGGTAGCGCAGATCTTGGAGGTTGAGGATAGTGAGGTGACGATGGGTCCGGTGCAGATGTTTATGCGGTGTATTCAGGGTGGGTTTGAGGGGTTGTTGAGAGAGAGGGATCCTGTTGCGTTGGTGTTGCTGTACCTGTGGTATAGAAAAGCTGGACGTTGTATTTGGTGGATTGGGCTTAGGGCGAGGGTGGAGTGTCCTGCTATTTGGATGTATTTGCGGCGGTATCATGGGGGAGATGAGGCTGTGATGGAGTTGCTTCCAGAGGGTGGAAAGCTCCTTGTGGACTAGATCTGTACTAAAGGAGGATTGTACATGTTAGGTCTTACAGGCAAAATAAACACAGATTCAAACAACCCATAATCTCTTTCATATTGTCATACTAGCCATTCCACACCCTCTATATCAACTAACCCACCAACAACACAACCTCACTCAGTCATTCATCTCATCCCCCAACCTCCCTCCCCTCCCACCCTCCAAATCCCTACAAAGATACCAATACTCCAACCAGAACTCCCGCGCAGCACTATAATCCGGCAAATACCATCTCAACAACATCTTCCACTCCCTATCCTCCTCACCATCAGGAACCGAAGTGGCGACATATTCCCACCAAACAGGAAAATACCCAGCCGTCTCCCAACCAATAATCCCAGTAACTTCACCATCCTCCACCATAATATTCCCAATCGTCAGATCCCCATGCGTAAACGTATACGGCATAGCAGCCGGCATGCGCTGTCGCAGCCGTACCCTCGCAGCCTCTGGAATCCTCTCATCCAACCCACGCTCCATCTCAGCCCAAAGCTCATCATCAGATGCAAAGGGGCCGCGGGGAATCTCAGTAATCTCACCAGAGGAGCTACTAGAATCATTCTTGAACAGATACTTAGAGAAAACTGGACGGCCACCGAGACATTGGATTTTATCGGACTGGAGAGATCGGAGTTGGTGGAGATAGAAGTCCACTTGCTTTGCTATGGTTTCTTTTTCGTTGGGGTTAAGTTCTGACCAGACGTTGCTTAAGGGTTGGCCGGGCATGCGTCGCATTAAGGTGAGGGTGTGTTTATCTTCTTCACCCTCCTTCACCCTCCTCCCAGGATTCGATGATAGTGGGGACGGGGATACAGGTCCGGTCTTGCACGAAGTGGATGTTTGGGACCTCGGAGGTTGGATGGTTGGGACAGCGGTCTTTCAGGATTACCTTTGAGCCGAGGGACCAGATGCCTCGGTCGCCTGATTCGTAGAAGGGTTTGAGGTGGCTTTTGTAGTTGCAGTGGTTTTGGCGTTCGGGGGTCCAGCTGCATGCTGTGCAGGGGGTGGGGGTGGAGCTCATGGTGGGTGGGTGGGTGATGGTAAACAATAACAGTTTGATCAGAGTTAGTATGAAAATCTCGATTCGAGAACCTACGTGCCTGTCTCTCTGTTCTGTGGGAATTTATTGATCTTAAATAGATCATGTTCAAGCTTGTGGGACTAATAGTTCGCCTTCTCGCTTCAATTACTAGCCAGTTCTTGTATGGGAGAGAATGGAATAGATCGGTGACTATGGAGTCCCGAACCTTTGGTTCATGTGGCTGCATTGAGGGAATCCGGGAATAACCTTAAATAGAAGAAGAAATGATTGTTAGGATTGAAGCTATGTCGTATCAGTAGTTGAGCAGTGTCTGATTCGAGCAGTATTAACCTTAGACGTGTCCCATTGATGGATATAGCCGCATATGAAGACATTAGCGCAGATATATCAATTCACAATGATACAATGATAACCTCGCACGCTACATATCTTACTCTGATTATTGGTCCTGCGAAATTTACACAACCATACTGCATTCGTGAAATGTGGACTTCACCGGATTGGTATAGCTCCAGGATTGTTCTCTGGGCATTTGTTTGTATTAAAGGCGATATAAAGTTTGAAGTCGAGATGTATCAGTGTCTTTCCCAGGTAGGGGTTGCGAAGCTATGATAGGTGGGTTTAGTTGTGATGGTAATGGCGGATGAGGGAATATGGCACTAGTAAAGAGCAGTGCATTTAGATGACAATGAATGCTAGCGCCTAGTCTATTAGTTATTCCCTGATAAGAAACACACTACTAATAACGGAAATTAACTGGGGAAACCTACAGCCTTTTTTTTTTATTCCCACTGAACCCCCTGAGTAGTAGAATCCCAATTCAACGAACATCTAGCCCGAGCACTTTACCTACTGCCCAGCAACACTGTCTCTACACCCATAACCCACAAAATCATCAACAATAGTATCCAAAATGACCACCTTTTCAACCTCCCCCTTCCACCTCCGCCCCGCCAAACCCACTCCCACCGACCACGCCTTCATCCTGTCCGCCTTCGACTCCTCCCTCCCCTTCCTGGCCTCCATCGGCAGTCTCGACCAATGGGGCAAGACCCCTTTCTCCCAGCGAGGGGACTTCGCCGAAGCAACCCTAAAAGAACTGAATTACTCCGAAGAGTTCCGCCTCACAGGGACTAGCGGCCTGGATAGTAATCTCCGTATGTTCATCGCCGAGCGAGAATTATACCAGCAGCAGCAGCACGATGATGGACAGCTTCAAGCTGAGTTCGTACGAGTGACACCCGACGGACGACGCTTCTTACCCGTTGGAGTTGCGTACGTGCGCGAAAACTGGGTGCCGAATTATGTGAAGACGCAGACTCATCTTCCGATACCGGATGTTAACCATGGTGGTGGAGGATTTCTTTACCTCGAGGTTATGGTGACGGATAATCGGGAGGATCGGAGGGAGCTGTCTCGCGGGGCCGGAGCGGCGCTTATCAGGGGGATTCGGGAGTATGGAGAGGCCAGAGGGATGAGGGCGTTGTGGGTGGATGGGTGGGCGGGGAATGAGAGGAAATTGATCAGGTTTGTTTCTAGTACTCCCATGTTGTCTTCTTTAATGTGGGTATTGACATCTCTGTGGTAGGTACTATGAGCAGCAAGGGTTCCGGGCTGTCGGTGAGTGGAGTCATATGAGGACGAACAATGTGCCGTGGCTGGGAACGTTGATGTGCATGGAGATCTAGCTGTAGTTAAGATAGTTGCCTCTCTTCGTTAAGCTAACCATAATATCTTATCTGAACCAATGATTACAATCAGTATTCAGCATTTATTGTCTTGTTAACCCCGCACAGCTGCATCTGGTTCACTCCCCGCCTCGCATCCACGGTCGGAAAGCTTGCAGGTCATGCGATGATGACCACGGATACTATCTACTTGTCTTTCAATGCGAGCCAACTGCAAGAGACGTGGCCCAAGCTTCCAGGCCAGCTTAGCACCGCCTTGCCCCATTAGGGCAATGTTTCCATGGCCCAAGAAGCGTTACTGCATGAATCCGGGTGGAGACGGTTCCCTGGCCCGATCCCCGCCTTCCATCCGATCTGCTTGATGGTCTTATCATTCCTGCACCTCGACGGTTGTGTTGGCCTGTTAGAGTATCCATCATCCATGATCGGCTCGGCCACGGAATTGTTGCCGTTGCTGGTCCGGCCAGTCTGGCCGGCCACTGCCCTCACCAGCTGTCAATAATAGCTGGACCTTCCGCCAGGGACTGCTCATAATATGTATGACAGATTATCTGTTCAACTTCAACGAATGAACATCCAATTTACCAAAAGATAGAAGATGGCAGCAACACAACGTGTGGTCATCATAGGAGCAGGAATTGTGGGCGCCAATCTCGCCGATGAATTGGTCTCGCGCGGATGGCAGGATATCACCGTCATCGAGCAGGGCCCGTTGAACCTGCCGGGTGGCTCAACATCCCACGCTCCCGGGCTGGTGTTCCAGACCAATGGTTCTAAGACGATGACTCGTCTTGCGCAATATACGGTCGACAAGCTGCGATCGCTAAATGATGAGAATGGCATGCCGTGCTTCAATTCCATAGGAGGTCTCGAGGTAGCTACGACACCGGCCCGAGTCGAAGAGCTGAAGCGCAAGTACGGCTATGCGAAGTCCTGGGGTGTTGAAGCGCGTCTTCTGACAAAGGAAGAGTGTTTGGAGAAGTATCCCCTGCTTAACAAGGATCTCGTACTCGCTGGTCTTCACACTCCGACCGATGGTCTCGCGTTAGCTGCCCGCGCAACCCAGCTGCTCATCGCCCGGACCCAGCAGGCCGGGGTCCGCTACCGAGGCTCGACGCTTGTTACAGGCATTGAAAAGACAGGATCTCGTGTGACGGGCGTGAATACCTCCCATGGTGTAATTCCTGCTGATATCGTCATCTCCTGCGCCGGCTTTTGGGGCGTCGAAATCGGTGCTATGGCCGGGGTCTCCATCCCTCTCCTACCACTTGCCCACCAATATGCGAAGACAACCACAGTCCCCGCTCTAGCGAACCGCGACGTCAACAACCGTCCGAACGGAATGAACGCGAGTATGCCCATCTTGCGGCATCAGGATCAGGATCTATACTACCGGGAGCATGGAGACCAGGTGGGAATTGGATACTATGGACACCGTCCAATGCCGGTGGTGGCGGCGACTTTGGGTCAGACTCCGGAGCATGTGGACGAGAAGCATATGCCCTCGCGGCTCGAGTTCACGGCCCAAGACTTTGCACCCGCATGGACAGCCTCACAGGAGCTTCTGCCTGTCCTCCGTGATACGCAGTTGCAGGACGGATTCAACGGCATCTTCTCCTTCACCCCAGACGGAGGACCCCTCGTCGGACAAGCGTCAAGCCTCGACGGTTTCTACGTAGCAGAAGCCGTCTGGGTCACTCACTCCGCAGGAGTCGCGCGAAGCATGGCGGAGATGCTCACATACGGTGCATCTACCATCGACCTCACAGAGTGCGAGCTATCTCGCTTTGAGGAAGTACAGCTGAGCCAGGACTACGTCAATGAGACCTCACAACAGAACTTTGTCGAGATCTATGACATTCTCCATCCCCTACAACCGAGAGAGTCCCCCCGACAGCTCCGAGTGAGCCCCTTCTACGAGAAACAACGAGCACTCGGAGCCTTCTTCCTTGAACTCGGCGGCTGGGAACGCCCATTCTGGTACGAAGCCAACGCACAGCTCCTACACGCTCTCCCAGAACAATGGCAACCACCTCCCCGAGACACTTGGTCTTCGAGATACACCTCCCCCATCACCGCCGTGGAAGCATGGAAAACCCGCAACGCCGTCGCCATGTACGATTTAACCTCCTTCCACCGCGTACAAGTATCTGGACCCGGCGCAGCCACCCTCCTGCAGCGCCTAGCCACAAGTGACATCACCGCCCCTCCCGGCGCCATCACACACACACTCCTCCTGAACTCCCAGGGCAAGATCCGCAGCGACATCTTCGTCGCACGCCTGGAACCCAACCTCTTCCAAATCGGTGCCAACACTGCAACCGATGTCGCCTACCTATCCGTCGAAGCCCGTCGTCAAGGAAAACACACCCCAGCCCAATGGGTCCAGGTCTCCGACATCACCGGTAACACTTGCTGCATTGGTCTCTGGGGTCCTCGCTCAAGGGCCGTAATCCGCGCCGTATCCAACGACGACTTTTCCACCACCGCACTTCCCTACATGTCCGTCAAACGCGCCACTGTAGCCGGCATCCCCATAACCGCTCTCCGAAAATCCTACGTCGGCGAACTCGGGTGGGAAATTCAAACAAGCGCCGAATACGGCTCCCGTCTGTGGGATATACTCTGGCAAGCTGGTAAACCACACGGTCTTGTCGCCGCAGGCCGTAGCGCTATGAACGCCTTGCGGCTGGAGAAAGGAATTCGGACATATGGAGTAGACATGACGACGGAGCATGATCCGCTCGAAGCGGGAGTTGCGCATCTTGTTGATCTTAACAAGGAGGAGGAGTTTGTGGGCAAGGCTGCGCTTCAGAGTGCGGCGCAGCGGAAACAGCCTCCGCTGAGGCGTCTACGGTGCTTGACTGTGGATGATGGTCATTCTATGGTTATGGGCAAGGAACCTGTCCATTTTGAGGGCAGGCCCGTGGGGTATATTACTACTGCGGTATTTAGCTATACGACGAAGAAGCCCGCTGCGTATGCATGGCTGCCCGGGAGGGTTCGCGAGGCGGATGCAGTTGTGATTGAGTATTTTGGGAGACAGATTAAGGCGACGGTGTCGGCTGATCCGTTGGTAGATCCCAGGGGGAGTAGGTTGCATCGGGAGGATACGGGTGAAGATGGGTTTGAGACGCCGCTGAAGAACCGTCTGTAGAGGGTATTGATGAGCTACATTTGGCGTAACGGGATAATGACGAATGAAGTAAATGAAGATATCAAGGCTTGAATTATCATCTGTATATAATTTGTTCTCTTGCAGTAGATCAAACAACCACTGGATTCTCTCCGAAATATCGTCGTCGTTCTTCTGAGGTTCATGATAAACAAGCTACAGCACCCCTCCCTCAACTTTAGACAACCCTCACCAATTCCTCTACAGCGCCAACTCTCTCTGTGACACGATATCTAAATGGGGCACAAAAATTGTGTAACTTCAACTGCGTTCTCATTCTTCACTTCCCCCTTTCCCCGGATTACCCAATGACCTTTCACCCGTCAAACACCCTTTTCCTAGGTATAGGTAGCCCTATTTGTTGGATGCAGGTATGATAAAAAAATTTTTGCTTATGCCCACCAGACGTCCGATAGTCCGGAGCACAACCTGTCTTGGAACAACACCCGCCTGGATATGACAGATATCTACGCAGTAGGATTGATGTATAGTATTTGGAGTTTCGGATCTCAATGGTTGCTATCACAAAACAAGAACAGGCTAACACCTCAGCTACGCCACAAGCGTATGCCTCAGTTGATATCCTCATTGACTGAGTCATTTGATAGTATCAAAAGTCAGCCAGCCATCGGCTCTCGGCTCTGAAGTGGAATGTGGGGTCTTATCCTCATAAATGTACATGCTACTGTCAAGTGCCAACTCCTCCTTGCTGATGCCCGCGGGACAATAGGGCTGATGATCACAACCAAGCATGGCATATAATCTCAATTTGATCACTGCGGGTGTCGGCCTTGTCCGTTCTTTTTTACTATTCTCGGACTGATACGCTCTTCTGTCTGTGATGATAAAGGATAGGTTTCAGAATGACATCCATTCCTGAGAGTTCTACAATACTCAAAGTAGACACATGAGACTAAGTAGAAACTAAACGAGCGGAACCCGCTTCTGGCCGGCCGAGCTTAAACTCCACACCTACTTAGTACATGTAGAGAACTCCATACAACGGCCAAAGCTATCATTTTTTCCCCCTTGGACAAACCGGCTACCCATCTGTTAGCGCAAGAGCCTCTTAGGATACTCGATATCTAGCAACAGAACTGGTGTTTCCCCAAGTCTTATTAGCACACTGCAAGTGCTCAAAAGAAAAGAAAGTCTGATCTTGCAGCTGGTAGAAAAAGACTTACCGCCCATTCACCATTGACGTAACACCCAATAAAACAGGGAGTCGTGTTGCAGCATATTTCGGCACCATCGGCGACTTCCTCGCCATTGGCAACATCAATACTGTCGGCAACGTTGGCGTTGTTGATGCTGTCCGCGACCTTGGCCCCGTTGGCGACGTTCGCGACATCGGCCACATCTGCAACGGATTCCTCTCTCTGCTTGACGACACCTGCCATGCCGAGTCCGGCGAGGAGGGGTACAAAGATCATGGAAGGCTTCATATTGTGGGTGGAGTAGTGTTCACGGGGAGATAAACAAGAAAAAGCGACGGTTTTTGGAGGTTGATGGATGGATTGTTAAGAGGATGTGATTGCTTTGGTTTATGCTGGTGAGGTCCCGGGTGATGTGGACTCTTTTATACCTGATGGTGAGGCTAGGGTTCCTCGCACAATAATAATGAAGATTAAGAAGAATCTAAGTCTCTTCGAGCCCTTCCTTTTGCTACGCAAGGAATGGTATTGACCGCAAGATTAGTGTAACAGGTCTTTCTCTCTTTCTCAGCTGAGCCACAGGATAGTGGTGAGATACGACCGCGGGCAGTTATTCAAACAAGGTAGTCAACGTACTACTTTCATTCAAAGTGATGCATGTCCCTGGAGAGGTAACCCATAATGTGACTATATGCTAGAAGCGGTAAGTAATAACTGTCAGTAGTGGTGACACGACATGCCATTGCAATTGATACTCTGTGACTTGTTTATCAAAGGCAGATGATTGGGTATTGGTGTCTTTTGCTATTCTCATGATGGGCTCTCATCGTTGAAGTTACCCTACTTGTACCACACTAGTAGCTTTTTGTTCGGTATAAATAATCTGCTCCTCATTACTTAGGTATCGTCTGCCACTAGGTGCAAGAAACTGAATCATATCCCTTATGTTATAAATTATTGATTACTGCTGCCTGCCTATCCCGCATCATCAACGAAGAGTATACCGTTCGATCTTCAGCGCGTTCTGCCTCCCCATAATCCCCGCGGAGACTTTCCCCGCCTTATGCAAGGCTTGCGCAAGTCATAATTTTATTTTGGTAACAAAATTGATTGTAGTAAAACCTACACTATTGGCTACTGATACTTAGGAGTTATGATGCACCCCGCATGACGCATGATGTGGGGGAAGGGTTTCCTATCCTGTTGTGTCCAGCCATAGTGACGGTTTACGGGGAGTATTGCAGAAAAAATGCAGCTGTGATCTTGCAACTTCCTTCCTCGGCTTTCCTCAATCTACCACATCCTTAGTTATCGAATGGATTGCTCTCCTGCTCTTCTTTGCGATCGTGATCAGCACGCAGAGTAAGCGCAAGGAGAAGAACTGCAAGTTCAGTCATATGTGACTCTTTGAGAGTATTGAATGGACCAAATTCATGAATCGTCAGGAATGATCGAGGACGTCCTGGATCTTGAAATCCATGCTCAATGTATCTGATGTACTCATCGTCATACTCGGCAAAGCTGAGCCAGATCTGATGTCTATCTTGTGAGATGTGAAATCGACTGATAATCCGAGTTAGTTTGATAACACGATACAACATTGTCAGTAATGGCCTGCTTACCGGAACGGGAGCTTCCCAGGTGTTTTGGAATAATTCTTAAGCCAAGCGACCATCTGTGCACCTTCCTGCATACAGATCTCAAGCCGGGAATTTTCCCGAAGTGCTGCTTTCACTTCGATCAAAGCACGCACCTCCCCATCAACTTTGCCTCGCAGATAACCGTCCGTCCTTGCCTCATACTCTGCATCGTTGAACTTAGCTTTAAGCGGCTTGCGGTGGATGGTCCAGGAGCTCTTAAGCGAAGGGAAATAATCCGTTAGAGCTTGGAAAAAGTTGACTAGAGCAACATTTACAATTTGCTCATCATCGACTGCGGGGTACATCTCGCGTAGGAGCTCCTCGGGCCCTAGAGAGCCTCCCGTAGAGACGGACGGTGGTTCCGGGAAGATATCTTCGTCTTCCTTGTTTCCTGGGGTTACGGGCGCTTTTGAAGTAGCGTCATCATTGAGGGTGAGCGTCTCAACAGAAGGCAGGTTCGATCTAGTCGGCGTTGCGTGCTCTTCGGGTGTGTGCTCTTCGCGTCTTTTGCGTGTGTTTTGGCGCGTGCGCTTAGAAACCGGGGAGAAGATGACATTGTTGGAGATTTCGTTGCTTTTGACCTTCGCTGCCTCGGCCTGTGAGTTCTTAACCAAGAAGAAGTTCCCTTCCTCAAGTTTACCCTTGAAGCTCTCGCGGTAGATGTTCCAGGAGGGATAAGACTGAAGCATGCCCTTAGCCTGGTTCATCCACGGTTCTAGGCCAAGCCGCTTGGGATCCAGCTTAGTCCTCTGTGATCTTTTGCGAAGGATACGCAGAAGCAGATACTGACGCAATTTGATTTTTGAAGCAGAGTCCAATTCTTCCGCGTGGATGAGTTTATTTAGGACACCATTCTTCTTCGCCAAATCAGCCCACTCAGCGGCTGTCGCGGGAACATCTCCATTTGGTTTATTCATGACTTCTAGTGACTACCACCGGGTAGTAGCCATGAGGTAATATTTTTGAGGTACCTGGCAAAAGCGCTAGACTAACAATAAACTTAAGGCGAAATATCCAGAAGTTGTAGAGGGGTGAGGGGAAGGAAGGCGCCTACGGGGGCCTGCTAGTCCATAGTTGCTATTTAAAGGGAAGCCACCAAGGCTGGCGACTTTCACTACTTGTGGTGTTGGCCAGTGAAAGTCTTACGCTGCAGCACTGGCAGGGGTCTTGTGAAGGTGGGAAGGAGACAGTGTATCATTTTGGAATACCCGCCAGTGAATGGTAATGGATTGGAGTGCATCACGAAGAGGGGAAGAAGTCCGTGCGTCTCTCTGAGGGTTGGAGTAGACTATAGTCTGGAACCGCCCATTGATATTGCGGGCGGTAAAAAAAGAGGGCTGGTTGCCCCGGGACCGCCCTTTATCTAATCAACATCCTCCGCCATATCGACCTACTCCTACTCCTCCCTTCCTTCCTCCAACTGCCTCCTTCTTCCTAGAGTTCCCCCACCACCTTACCTACTGTCCGTTCTCGATATTCTAGAAGATAATATCCTGCTAAAATGCTGGAAAGTAAAGAACACCAAGCTCGTCGAAATACTATCAAGGAGATCGCGCGTGCCATCTCCGAACGTCGCGAAAATCGATATCAGCACAAAGACGTGCATGACCTCCCCATTCAGATCCTCCCCATGCCCCTGTCCGCCGATGGAGAACCGTTATTCGAGTCTGAATTTTTCTGGCCATACAAGAAGCCCCTTCCGAATCCTGATGAGGAGATGGAGTTTTCGCCTTCCAGTCCGGAGGAAGCCACAGATCCGATGGACGAGGCACACATCCTAAGCTACTACTTCGGGCATTATATTACCAGTGCCATACGTCTTGGCAGTGATGACTGGTATCACAGTCCCAGACAGTACGATCAATTCCCATCCACAGGGCAGACCCAACGTATCTTGCGGCGAACAAATATCTAATTCGTCTCCAGGCCCATTGACTTTCCATGTTCCCTCTGCGAGCTTGATACTGAGAATCCCTTCGAATGGTGCGCGGGTGGTATAACTGGCATTCCGGGTGGGCCCCGAATGAAATGCTTATTACTCGAGAGCGTGGACGCGAACGATGATCAGATTACCCGTGGGGAGATCCTGTGTATGTGTCGTATCATGATTACTTGCCTCCGTTCCAAAAAGTATCGTGCCCATCAAGTCAGTCCGGTAAGTGTTATAATTCCTTTCTTTTGTCTCATCTCAATACCTGTGGCTAACTTGCCCAAAAGGTGCTACTCATTTCCTTCGTGGGTCCAAGACATGCTCGCATTCTTTTGGGCCATCATGATGGCACCAACCTGGTGATCCGTCAATCTAAACGCTTTGCATTCTGGGAACAGAACATCCCCGAGATGAAGATTCTGCTGCGATGGTGGTGCTCGTCTGCGGTTGGGGATACTATCAAGGGGTAAGAGAGGCTCAGTACTCCCCTAATCCTGCCTCTCGTTGAACCAGTTATCTTTGTCGTATTTGCGTTCATATGACGGGTCGGTGTTCTTTTGGTCTGGTTTGGCGTAATCAAGGAATTGGGCGGGCTTATGGCGTTCAATGGATGGCTAGGGTTCTTGGTCGTCTTTCGGATACAATAATGACAACATATCACGATCTTATGCCTCTCACGATGGTTTGGAGTTGGTGAGTACTGAAGAAGTCATGGCTTTAGAGGATAGTCCTATCATCGTCTGTCAATAGTGTTGAGAGTATTATCTTACTATCACTCGATATTACATAGTTTATGTCATTGAGCTGCCTTTATCATACTACCTTCAATGCCTGAGCTGGTAGGTGTAGTAGCCGTTCTCCTGCTTCAGTTTTCACCTATGCGAAGACACGATGAACACTATCCCGTATCTTTGAGCGGAATATCGGAAGTTATCGCTGTCAAGTATGGAATAATCATGCAGTATGGGATACTTATTTTGAAGTATATGGTGTAGAGACCATATGATGTCTCCGTGAGCTGACTAATTACATAAAATCACAAAGCGACATATTGATACCTCCATATGGGGCGAGCTTAGGAGAGCATAGACGTGGGTAACGCGGCCCCATATGTGTCACTTCTTGCCTTCCTTGCACTATACTTGAGATAATGATGGGTACGCTCTACAAAAAGATTTCTTACAATTCAAACTATAGTTTTCTGTACGAAGCAATACTTTGCCCATGGGGGCTTTCAGATCTGGCACATTATCCGTGGATATACTAGTTGGCCCATTTGGGAGCTCAGGTCACTGGTTGTTTTATGACTTGTACCTCCAGACAATTCAGAGACGTTTCTAACCATACTTACGACATATTGAGCCACTTTCATGTTGTCTTGTCAATTCATGTCTCAGCTGTCCTAGTTAAGTATGGCTAGTCAGATATTTCACTGAACGCCTTGATAGCTACCACAAAGTACAGTAATATACCTACTAATAGAACAAAACTTGACGGGAAAGAAGAAGGGGTGGGGATCTCGAAACAAAAACAAATGCACCTCAGAATATCACTTGGAGACATTAAGTGACATACAGGGAATTATGGTCATAAATCGTCCTTACGGAGTATGAGCGGAAGCTGGGAAAGGGAAGATTGGAGAATCGAAACGGTGACGGACTCAAATGATGATAGACTGGGAAGATTTACTCCGTCTAAGAATGTACTTAAATATGCTAGATTCATGTTTCACAGTGACTTGGGCTGTCACCATCACTATCCCTTGAATACATACGTTGCGTATTCATTCACTCATGCAGTATGGTGGGTGAGGAGGGATAATTGATAAGGGATAGAATGAGAAGAGAGGTGACGTCAAGGCGTAAGGAAGTTACTAGTTGACTGCGCAATATACTAGACCTATCGCAGTGGTCGTCTCCTAGTATTCCTACCTTAGCCCTAACATGAGAAGTCGCGGCACAAGGACGAAAAAAAGTTCTTTCTTATGTGCCGTTTACCAATGGTGTGGGGCGTCTGCCCCGTGCACAAACAAGCAATGTCACCGAATGACTTTGACAGGAAATCAGATGCTCCGATCCATAGTGCCTTACTGCTGAACATGCCAGGGGCTTCTTTGAATGCGATGCCTGATACATATTTCCCCTACCACAGTACGTACCCACTTATTTATTCCGCGGGGCATTTCCATAGGACCTGATAGGCCGACAAGCAACATCATCCACAAAGTAAATCCGGGCCGATGATCCTCTCCCAACCGAAAAGCTTCATTCATCTATCCAGGAATCGAATTTCCACCGCTTCTTTTTCCCCTCTTCCGTCACCGCAGCGATGGACATCCTATAGCACGAACCTTCCCGAAAAATACCAGATAATAGGAAAAGATATACACGGGAATAAAACAAAGAGAAAAGCCAATGGACATCTCCAAACTCTCCACCCAGCTCACCGAAGCACCAACCCCCTTCCCAAATTGTTGTCTATCTATCTCCAGCACCCTGGTAGCCCACTTAGCATGGCTCCTTCCTAAAAGGCCCGCGTTCACCCTATCAATAGGCTGTGGATCCGGTCTCCTGGAAGCACTGATACTACATAACCATCCCAACGTCCAAATCACCGGAATAGAAGTCTCCACGTCAGTCAACCGCTACCTTGCAGAAGAGGACTTCGACGTGGTCAGCGGAACTTGGGATCTGTATGCGCGTGCGCCGCAGGCGGCAGCATGGATGTTTGTTTACCCGCGCGAACCGAAGCTGGTTAGCAAGTATATTGAGATGTATGGCGATGGACCTGAGTCGTCAGTGCAGATGATACTGTGGTTGGGACCCCGTGCGGATTGGGCCGATTATGAGCCGTGCTTTCGCAATTCGTCGTTCTCAGACGTGTGTATCCCTGAAGATGTGGGAATCATGGAATTTGAGATGTTGGCAATCATGCGGAGGAGGTAGCGGTGTGTTTGATGTTCGACGCTGAATTATTATCTATCACCAGTGTATACATCTGTTCGGGTCATCGGACAGAGCCCGCGAGATAGTTGATTTCCTGGCTGGTAGCAGACGGGTTAGGGGAACAGGATTTACGGAAGATGCAAGAGGGTTCGCTGATCACCACTCCTCCTCCTGCTGCTGCTGCTACCATCTGATGTCCGGTCGGTCATCCAAGGAATCCTAGCGACGTCATCATATTTCCAAGCCTTGATTTGCTATATGTCACCATCATATCCAGGACACGAAAGACTTCAATCCCATGACAATAAAAGACTACAGCAAGGCGATTCCAATTAGTTTAGACTTTTTTCCCCAAGTCTTTCAGCATGTCATAAAAGGCTAGTAACTATAAATCCCATTCTATGTGGCTTCCTGTTAGTAAAAGCTCCGATTCCGCCATTATCTAAGGTTCATATATAGATTTTTCTTACACTTTCCTTCTCCCTATCCCTATCATGCATCATGCGGCATGTCCACGTCACTCGGCACACAATTTTAGAAAGACAGGCGGTGGCTTGCGTGAACCTTGCACGAGGTGTATCGATCATGCTAGAGCTGAATCGTGGTAGGGGATGAAAAACAAGGACTATACGTACGATTATAAAGCGAAATAGAAGTAGATCTACCCCTTGAAGGCTCATCCTCAAGTCCGCAACCATATTCCATGGATCAAGGGAGGTCTTCAGACGTCCTGTGTAGTGGTCTTAGCGTCGAAAATTGATAGTAGTCCCAATCGTTTGGCATCACGTCATTTATAGTCTTGGAATGCTTGCGTAACTTCACTTCCTGCTTGTACTGTAAATGGGCAACAATCAGTTCAACTTTTCCCCGATTATAATCCTAAATTGCTAACTATAGTCAATGCATGAGATAGGCATCCTACCTTGATGCAACCCATCAGTACGGTATCAATTTTTTGCAGATAGAACCAGATACCATCTCGTCAGTTAATGACCTAAGCTAAGGAGATAGTTGATGTCTGTCACACTACATGGCGGTCAATTCCAGCCTTGCGTAGGATAGCGAAGATCTGCAATCTACATAATATCTCAGGACTGCAGATTACATACTACTATTTTAGACGGCCAGGGGACATAAAAGGGCCGATAGCTCCCGTGGAAAGAAAGCATTCACTCGAGCTATCTCATCGTCTAATCTATCGCCTGTTACCATACTACCTCACTCCAGCCCTTCTCCGTCAGCCTCCTTCGTCCACCAATTACAATCCACCCAACATGAAGGTTTCCATTGCCCTTGTGCCCCTCCTTGCTGGGCTCGGAATGGCTGGCCCCATGCGGAAGAGAGAAGAGCATGTTGCCGGAGTTGCAGGCGTCGCGGACGTTGCGAACAGCATCAACGGTGTTAAGGTTGCCAACGTTGCTGATGTCGCTGGTGTTGTGGATGTTGCCAACAGCATCAACCGTGCTCGCAGTATCAACGTTGCCGATGTCGCTGATGTCTCTGATGTCGCTGATGTCGCTGATGTCGCTGATGTCGCCGATGTCGCCGATGTTGCTGGTGTTGCTGACGTTGCTGACGTCGCCGACGTTGCCAACTAAAAGGATGAATGATGCAAGATCCTTGGTTCAATTGGTGGCGAGTCAATCTTGTTCATTTGGTCAGTTCCTGCACACAATTGAATAAATCCTCCAAGCTCGAGACAGCAGTGTACTAATAAATCATTCAGTAGCAAAGATAGCTGTACGGTTACAACCGATTCGAATTCAACGAGAGCGCCAAGATATGGACGGGATAATTCAGCATAGACGGTTTTGGTCGTTACTGACCGTACGCTCGACTGGTCAAAATTGTTTCCTCTCGTTATGATGAAATGATTATTTCCTTTGGGATACAACTAGCCATCTACCAGATCGAATATGTAGTGGCTAATAAAGATAAGCCATTTCCATTGTTATATCCAGGGGCTATAGTTTTCCTGTTTAAGTAGACGAAGAAATCATCAACAGAGCGCTTCATATAGGATATCAATTATCACAACTTGGCCGATCCTACTATCAAGCTGTATCCTAGTATAGAGAAGCTCCAACGCCGATTAAATATCTTATTGATTAAACGGTTCAGTTGTTCCATGCGTCTGCAATCTAGTGCATGCCATCTATAAGGTCAATCAGGGGTGTCAGCCCTGACCGATCATACGGGATACCTGTGTATCCAAGACCGGCTCTTTGGAGTTGCAGATGAATAGGTCATTCCAATCCCCTGTATGCCTATCATATGAGTACTTGGTGTGTCGGAAAGAAACGATATTGTGCTGACAGGTATTAGTTAATCGGCTGTGATCAGGCCAGCACATTCTCAGAAATTTCATTCACTGGCTTACTGTAGTACCTAGTCTAACAGTTAATCGGACTAGCCAATTAGCTAGCCTGCTATTTCCACACTAAGATACGAACAACCCACGCCACTTTGAGCGTGAGCCCTATCTACTGGTTAGTTCTGGCTAGTTGTGCGGCTTGGAATAAGCACTATACAGTAAGCTACAATGAGTTGGCCAGCCTCGAAACGTTGCTTACACTATTAAAATCCCACTCCCCACTCATTTTCTATTGCATTCGAAGAAACTATTCTTCGTTTGATTCCATACGTGAAGACTAAGTTGCAACCATGAGCTCATCTCACTTTCGAGTTATCGAGCACGCCATTCAATGTCCCTCTCTCCGGGAATATCACCATGGAGTCAAAAGTGGTCAAAATCTACAATTAGCAATCAAACAATATGTTCCTCTCAATAATCCCCATCCTACACCGGATGATATTACAATTATCGCGGGACATGCAAATGGGATTCCCAAGGTCAGGAGGCGTGCTATCAGAATGCTACACCGAAATCTACATGCTGGACAAAGCATACTAATACTCCTACAGGAGTGCTACGAGCCTCTATGGGACGACCTTCTTGCAACGAGCAAGGTGAGGATCAAGGCCATTTGGTTCGCAGACTGCGCAAATCAAGGCGCCAGTGGAGTCTTAAATGAAGATAAACTGGGTGATGACCGTGAGTTACCGGCACTGTTCTCGAATTTTTAACCAGTCTGATGATTCTCTCCTAGCAAATTGGTTCGACCATTCCCGAGACCTCCTCTCAATGATCACTCATTATCAAGACCAAATCCAACCTCCAATTGTAGGAGTAGCACACAGTTTCAGCTGCTCGTCATTGTACGCATCCCACCCACTACCTTAAGCACCTTTCCTTTTACTTCCCTACTACCAAAGAATGACCGTCTGACCAACAATCCAGCGTCCACTTATCCCTCATTCACCCCCGTCTCTTCCACACCCTCATCTTCCTCGACCCCATGATCCAAATCGAAAGCCCAAGCAAGCCAGGTGGCCGCAGCCCTGCCCTCTGGGCCAGCACCCGCCCCGACCTCTGGCCGTCCCAGTCCGAAGCTGAAAAGCACATCCGGAGTAGCCCTTTCTGGCGCAGATGGGATTCTCGTGCGGTCGCAAAATACATTGAACATGGTCTCCGGCCTGTCCCGACGGCTTTGTACCCGCTTGATCCCCCGTCCTCTAACGGAGAGATGTCAAGCGCAAAGGTGACACCAAACTCAGTGACATTGACAACAACCAAAGCTCAAGAAGCATGGACATATCTGCGCTTTAACATCACGCCATATGAAGGTACTACTAAAAAGGATATGAGTAGTGATAGTGCTGAGCGCTTCCTCAGCCCAGACCTAGCTACATCAGCCAAAGAAGGCACCAACAACCATCTCAGCTACGTAACGACCTGTCCTTGGACAAGTCTCGCTTTCGAGTTCTTGCCTTATATTCGGCCATCAGTTCTATTTGTTTGGGGAGAGAAAAGTCATATCAATACCCCCGGTGCGCGCAGAGATGATAAACTGTTACGTGTTGGCACCGGGCTTGGAGGTAGTGGGGGTGTTCGGGCAGGGATGGTTCGGGATGAGGTTGTGAAAGGGGCATCGCATACGGTTTCCCTTGAAGAGGTGGGTGAGACGGCAAGAGTGGTTTCAGACTGGTTGGTAGAGCAGGGGAAGAGGTATATGGAGGAGAAGAATTTTTGGGAGGAGTATGATAGTCAGAAGTCGGGAAGGGGTGGGTTGGCGTTGTCGGAGAAATGGATGGAGTATATCAAGTTGCCGGTTGATACGAAGCGAGAGAGGAAGGGGAGTCGACTGTAGATACTTAGTGGTACTACTGTTAGGTGTATGCCATGTCGAAGATATATGTTGTTCCATCATACTGTTCGGAGCGAAGCGACTTCGAAGTATCTCCGTAGGAGTGATATGCTAGTCAAGGACATATTTATTGATATGCACTTGTATTGGGTCACAATAACACGGTTTCAAGAATAATACCAAAGACCCATTACCGCCATATTTACATTGGCCTTAGTAGCAGAAAGTCCAGCTTAACGCCATAGTAATATAGGCTGTGTGATGATAGCAGCATCCTACGGAGTACTCCGAGAACACTCCGATATAGTGTGATACGGAAAGACAAACCCTCCACTTGCGCATATGTGGTCGGTGCGCATCACGTGCATCCCCGCGGATGGGGCTAGACTAGCGGGAATCCTCCGATCACGGCGTCCGTTAAGCGGATGTTTTTCTCCAGCCAGCAGGAACTCTCTTTCTTACACCCCCTTTTGCAAGGTATTCACAATGGCTGCTGCTGCTAGGACGCTTCGCATAGGTCAATTGCTCCTCTATATCTCTTAATATCTCTCTGCGCCCGTCTAGTTGCTGACATCTTATCTCATGCAGGACTCATCCCCGGTGACGGCATCGGCCGAGAGGTCATTCCGGTGAGTCACCCCAGCGAATAGCTCACTTTAGAAACACCAATTCTAATGAAACTTTCTTCATCAGGCCGGCCAGAAGGTTCTGGAGTCTCTCCCCTCCTCCCTGAACCTCAAGTTCAGCTTCGTCGACCTCGATGCGGGTTTCGACACCTTCAAGCGCACCGGTAGCGCTCTCCCCGATAAGACTGTCGAAATCCTCAAGAAGGAGTGTGATGGTGCCCTGTTCGGAGCCGTCAGGTGGGTGCTACACTGATGTCCTCGTCCTCCCCTACCCCTCAATTACTTTCTAACCAATTCTTTCACAGCTCCCCCAGCACCAAGGTCGCCGGCTACTCCTCCCCCATCGTCGCCCTCCGCAAGAAGCTCGACCTGTACGCCAACGTCCGCCCCGTCAAGACCACCGCCGGCAGCACCGACGGCAAGCCCATTGACCTGGTGATCGTGCGTGAGAACACCGAGGATCTCTACGTCAAGGAGGAGCAGACCAAGGAGACCCCCAATGGCAAGGTTGCCGAGGCTATCAAGCGTATCTCCGAGAACGCTTCTTCCCGCATCTCCACCATTGCCGGTGAAATCGCCCTCCGTCGCCAGAAGATCCGCAGTGTTGCTGGTATCGCTGGTCTCCGCACCGAGCCCATGGTGACCATCACCCACAAGTCCAACGTTCTCTCCCAGACCGACGGTCTCTTCCGTGAGACCGCCCGCAAGGCCCTCTCCGCCGACCGCTTCTCCTCCGTCCAGGTTGAGGAGCAGATTGTCGACTCCATGGTTTACAAGCTCTTCCGTCAGCCCGAGTACTACGATGTCATTGTCGCCCCCAACTTGTACGGTGACATTCTGTCGGATGGTGCCGCTGCCCTGGTTGGCAGTCTGGGACTGGTTCCTAGCGCTAACGTTGGTGATGGCTTCGCTATCGGTGAGCCCTGCCACGGCAGTGCCCCCGACATTGAGGGCAAGGGTATTGCCAACCCCATTGCCACTCTGCGCAGTGTTGCCCTGATGCTGGAGTTCTTGGGCGAGGAGACCGCCGCTGCCAAGATCTACACTGCTGTTGATGCCAACCTCGATGAGGCCAAGTTCCTTTCTCCTGACATGGGTGGTAAGGCTACTACCCAGGAGGTTTTGGATGATGTCCTGAAGAGGCTGTAAAGGGTTGTTGGAAATGACTCTTGATGTATAAATAGCGAGATAAAAGAATAAGCTTTCTAGAGCGAATATGATGTCAACTTCTTTATGAAAATGGAGGGGTGTGCGATAGTAGATTACTATGATGCGTATCTCACTAAACTACGGGAGGCTTAAGACGGTACGGCGGGCTATGCCATTGTCTAACATCTCTGATCCCGTGAGCAGGTAATCGACAAGAGGCAGTCTAGAATGATCATGGAACGTGCCGATTCCATCTAGGGATTCCCAACACAAGAAACACAGCAAATTGAACAAAGGTGGACAAATACCAAAGCGACACATATTTGACTGGCTGATCGCAGATGCAGTGACACGTATTGAGCCATTTGTCTGAAGGAATCTGACAGATCGTTAATTGTCATCACAGCCGATGGAGTACTCCAAAGGTGGTTTGTTACATACGATGTACTACTAAAGGCTTCGGGGAATTCTTTACCTACTAACAAATTACTCTGTCCTCTTACAAAAATACACTCAGCTTCAGCCACCGCGACCGAATATCTCAAGTTCCCAATCGGGTATCGGGCGCGGCTCGTCAGCTGAACTCCTTGACAAACGGTCCTTTGCTTTTTAGTCTACCCTCCTGGTTCGTTTCGCCCGGCTCATCCTCGTGTCTCGTGCTGAACTCTCCCCAGCCTCACGCTTGTGGATGTGGGTCAGCGGAGATCGAACATCAAGTCCGTTGTTCCTGGCATCGTCTTCCCACCAGACCTACCTGCTAAGACCGATCTAAAGTAACTACTAAGTTTATCAGTCAGTTGGTTCCTATCATGCGGCCATTTGCCGCCAGAGCCCCATGATCATATATACCCACCAAGAATCCGATCCAGACATCATAAGCTAGGGTGATACCGACTCTGAGACAGAGAAATTTCACCGCACACAAAGCAGTTACTCACCGAGGAGTAGATACGAACTGCACGGCATCTTCCAAGACATAAACAAGTGTTCCAGTCAAGGAGGAACTCTCCTAGCGTGTGAGGCGGTGCATCCGGGCGGGAACCGTATAAGAGTGGAGGACATTCCTGCTGCGAGGGACGGCAAGGCCTACTATTTAATTGGGGCGCGTTCCACTCCCATCCACAATGCCAACACCAACATCACCTCAGCAAACTGTGCAGCCTCCTCGCAATAATAGAAACTCCCAATTTTCATCGCCATTACCGTTTCTAGCGCGCCTCATCGTCAGGCTTCGCAATATCTGCAGCACAAACATGGCATCATATACGTCGTTGAAAGAAGTGATCGACAGGGGAAAGTTCGCATCACTCAGTGACGAACAACTTGTTGATTTCGTGTATCTTCAATTCAAGCCAGTAATCGACAGACTCAAGAATGTCGAACAAAATATTGAGGGAGATGATGCGCATCCCCAAGGATTACTAAACCGGGCAGGCGTTCAGGGAAAACGCGATGAAAATGATCATAATCTCACCCCCTCCCGGTATCTTTTCAATGGCGAAGATTACTCAGAGGTGAATCGAACCTTGACTAATGTTCTTGCGGTGCGATGGCTGCTCGTCGGGGATTACCACACCTTTACTTGCCATCAAAAGGGCCCAATAAAATTAAAGAACGAGACCTTCAAGGAATTCCGCAAATTCATCAACTGGTTCCAAGATGAGCCGGGTTGGCTGATGGCCTTGATTGTGGCTCTGGTCATAGGTGACGTGGGTAAAGACGATAAGCTAGCTAAAGAGGTGCGAGCCCAGCTCAAGACTCCATCAGACGAGGAAATGAATCACGATACGGTCCTCGAAAGGGCCCTTGAAATGAATATCGTCGAGTCTCCCTCTCCATTGGATTTACTGCCGCCTCCTCAACGAGATGATGTAATTCGAGGAGTGAGACTTGGAGCCAAGCTCAATATTCCACAGCTAGCTCAAGGTGAGAATGTTCCAGGGAGCCTGCAGTGTCTCCAAGATCTTCGAGGCCAGGAAAGCGCCTTTGATTTGAAATATCTTGAGATCATGTTCGATGTGGCTGGCGCAGGGGCGCATGTTGATGCTTGTGGTTCAGTCCGGATGATTGAACCGGTCTGCCAATCATTCCTACTTACTTATAAGATCCTGAAGCGCGTCATATCCAAAAAGATCACTATTCAGGAAGCCTACAATGAAGTCTTGCAAAATAGAGGCCGTATCTTATCCGAGAAGGGTTATCCAGAGTTATCAACAGATGACAAGCAAGACCGGGCCCTCTTGCGCCTGTATGCAATGGGCAGGGTAGCCGATATCGACTTGGCAGAACGCTTCCGCAAGGCTCTTCTCGGCCTCCCAGATGATCATAGAGCTGAACTTATCCAAGAGCTTAATCAGAGTGGTCTGGAAGGTGAACAAGCTGTAATTCTCTATTACATGCCCGCACTGTTTGCAGAATTACTCCGGCACACCCAGCAGGCTTCCGAGGAAACGCAAATAAAGGCGCTCACATCGTTGATGGGCTTTATGAGACGCACATATATCGGGGCAAAGAATGTACCCGGTGAAACGAGTCTCATTATCGAGTGTGATGTATCTGGAGCAAAGAGCAAGATTCAGGCACCGGAATTCCCGGAAGACCTTACTGGGCTGAACGACTATAATCTCCCATCATTGGGCTCTAAGGATTCCCAATTCTGGTAGCCTAATTACCTCGCTCCTACCTCATGGAATATTGAGCGTTACCTTCGTTCTCAGCCGTTGTCGCGGCCAGACAATACTCGAACCTTCCTTCTGTCCACACCATCTCACAGCACGACACGACTTCCTCTATGTCTACTTTCTTCTTCGCTCCAATCTGCCTTTCCATAGAAAGCTGCCTTTTTACCTTTCTGGGTGGAAGGGCTGATACTCTTACGATTGCTACGACGCGCATGACACGACAAACGGCGAACTCTTTGCGTCCCAATATGAGGATCCTAGAAAAAACGAGAATTTCTGGGTAGTAGTATTATTTTACATGCTCTGAAACATACCACTAGAATGCATTGGCCATACACAGTGGGACAGTCTCGCGCTCAGCTAGCTCTTTGGCCGATAATCTACTTGCTTCTCTCCGATTTCGTAATTCGCCTCTACTAATAAAGGCATCACTGTCATCTCCAGCCCTGCTATCATTTACTACATAAACTCTCCAAATACAAACCCCAAACTAGCCAGTCAGCGCTCACCTGGCGTGCAAACCCTACGCTCTGACGAGGCCCTCAAACTAGGTGCCGATATTTAAGACACATGAAATACATTTGATAGTGCATTCTCAAATATCCTTCAATTAAATTAAATTCCTAGGTCAAACTCTTCACACACAGCCTCCGCAAACAACCTCACCCCCTCCTTCAGATCTCCCTCCTCTGCAGCGGCGAACGTCATCCGAAAATGCAGATGGTCCTTCCTCTCCTGATTCGAAGCGAACAGCGACCCCTTAGTCACAAGCACTCCCTTCTCCAAAGCCTTAGCAACAATTCTCTCCTCCAACCCAACTATCTGCGCCCCAACCTCCTCCAGCGACAACTCAGACAAGCCCTTAAGCCGAGGATGCCGTGTCCAGTCAACTTTAACCCACAAAAACATGCCGAACTCCGGTGTATTCCACTGCACAGCCTCCCTGGGCAAGTACTTGTTGCAAGCATCAAGAAGCACATCCCGCCGCCAGCGATACTCTCGCGAGAGGTGAACAAGCCACGCGGTGAACCCATCATGACCCCAGTTCTCATCAAGCAGATGCCACAGCATAAGCTGGGATGGGCCGCTAACAGCTAGAGTGCTTACTTCCTGGTATGCGGTGAACTTATCGATGATTTTCCTGGATGCAGTGACCCAGCCGGCACGTAACCCGGGGGCGAGGGTCTTGGATGCTGAATCGAGACGTACCACCCGCCCGGATGTGTCGAGGGTGAGGTAGGAGGGGATGGACTCGGAATGGTAGATCTGAGCGGCTTTGTCGTCTTCAGAGGCAGAGTCGTTGGTATCAGTACCATTCGTTCCATGAGTATCTCGGTAAGGACCCATCCTCAGGAAATAGTACGGATCATCCTCGATGATTATGAGATCATGTTTCTCTGCAATATCATAGATAGTTCTGCGCCTTTCCAGCGATTGGCTAACCCCTGTTGGATTTTGACCCGTCGGGATAGTATACAGCACGCGCGGCCTGGGAGACTGAGCATCATCCCAAGAGGAAAGTACCTCATCCAGTGCATCAGCCCGCAAGCCATCCGCATCCATCTCAATCCCCTGGACATTAACCCCATTCAACGCAGCACTTTCTAGTGTTCCGGGGTACGTATATTGCTCCGCGAGAATGGTGTCCCCGCGATTACAGAAGATTCTAAATGCCATCTCCGTCGCGGCAGTGGCTCCACAAGAGAGGAATGTTGCCCAGTCTGCATAAGGGGGATTGTGAACGAGCTCAACGTGCTCCGTGATGAATCGGAGTAAGTGTGCTGATCCGTTTGCGAGGCAGTAGTTCATTGCGATTGAAAGGTTGTATGTTAAACCGTGTTTGGATATGGTGTGCGCTGAGTGGCATTGTTCCTGTTCTTTGGGTAGTTGTAAAGTGGCTTTTTGTGTAGGCTCATTCAGGGTTATGGACTCCCAAGGATAATAGTCCGCTGTTGGTCGTCCCGTTCCTAAGGAGATGATCTTGCGCGGACCGCTTGGGCTGGACCCCTTTTTCAACGCTGAGCCGGTAAAGTTCTGGCTTTCGAGGCTGAAGTGGTGGCCGAGGTGCTTTGCTGGTGGTTTTGTACGGTTGTAGGGTGATTTGTACTCATCGGAGGAGACGGCTGGGGCAGGAATGAGAGGGAGAGGGGGCGCGGCGGCACGAAGGGCTTTGATTTCGGTGGATTGTAGGCGAGTCATTGTGGGAGATGGGATATTTGGCTTGGTTTACGAAGAATCGCAAGAGCCACTTCGTGATTATAGATCTTAGTCTTCTCTTATAGTTTTGGGCAGGATGGGCAGGACAAGGCATCACTTATCTTGATGCCGGAGAGATCGGAGTGATATACTCGAACACTCCGAGTACTCCGCTCCTCGATGTCTTTCGCTTATCGCGCATTTCTCTTTTCTCTCTAAACTATATGAATAATTCTGACCAGCCTCTATTTTGTTTGACTGACTACAGTACTAGATGTATGTGCTTCAGGAGCCTCACTGCACGTAAGTTAGTGTAAGTTCAATGAGGGCCACTCTATAGCTCATATAGTAATATATTCGCAGTGTCCGATCAAGCCTGCCAATGAATATTAGTAGTTACATTTGCAAATTTATAGAGCCTCACTTACGTAGTGATCAAATTATTAACTCAAGCAAGACCAGCTTGAGCCTTTTAATTGTCTCTTCTGTCGGGGAAGTAATATGTCTCGGCCTAACTCATTTACCCCGCTCCGAGACTCCGATAACGCTACCCACGTCTCTCCGTACTCGCCGGACCACCCTCGAGGGCGTCCACGCAGTGATTGCACCATATATCTGCGATCAACAATGGCAACTAGGTTAGCGGCATGTGAACCTTGCAGAAGGTCCAAGCTTGCGTGCGATCATCAACAGCCAGTCTGCAATCGGTGTAGGGATGGTAACCGACCAGGTCTTTGTATCTACAGGAGTGCGCCGTTCAAAAGACGAAAGACTAGCAATGCGGTGACGGAGCATAAACCTTCTCATCAGTATGGTGTTCCTAGTCCTTGGGACTTTTCGAGTATACATCGGCTAAGACCATGCCACTTTATTCGGTGTCACCACTTTTAGCTCTCCAGACCCATCACCCCCAGCATCATCTCCACCTCATGCAGGAGGAAATAGATATCCCAACCCAGGATATCTTGGATCGTCCAGCCATGTTGCCATATTCAAACACATAACTTCATCAGATAGTCAAAGTGCTACATCTCATCTGAGTCCTAGTACCGCTTCGTGGACAGCATCTCTTTTCCGACCTGACGATGATCTCGTCGTCCAGCGATGTGCAGATGCCCTCAAAATGCTCTTGACGAGGTTCTCTTTGCCTGCTATGAAAGATCTAATAAGGCTGTGGCGGGCAAGGGATACTAATCTTGCGATTATGGGGGCTATGGTTGATCAATGTGTTGATAACATTCCCCTACCACCCTCATCAACAAACGAAGATTGGCATCTGCTCTATGCGAAATCCCTTCTCACTAACTCTTCCCAGCCGCTCAGATACTCTCAGCACTCTACCTTTTCCGAGTTCTGCGCTCAGTTCATTAATCAGAATATGCGATGGGAAACACTCGCGATCTTCCTGTCAGCTGTGGTTCGCGCCACTATGGATATTCAATTCTTCCCATCGCTGTATACCACCGAGGAGAAGAAGTATAGCCTTAGAAAGCTATGCACGAGATTAGCGGACTATGCTCTAGAAATTACCATCTCTCTCGACTGTTTGAATGACCTTCAAGTCTGCTTACAGTATGAGAACTTCATCGTGCATTCTCATGTAGACGGGGACCATAGTACGCTTCCCATGTGGATGCTCCAAGTTCATAGATTGCTAACCACGTCCAGGCTACTATTCATGGCGGAAACTCGGAGACGTTATATCCTCAATATATGCTCTCGGGTACCATGAGAATCTCGATGAAAAGCCCGATACACCTCGCTTCTTGACCGAGCTACGCAAGGCTGTCTTTGCCCGCGTGTATTCGGCGGACAAAAATGTTGCCATCTTTGTCGGTCGGCCGCCTCGCATGAATAGACAGTTCTGTTATTTCCAGATTCCATCAAGTCCGCTTCCCGATGACGTCTGGTTTATCTCCTTTGACAATCCAGACGGGGTCGATGATCCTTTTAGCTGGGACCCGTCGACTAAAGCGAGCTATATGGCTGAGACTCGATGGACTGCATTGTGCGCTGGGGTTAAAGAGGACATACTCAACTTGCAGAGAAGCCGGCCAAGTGACATGGAACTTTTCTATCAACGGGTAGCGTAGGTTTACTTTACAGTAAAGCGAACTCGTGTGCATGCTGACCATACCAGCGCCATAAAAGCCCAGGCTGAAAAGAATTACTCTTCACTACCTCCACATTTTCAGTTCCGCAACAATCTCAGAGACAATACATTGAGCACCTTTGAACGCGACTTCATCGGCTCAGTGCAGCTGAATCACTTGCACGCGCTCTTTCTGCTGAATCTTCTCCTGCTAAGTACCCCTACTGAGCCAGATCCCACCCTCGTGGACATTGCCGAACAGATCCTCTCAGTCACAGTGGACATGGTTCTCCTGCGTGACCAACTTACAAACTCTGGAACCTGTCTCTTGTGGAAGGTATGTTTTTCAATTCTCTGCCCAGCTCGTACTGTATAGCCTTGAGGTAACTGTAATTTGAGCAGGTTGCCTATCACTGTCTCCCTGCTGCGGGAATCCTCCTCCTCGCCCTTCTCAATGAGCGGGCCACTCCCAGCATGCCCCGTATAACACGACCCCGAACACTCCAGCACCTGACAATCCTCGCTGCGGAGATTCAAGCCGGATCGATCATTCGGCCTCAAGAACCCAACTATGAGCTAATGTCCAAGGCCATGCAAACGATCCAGAGCTTCCTGGATTCAGTCACTTCTGAGCCCATGCACCCTGTGTCAGACATGACACCCCGCAGTCCGAACCTGATCGAATGGTCCAGCTTTCCTTACCAGGAATCCTTAGATTTTGAGATTGGGTTCTGGGAGAGTCTCGCTGACCATCCGCTGCTGAGCTTCCAGTCTGGGCTGATGGCGCCCGAGTAAATATTTCACCCAGGAAAGTCTCTGCATGCTAATACATATTGAATCCACAAGAGTGAACTGAAAATGGCCACTCCTTAAGAAACAATGTATATATACCCCATGATCACGTGCCCGTGGGGCGCCGGGGTCGGGAAAACTCTAATTTTACAACACATGACGGAGGCCCGTGGGTATCCATTTAGATATCAGTAGAAACACGATTAAAATATCGTCTGGATTGCAGTGGACACGCACTAGTGTTGCTTATATCCCTGCATCTTCTAGACCCCTGTATCTGCACGGAGTTGGCACCTTTCGCCTCCATCCCAGCGACAAGTGTCCCAACCCGGGTCCATTTCCCCCCGCTCAATCCAGTGTGATCCACGCTCAGCTGTCCACAATGGAGTCGGAACTCCAGGCACAGATCCCCGGTCTCGACCGCGTGGTATCAGAGTACTCCGTGGGGTACCTGACCCATGCCTCTAAGGCCTATGTGGAAGATGCCAACGCCCCGTCGCCACTGGCCGAAGCGGCCGATATGGTCACCGAGCTCCTCGTCTCCGCATCGGGCGACTTCACCTCCGAGAATGAACAGGCCATCCGCAACTTGGTCGAAAAGTTCATCTCCTCGTTGAGTGCCGCTGATGGAGTCGACGCCGAGCGTCGCCAGATGCCCTTTGCCGCCAAGAAGCTCGACCAGGCCATCAATGTCGGCTCCCAACGCAACATGTCTTCTACTCTGGGTCTTGCCGGAGGTAACGTCGATCTGGAGTCGGCTAATGCCAGAAAGGTCGAGTCTAAGGTCGACCGCAAGAAGCTCGAGAAGGCCGAACGCAAGATTCGTGCCAAGCAGGAGAAGAAGCAGATGAAGACGGTGCAATACGAATCATCCCGTCTCCTCAACCAGCCCGACAGTACCATGTCTTACGAAGAGTTCTTCATGGCTGTCAACCCTCTGCAGCTGGGCTCGGACTCCCAGTCCAAGAGCAAGGACATAAAGGTGGACAGCATCGACATCTCCGTCGGTGGTCACCGTATCTTGACAGACGCTTCCCTTACCCTGGCGTATGGTCGTCGCTACGGTCTTGTTGGTCAGAACGGTATCGGAAAGTCTACCCTGTTGCGTGCACTCAGTCGCAGAGAAGTCGCTATTCCCAGCCACATCTCCATTCTTCACGTCGAGCAGGAAATCACAGGAGACGACACACCAGCTCTCCAGGCCGTCCTTGACGCCGACGTATGGCGCAAGCGCCTCCTTGCCGACCTGGAGAAGATCACCAAGCAGCTGGCCGACATTGAAGCAGAGCGATCCTCCATGGCAGACACCTCCAAGGATGCCGCCCGTCTGGACCACGAGCGCGAGGGTCTCGACATCACACTGAACGACATCCACTCCAAACTCGCCGAGATGGAATCCGACAAGGCCGAGTCCCGCGCCGCCAGTATCCTTGCCGGTCTCGGTTTCTCGCCCGAGAGACAGCAATTCGCGACCAAGACCTTCTCCGGAGGTTGGCGTATGAGATTGGCTCTTGCCCGAGCCCTATTCTGCGAACCCGATCTCCTCCTGCTGGACGAACCGTCCAACATGTTGGACGTGCCATCCATTACCTTCCTTTCCAACTACCTCCAAACATACCCCAGTTCCATCCTGGTCGTTTCTCACGATCGAGCATTCCTCAACGAAGTCGCCACCGACATCATCCACCAGCACTCCGAGCGTCTCGACTACTACAAGGGCGCCAACTTCGACTCCTTCTACGCCACCAAGGAAGAGCGCAAGAAGAACGCCAAGCGTGAATACGAAAAACAGATGGCCGAGCGTGCCCATCTCCAAGCCTTCATCGACAAGTTCCGCTACAACGCCGCAAAGTCCTCCGAAGCCCAATCCCGTATCAAGAAGCTCGAGAGAATGCCCATCCTGGAAGCTCCCGAGAGCGACTACGTCGTGCACTTCAAGTTTCCCGAGGTCGAGAAACTCTCTCCCCCCATCGTCCAAATGTCCGACATCGCCTTCGGATACACCCCCGACCGCCCCCTCCTCCGCAACGTGGACCTCGACGTACAACTCGATTCGCGTATTGGTATCGTTGGTCCCAACGGTGCCGGTAAGACTACCGTGCTGAAGCTCCTCACCGGCCAACTCCAACCGACAAAGGGTCTCCTCTCGCAACACGCCCGCCTGCGCGTCGGTTTCTTCGCCCAACATCACGTCGATGCTTTGGACCTGACCACCAGCGCCGTCAGCTTCATGGCCAAGACCTACCCCGGAAAGACAGACGAAGAATACCGCAGACACCTCGGTGCCTTCGGTATCACAGGTATGACGGGTCTCCAGCGCATGGAGCTCCTGTCCGGAGGTCAGAAGTCCCGTGTCGCCTTTGCTTGTCTGTCGTTGACGAACCCCCACATCCTGGTTCTGGACGAACCGTCTAACCATCTGGATATTGAGGGTATGGATGCGCTGTCCGAGGCGCTGCAGAACTTTGAGGGTGGTGTGGTGATGGTCTCTCACGATGTTACGATGCTGCAGAACGTTTGCACTAGTCTCTGGGTTTGTGATAACGGTACGGTGCATAAGTTCGATGGCACTGTCAACGCTTATAAGAAGTTGATTAGCTCTCAGGCTAATGAGGCGGGTGTTGTTGCTGCTCATTAAGGGGGGTGTGATGGGCTCGCTTAGTGGTAATGATAAAATGTTATGGACTATCTTCAATGATGCATAATTTCTTCCTTCAGTTAGTAGCGATTGGTGTTTGCTGAGTTGTAGATTTCTGTACCTGGTCTCATATGCTACAAAAATAGTTACTACGTTGTACCAAGGACTAGTGATCGGAAGGCATAGCTGTCCGCTGCATGCTCTACTCCGAATCATGGAACTAGCCACTCCAGAACGAAACGAAGAGCATACGTCTGACTGTACTTAATAATTTATTTCATAGTAATAATCTCGACAAGTACCCCTCTGATAGATTTTCTAATAAGCACTATTTTCTAATAAGCACTATTGAATTGAACACTTGGATCATTCAACCAGCGGAAAAGCTCCGCTCGGATATATACTTCCGCTGTACTTTCCAACCGCAGTACTCCTACATCTCACCAGAAAGGTATTAAATATAGAAATAGGAATAGTCATGAGCCAAAGAAAAAAAAAAAAATAAACAAGAAAAAAAAAAAAAAAAAAAAAAAAAAAAAAAAAAAAAAAAATCAAAAGTGGTGATGAATAAATACTCTTCTTCTTAGTTGATCATAAGAGATCTTGAGGATGAGGGAGAAAAAGCGGCAAAAAAGAAAAAGAAAGGGCCGAACGCGATTTGAACGCGTGACCTTAAGATCTGCAGTCCCACGCTCTACCCCTGAGCTACCGGCCCTTCTTGTTGTTTGGTTTGCTTTATTGTTTAATTCTTATACTAAAGGATGATTTGAATGCTATGCTTGTTCTTGGTCTCCTAGCATGAGGTTCAGACTACATGCAGAAAGGTGTGTCTTTTCTATCATTGGTAGTGGTGGTGATGTCCATGATTGAGTGAGCTTTACTTTCTTAGTTATTTCATCCAGTTGCATCATTACCAACATTCCTAGCAGATGGGTGTTTTTAGATCAATTGTAGCCATCTCTTCTACACGAAACATCCATCTATAGACTAGGAGGTGAAAGACTCGTCATCTCATCTGTTTGAAGACATAATGTAGTAAGATCATATATACTATGCTAGTAAGTATTTACTTATGTATTATACAATCCAGCTAATCTAGAACCCCTCATCATCACCGCTATCGCCATCGCCATCAATATCCATATCATCATCCTCGTCGTCGAGTCCCTCGAAGCTCATGAATTGCTCGTTCTTAGCATCGGTTTCTTCCTCAACCACGACGCCATCTTGGATTTCACAATCCTGTAGAAGAAGTTAGTAAGAAAGTTGTAATATATGGTTGAGCATTTTTCAGACGCACCTTGAGTACGGAATCCTTTCCGATCTGACTGTATCTGCCGACTATGTAATTGTCAATCACGGTCCTTATTTCCTAGAGTCATATCTATTGTAGAAGACTTACCGATACATCCTGTAAGGACACACTTGGGTCCGATGACTGCGTTGTCCATGATGACACACCTGACTCATGTTAGAGACTAGGAAATGGATACTAAATCCGTGGAGCTTACCTCGTGAGACGTGCGCCGCTGCAGATCTTGGCGTTGGCCGAAATGCAGGACTCCTTGATGACACACTTTTCCTCGACCTTTGCAAGATGTTAGTGTTGGATTAATGACAGTTGAAAGTTCAAGATGCTTACCGTTACGTTGGACCCCAACAAGCAATCGCCCTTCGTGACGATAGACTTCGAAGCGACTGCTTCCGGAGTAGCAATCTTGGCGGCGTGACTGAATGGCGAGGCAGCAGCGCGGCCAACCTCTTCGACTGACTCGAGCTTGGCAAGACGCAGAGACATGGCCAACACCAGGGCTGCACTATCCACGCGCCGAATGAGTTGCTTGGACGACTTGGTCGTGTATGCGAGGATGGGCGGAACTTCCACAGAGGACTCGGTAGATTTCGTGCTGCGGGACTCGGAACCCTGAGCGTGCGTAGTGGTCATGCTGCGAAGGTCGATTTCCTCCTCCAAAGAGTCACCATCATTGCTTCCATGATCATCTTGAGTCTCCTTCTGTCCGCCCACGATCTCATCGATGCCGAGCTTGGCGCTTAGTCCACGCTGCCACCCCGCTTTGGCCCAGTAGCCGATCAAGTCCTCACTTACGGATTCGAAGCGCTCCTGGTGCTGTGCGAGCGATCGAACCCACTTAGGCAGAATGTACAGGTGTGCATCGCGGTAGCTGGTCAACATCTTGACCGAGGCATGCTTCTCCACCAGGGTATGACGAAGCAGAAGCCCCTTATCATTCTCTACCTGCTCTTTCAAGGTATCCATGGGCATTGACAGGACCAGCTTTGAGAGCTCATGACGCGAAACAGAAGGGACCTCGTCCTGGTCGAGAGAAGTAATCGCCACAAAATCGGTAGGCTCTTTCTTGATCTCGTCTTGGATGCCTTTCGCGGGATAGAACACGGACAAGCCTCCTTGGGCAGCGGGTCCCAATTCACTCTGCGAGGCGAGCCATGCCTCAAGCAAATGCTCGCCAGGGATATCACACAGCAGATCACAACTCAACAGCAGGAAATTGGATTGGATGCAAGCTTGTACTTCGGGTAGACGCAGTAGTTCCGCGGTTCCTGTCGTCATCTTGAGGTCCTTCGGGGCAATGATCGTAGGGGAGGGCGAAGAGAGTGACGTGAGGTAGGGGTTCTGTTGTAGAGCGGCCTTGAGGGGAGCCAGAGCGGAGGGAGGTGTGATCAAGACGATATCTAAGCCGTTAGTCTTTCACTTCAGCAAAGACCGCAAGATCCAGCGGCCTCCAGGAGGCGCATTGTCATCGCTCACCGTGTATTCCTGCGCGCTTGCACCAATCCAGCGGGTAGTATACCATCGGCCTGAGCTGCGCATCCATTGGTGTTAGTGACTGCTTGATCTGTAGCCCCGCGCGGAGAATTTGCCAATACATACAGCGATGGGGATTAAGCATTTTGGGTTTTCTTCGGGATTAGAGGAGATGGTGTTCAAGCTCTCACCAGGACCACAGAGGATCAAGGCTTGGAAGCCACTGCTCGGTACTGGCGTGGCGTGGACCATGTTGGTTTGCGATTCCGAATTTCTGAATGACTATGACAGAACCCCGCGGACAATGGTGGTGGGGTTGAAGACAGGGATTGGGAGCACTTGAAGCTGCAGGGGCTCGAGACAAGTGCTTTGAAGTTATCCTCAAATACTGTCAGACAATTCGAATGAGCGACTGAAGGATGCAATCTTGCAATGATTGTCAAATGCCTTCCGCAAGAGGAATGAGTGTGAAGCGCAAGAATGGATTGTGATAATAATTCATCTCCGCCCGAAATTTTGCCCTCGGTCACCGCTGTCATGCCGACAAACAGAACAAAAGCCTCACCGCCTAGACTATTTATACTACTGTAGTCAATTATCCTGTGAGAGTGCAGGCACTGCAGTCTAGCCATGATTTTACCCCCTTCCTGCAAGTCATGCATCCGGACTGTTCCTGTCCAACAATTGGCGCCGGCACCAGAACTACTACTTACGTATGGCGCAGATTTGGCTTTTGGAGTACTTGTTCTGGCCAACTCAGCAGACTGAGCGTGGGATGCGAGTGCGCCATTTACTGACCGTTTCCTATCCACTGTTCAGGAGAATAGTATGTGTGTTATGATGCAGTTCTCCCACAGAAAATGCTAGTTTACTGTTATGCCTAGCACTGTGAACCGAGAAAGAATGGAAAGAATCGCTTGTTCTGATATTCGCTATTTTTGATGTTGCACATAAACGTCTCTCTAGCAAGTTGAAACAGCGCTGCATTTTGTCCCCAATCCTTCCGGTTTAGTTGGGTCCGTAGTGCTTGATGAAGTACTTGGTCATGGAAATGACCGGCTCCGGCTCAAGACCCTTATCCCGGCGGGCCTCGTCCTTGAGTGACTGGCAGGTTGCGAAGTCGTCGGGGTTGCCGAAGAACCAGCCATTGTTGTTCTGGGTGTATTTGAAGACGTCCTGCAACTCAATGAGGACGGTGTTACCATGGGTTGGGAGGTCATCCGCCGAGGCCATGGGAACGTAGCGAGCTTTCTTCCCCGTGACTGCGACACTAGTCAGCAACTCCCAGAATAAGTCGAATCGGAAACTTACCCTCAGTGAACGTCTTCACCATATCCTCATATGTGAACGCATCACTCACGCACTGAATGGTCTTATTTTTCCACTTCAGCGGGTTCAGGAACATTCCGTGCACCATCTCACCAAAATCGTCCTCAATGGAGACCGTTTGGACCTTGCCTTCGCCGCCTACTAAGGGAGCGTGCCAGGTCAGGTAGCCCTCGTCGTCTGGGAACATAGGGAAGCCACCGAAGGCCTGCGCATACTCTGGAGTGACATAGTTCTCAAAGTACCACCCGGGGAAAGCGCCAATGACGGCGTCGAATTCCTTGAAGGTTCGGGCATACAGCTCACATCGGTGTTTGGCTGTAGGGAGCAAAAGTCAGACTTGGATGCGAAGTAATTCCAAGACGAACATACCATCCATGCCCGGAACGGGCGCGACGCCTTTGGTAAATATCGCAGGAGACTCGCAGGTACTGTAAATGAAGACCTTCACGCCTGCCTTGGCTGCAATCTCGATGAGGCGGTTGCCGAGATCTTCGTCAGTCGGGCCACCGGGTTGCGTTACCGCCTGGAAACTGGCGATCAGCGTGTGGTTCACGGTGTGTGGTATCTTCGTAATCATGAAGGCCACTTACTGGGTCATGGTGGTGGGTGTTGAGCCAGAATCCCCAGGCGCCAGACAGGGCATTCTGCATGTCGTTATCGTTGAATCCATCAGCCTTGACCACCTCAGCCCCTAGGCGGGCCAATTCCTTCGCCTTTTCCGACTGGGGGTTGCGAGTTAGTGCCCGGACGGCGAAGTTCTGCTGGCTCTTGAGGAGGGAGAGGGCGATGGACCGCCCCTGGACACCTGGGCGGCGTTAGACTTGTACACATGGCAACTGACGCAGCCAGCCTGACTTACCAGTAGCACCGTAAACCACGATCACTTTTTGCAGAGGAGCCATACTTATAGTCTAACAATGCGAGACAAGGAGGCTGAGATGAAGTAGAATGAGAAATGCTTCGAGATAGACAACCGAAGAGACTTGGCAATGTTGTCAGACGAAGTCCTGAGGGGAGGTAGGTATATTTGTATTCATCAAGGGCGCCACCTCGCCAGAACGTCTACCCCTGCGGTGAGACAACTTCGCAAGCCATGGAACTAAATGGGTTGAGCAAGGTAGAGAGGGACTGGCTGCTCGGCTGACCGCGGACGTCCAAGCCAACAGGGCGAATGGTCTCTGCATGTCGCATATGCATCTATGGCAGCGATGCAGCTGCGGCTTTTCCAGTATTCGGCCTCGTCGAGGAGGAAGGATGGTGGGGAGAGTTCGTCTGCATGGTGAGACACTGAGAACTTCGACCAATGGACAGACAATGCCGTGGACATGGTTTGAAAAACCTGTTTTCGAGTCACAATTGATGCGCTTCAGTTCTTGGGAAGACGACGCTCGCAGGCGGATG
Organism: Aspergillus neoniger CBS 115656; assembly: GCF_003184625.1. Classification (NCBI taxonomy): domain Eukaryota; kingdom Fungi; phylum Ascomycota; class Eurotiomycetes; order Eurotiales; family Aspergillaceae; genus Aspergillus; species Aspergillus neoniger. The sequence goes on from NW_020291132.1 coordinate 753,414, forward strand.
CAGAGCGAGTCTTCCTGTCCACTGGTTCGCTTTTGTAGGTACCGACTTCCTTGAAAGCTTACTGTACGTGTCCAACCATCTGGCCCGGCCGGATAGCATATAATAAGGCATAGTTCTCTGTGTTAAGCTGGAACAAAGTCGAATGTATGGGCCGATTTATGATATGCGAGTTGTACTACTACTCTACCACTGGAGGCGGGGGGGGTCTCAGACACGCTCGATGGAGATCATACAACTATTGCTTGTTCCACTAGCCCCTCTAATGCAGTCATTGTATCTTAATGTCCTGCTGTCTGTATTTAGATTGGTACTGATCGGATAGTCATGACTCATGTGTGTGGACAGTGTATATATAGTCGGAAACCATCTGTTAACCGCTCGGGCCATCAAGCGTTGGGCGCAAGCTGCAGGTATGCCTTATCTAGGTGGTTGAAGCAGGATCAGTCTGGACAGTGGTGGGGACGAGGGGGCAACTAATGAACGTTAACAATGTTCTAGTCCGGTCTACTGATGCCAGTAATGTTCGTCCCCTACATGATACATTCGAATATGGATCGGTCCAGCCAAAAGGGCCGGTGTGTCGTAGCATGCTAGTCCTCCGTGTCAGTGCTCAATAAATAGCGGAGGAGAGTAGATAATTGCGAGTTCTCAAGATAGGACTAGTGCCACAGGCGCTTTACTGAGCTAATAAAAAGTGAATTGATAGTTTGAGTAGTCCATAGATAACTGCTATTCCATACTATACCACGTGACTGCACCTATCATCACGTGTAGATACCCGCTCACGTCACTGGCAACCAGGCACCATCAACAACAGATCGCCAAACCGACCAACACTAACCAGCACAGCAACAATATCCGTCTTTTTGACGGATTCACCCGAACGACCCTACGGTGACCACAACCATCACAAAAACCTATATCATTCTCGAAAGTCTGCGACACTGAGTCATGGACTAATCCCTTGTTGCATCATCATCTTCACACCATTCTTGCTTTCAACACTAGCAACAAACCCGAGATCTTCGCAGCAATGGACGAGGTCAGCCCCGTTGCCGAGCTTCTGGGCCAAGCCATATATCACTTCACACAGATCAAACCTTTGCTACCAACCTACGGCCATTTGCTTGTCTCCGCCCTTTTCCCCATCTACATTGGCGCCCATGCATCCCTGTCGAGACCGTCGTCGGCCGCAAAACCCGAGAAGTCGGACGAAGATGGAGACGAATCAGAAGAGGAAGGTGGTGGTATTCAGAAGATGGAGGGACTTGCACCAAGTGACGCATTGATGTTTCCCCTGACAGCTGGTTTAACCCTCGGAGGCTTGTATCTGGTCATCAAGCACATGGGCGCTGAACTTCTGAATAAGATACTTGGCTACTATTTCTCCCAGATGGGTATGCTCTTTGCTATAGCTTTCCTGAAAGACTCCTTCGCTGTCGTGAGATCATTTGTCTTTCCCCGCGAGTACAGCAGCTCTGGCAAAGTTTGGAAGACTAAGTCCACCCAACGCATTTTTGAAAACGCTTCGGAGGATACCTCTAAATCGGAGTCTTCGGAGGTGGAGATCCGGAACTCTCCCCTTCCTGGGTCCTGGGGGTCAATTCCATTGCCACATACTGCTCGCGCAGCACTTTGGACTTGCCGTGAAATAGTATATTGGCGCGCTAAGCTTAGGATCCATATACATCGCGTTTTCCGCACTGAATGTTGGCTTAGTATCTTGGACATTATCAGCATAGCTGTATCATTCCCTACGATTGGTTACTTCACTTTCGTGTCTAAGCCATGGTGGTTGACTAATTTCCTGGGATTCAGTTTTTGCTATGGTACCCTGCAATTCATGTCGCCATCTACTTTCATCACCGGATCGCTGATCCTAGGATCTCTGTTCTTTTATGACATTTACTTTGTCTATTTCACGCCACTGATGGTAACGGTTGCAAAGACCTTAGACGTCCCGATCAAGCTCCTGTTTCCGCGCCCTGCAGCGCCTGGGGAGGCTCCTGATACTATCTCCCTTGCTATGTTAGGTTTGGGCGACATCATCATTCCCGGCATGATGGTGGGTCTGGCTCTTCGGTTCGATCTTTACTTATACTACAAGCGCAAGGGCCAGCAAAAGGCGCTAGCAGAGGGCAAGGGCTCGGAAATTGTCAAGCCTGTATATCAGTCCGCGCTAGGAGGATGGGGAGAACGTTTCTGGACCCGTTCCGTGGCGCCAAGCAAGCCGCAGCTGGACCCTCCCTACCACGATGCCCGATCTTTCCCTAAGCCTTATTTCACCGCCAGTCTAGTTGGCTATGTCCTGGGTATGCTTGCGACGTTGATCGTAATGCAGGTATTCGATCATCCTCAGCCTGCGCTCCTGTACCTGGTACCTGGGGTCCTGATCTCTCTGTGGGGGACTGCATTGGTGAGAAAGGAAATCCACGAGATGTGGGAGTTCAGCGATGCGGAAGAAGACGAGGAAGAGGAGCCAACTGCGGATAATAAGGAAGCAAAGGATCCGGCTGAGAGTAGCGGACAAGCATCCATCTTCTCCCGTATCTTCTCCAAGCCCCAAGATGGCCCCTCCACCAATGCTTCCAAGGAGGCTGCGGAGAAACAGGCGTCTGAGGATTCCGCCAAAGATGAGGGCGATACCACGAAGAACTTCGAACTGTTCACTATTTCCTTGTACCATCCTCGGAAGCAACAGCGGCAGTCAGATGAGACCCAGAAATCCACGGAACGTGTTTCGTCCCCGGAGGACGATGTAAATTGGGCCATTGTTGGTGCTGACCGGGATACTGAACCTCCCGCAAAGCGACTGCGTCGGAGTCCCAGATACGCAGCCGACAAGCATTAAGAGGCTAGCCACTACAAATTCATGATCTAGATAAAGTTAGAGTGCAATTTAACTGTTAGATTGTCCCACTATCCATATCTTCAAAGTAGAACTACATAGTAAGTCATTGGTAGACGCACGTGTGACCCCCACGTGACTTCCCCGGACCTGGCAGTGCGGAGTAAATCCGAAGTAGTTCGGGAGTCTTGAATCCCCGACAGCTTCACCTCAATTCCAGTCTCAACCCACTCCAGTCCCTCCTACATCTCACTCTAATCGGGCATACGCCCCAATCTCACAGCCCAAGCGGCGCGGGCTATAACCCTCCTCTCCCACACCCAACATACAACACAACAATGGACTTCTACACCTCCCCCCACAACCACACCAAGAACCCCGGATCGGCCGTCTCCCCAACCGCATCCGCAACCACATCAACCCGCGAACCCAAGCTCCAACTCCCCTCGACCACCGACCCCCCAGGCCCCTCGAACCCCCCGAAGCCCCTCGTATGGCTCATCTTCGGCGCAACAGGCCACATGGGCCGGTCACTCGTCAAAACGGCTCTATCGCGAAATGACCTCGTCAGCGCAGTAGGCCGCACCTTCGAAACCACCCCGGCAGCCATGTCCAAGCTCGAAGAAGAACACCCCAACAAATGCCTCGGAATACTCTGCGACGTGCGCGCGCGCCCTACCGTCCAACGCGTCATCGACGCCACGATCGCGCGCTTCGGGCGCATAGACATCATCGCCAATTGCTCCGGGTACGGTGTAATCGGGGCGTGCGAGGACCAAGATGAATACGATATCCGGGACCAGTTCGAGACGAATTTTACAGGCACGCTGAATATGATTCAGTTGTCGTTGCCGCACTTCCGGGAGCGCGGGGCCGGGCGGTACTTGATCTTCAGTTCTACGTCGGGGGCTCTGGGAGTGCCGGGATTGGGGCCGTACTGTGCGAGCAAGTATGCGGTTGAGGGGTTGATGGAGAGTATGCTTTATGAGGTGGATCAGTTTAATATTAAGACGACGCTGGTGGAACCGGGGCATATGAGACGCGATGATGTGGGGGATTTGGTGAGTGGTGGAGAAGAGAGTATCTTTGGCGGTGGTGAGTATGGCCTGGAGGAAGAGCAGGATAATGCTAATAAGTTGGCGCTGGGGTCGCCGTTACCACTTTATGGCCATTTCTTGGTCAAGCCGCCGAGTGAGCCGTATAATACGCCTACGGCGCCGGCGGCGCATGCGAAGCGCATGCTTATGTGGCTGGGGGATAAGCAGCCGGCGAGTGCGGTTAAGGCGGCGCATTTGGTGTGGCAGTTGGGGCATTGTTCGTATCCGCCGTTGAGGTTGATTCTGGGGACGTATGCAGTGGAGAGTATTCGGGATCGCTTGAAATGTATCATTGAGGAGATTGAGGATTGGAAGTATCTCAGTTTTCCGACGGGGGAGCAGCAGGGGCAGCAGCAAGGGCAGGAGAAGGATAAGGGCCCTGCTTCTGTGTCGGGGGGCCGAGAGGGCGATGAGATGGATGTGAAGTGATGATACACATTCAACTGACTACGATCACAATAGCTGATTGAGCAGCGAATCCCGCGATATCAACGCTGCAGGAATAGGGCCACTGCATATTAAGCGCCGCTGGAGTACGGGAACCTAAACTGGATATTGCATTGCAGTCACTCCGCAGCCCGGAAGAGGGACCTGCTCGGATACCCCATGGCGATGCACAGGAACCGCCATCTACAACGATCTCGATGCCCCGGACAGGCAGGCAAACCAGCGCGTGCTGGTAAGACATTAAGAAGTAGCGCTACACTGCAATGACTCCATGAGTAATGAAACCAAAGACATACTATACATTACACATATATCATCTACACTATACTATATACTATACTATACTACATTATACTATGATATTATATACATTACTGCAACCTACACCTACACATCTAACCACAAACCGGCCCATCAAACCCCCTCGTCCACCCCAACGAACCCACAATAACAACCACAAACCCCAACGCAACACCCACACTCACCACCCCATAAACATACGCCGCCCATCTCTTCCTCCCCCCGGCAGCCCCAAGGGCACTCAACTCCGCAACCCAAGTACTAATCGTCGTCGCCGACCCACAAAACCCATCCATAACCCCCTGCAAGACCTGACACGCAGTCAACACACTCCCGCCAATCCCCGCGACATGCTGCAAATCAAAACACATAGCCAACACCACCGTCCCAAAGACATTCACCACAAAAGTCCCCAAGGGAAAACTCGGCAGCCTCGCATTGAGCAACAAAGACACATAAAACCGCAGAAAACACCCCAACGGGGCAAACACAATCGCAAACACCGCCCGACCACGCCACACCTCCATTCCCTTCGCATCATGTCGATCCGGCGGCCAAATCGCCAAAAACACCGCGCCAAGCCAACATCCCCATCCCAGCACGGCCATAACGGGATCCAGAGCCCGTCTCGTGAACCGAAACGGAACCGTAGGAGTAACCCCATCCAGCGCGGCAGCAAGATGCGTCCCGAACAACAAAGCACATAGACTCAGCGAAACCGTACTAAGAATCACAGCAACCAGAGCCATGAAACTATACCCCCCATTCCTCGACACAACATTTCCCTCAGAGGAAGGATTGGGCATATCATTCGTCAACGCGAGAAACAAATCGCGAATAAACGACGAGAAGGAGGTAAAACACCCGCAGAACCCCGTTGTGAGACCGATATACAGCGGTATAGTCTTCTTGACGGTTTTATGTTGCTTTGCCTGCTCGGCGGCATCATTTGTATTATTGTTGTTATTTTTATTATTGGGCGTACCCCACTCCTCGCGAAATAGTCTCCGATCCTCCTGGAAAAACCCCATCAGCAGGGAACCGCCGACATTAGCCCAGAGGACGCCGGTGACTATGGGGGCGCCTGGGTAGAAGGTTAGGGCTTGCAGGCCGAGACGGGCGAGAGTGCCGAAGATGGCGAAGAAGATTAGGTAGGAGATGGTGTAGAACTGAGTGAGTTTGTGGGAGATGGGGTGGAGGGTGGGTTCGGAGGGTTGCGCCTGGGGTGCGGATTCGAGTGGTGGTGAGGGGGGTTTCTCGTCCATGTTATTGGTGTTGGTCGCGGCGGCGGCGGCGTTTGATGATGCGCTTGGGTCTGAGGGCGCGGGGGCGCCATTGGGGGTGGTGGATGTGGGCAGTGACATGGTGAGGACTGCGGTTGTTGTTGGGGTGTTAGCGCATTGTGATGGTGTGGTGTGGTGTAGTGGATCGGTGGTGGTTAGATGGTGTGGAAGTTCTGTTCTAGTCGAGGGATGAAATGATGGTGTTTATCGGAGATAAAAAGTTGGTTGGTGGATCCCGCTCGGCATTCTTTCCGATGTAACTTGGTACTTTGGGCAGACTACTACTTAGTGTATACACTACAGTCTAGTCAGGGTACTCTACGAGATTCATTTGTAATCGCAATAAGCATGCATACTCAGAATCAATTATTCACTAGCACAAAGGCGCTCACACTGGGAGTCAGCCGATTCCCGGACCGTTACATCCAACCAAGGGGGCATTGGAGAGCTCCAATTCAAGTCGGTGCATGAGAGGAATAAAGCAGATTTCAAGTCATGAACTTTTCATCACTGGAGCCATCATTGTACTGTGTAGGTTCATAGAAAAAAAAGGTGGTATCACAGGGAAGAGAGATGCACCAGGTTGGATTCAGCAAACAATCCAGGTATCCAATTCCAGCCCAACCGCCAGCCAGTCAAACAAGGGAAACGCCATTCATCCGCCGCACAGGAAAAGGAAAATAGTGACATGAAGGAGCGGTCAAGCTGCAGATTGCAGAACTAAATGCGATACAGTGACCAATAAGAACAACAAAGAAACAGGTTGTAAGGAAGGGAAATCAATCCTCATTTAATAAGTGAAGGACTGTCATTCGTCAGACTGGCTAAATAGCACCAGGCAGTGACCTGCTCGCACGGCGCCGAGCGCTGATAGCAAGCACCACTAAGCCTTCTCCATTCCTGTCATAGAGACATCTTGAGGGGATGGCTCCTGAATTGGGGCCTTGATGTCCGCCGGGTACGGCTCATCCTGCTCTCGGGGTGGAGCCTCGATCGGCGCTTTGCCCTCTGAGCGCTTCCGACCCAATTTCTCACACCAGTGCTCAGCGCTGACCAGGGTGTCATTGACTACGCCGCTAACCTGCGACATCATGTCCAAGCCCTCCTGGGCCAAGACGAGGATCCGATGGGCGCTAACGGTGGCGTCGGATGCCGCCGCCATGGAGTCCGGCGGCGGGTTGGAGGTCGACGCGATCTGAAACCGATGCGGCAGGGAGGTCAGATGCCGACGCACCAAGTTCCGCGCATTCTCCGGGAGCGCTCCCCCGGCATATTTCGAGACAATGTCCACCACGCGTTTCAGCGTCGCGAGCACATCCGCCTTGACGGCTTGGATCCGATTCGAGAGGAGGGTAGTGCTAGAAGCGTCCTGCTCTGCAGTAGAGTCACCATTCTGCTGTCTCGAGCTATCCCATTCTTTCAGGGCGGCCTTGAGAGCCTCGATCGCTTTGTCCAGCCGTCCATTTGCCCAGCGTAGCCAGGTCAGACAATACTGCAGGCTCCGGAGCGATTCCTCACTCATCGCCACGCCCAGGCCGGAAGTCGAGATCATCAGTCGGCTCTGCCATGTGGACGGAGTCTGCCGCGATGGACTGTCTCGATTGATGTCGTCATAATTGGGAGACCTATGATCATCGTAGGGTGGAGGACCCTCTCCCGGCGACAGCCTCATCGCCAGTTCTGGACCCTTCTCTACGTCGACCTCCGTAGACTGTTGCTCGTTGCTCACCTTACGGCGTTTAGAGCGACTAGACTGGGCGGACGAGGATACCCGACGCTGTAAAGCCCACCGAAGGCCACTTTCCACGCCAGTCTTCCGACCTACAGTGCCAACGGTGTTGGCGACGGGAGAGCCGATGTTGCGCTCGAGGAATTCGGCGCTTGACTTGAAACGAGGGGAATAGGATTTAGAATTAGTATATGCCGACACAGAGCCGTTGATAGCGGACGAGATGAGGGGATGGGTGGAGGTGAGTAGAGATAGCAACGGCTCTGGTTGCTGCTTGGATTCGGGACGATTCATTTGCGACGTTCGCGGCGATTGACCGTAGTCTAATACCATCAACTGTTAAAGCCGTCCTGGTCAGGCCCACGGCAAGGAAGGAAAAGGGAACATACCAGTGCGAAGGCCCTCCAGGGCTTGGGCGGCTTCGATATCATCCATGGATAGTACACTGGTAGCTCGACGTGAACGGTCGTCCGCTACGGTAGAGTGATCGACGTCCATCATGGGGGGAGGAACATGATGAAAAGGGGGATAGGCAGTGGGAGGGGCGGAGTCAGATGAGGAGTCGGTTGTTGAGGGTGAGGCCGTAGATAGCGCTGAAGTATGAGGAGGGCCAGTGGGCGCAGAGACGGCGTCTGGGCGCGCAGAGAGGGAGGTTTTCGGGACCGACCTGCCGTTGGAGCGGTGGTCCATGGCTGCCCGGAGGCCCGAAAAAGGAAAGAGGGTAATGGATGGAGCCTGAAATTGGCTCTAGTAGGAGTAAGGGGAGAATGAGAATTGAGGAGTAAGACCGGATGGCAATGGGCGTGGGAGGAGGGACGAAGATCCCTTGTCGGAAGTTGTTCTGGGTTGCGATGGGATAATTGATTGCTGCTTTCTGGCTGAGGTTGGGGCACTTTCACGTGCAATCAATCCCGCACTGGGAAATTCTTCCCCCGCGCAGTTTGCTTAGTAGTACTTTCTTTCTTCCACTTACTTACTCCGTCACTCAGTAGTAGTTAGTTGTTGGTACTGGGGGTTTCAAATGATTTATTCCATTCCTTACTGACTACCAGGGTGTTACAACATTGTCATACTGTCTTCACACCCACATGTACCTCTTACGATTGACGTCTGTCCGGCACTTGCCAGAGGTTTTTCTCGTCACATGCGCGCGACTCGGAAGTCGGCCGTGGATTTTCACGTTCAGCCCATGAATCATGACTCGTCTCACCATCTGATCGTGGACACTACTGAATCCAATCCTGCTCGGCGCCTAATTACTCCATTGTCCCAAGCACTCAGCATAATCACTAATAACTTTTTAACTCTTTTCCGTCTTCACAACCCAATTCGATCGCTCTGACATGTGATGCCGCGTCATATTGCGCCGCCCCACCGCCTACCTTCCTGGCGCCTTCCACATGACTCCTGCAAGATTTAGTTGACCACTTATCCTGACTCTTTCCATTTCTTGTCCTTGGATTACTCAGCCCTCAACATACACCTGTCGACCATAGTAGGTTTACGGCTGTCATGTCGGCAAGTGATTGATCATTTAAGTGCCAGCCACTGATAGGGATTATTAAAATTGCCAGCAGTCTCACTCAGTCCCTTTTCAGAGTGCTGCGTCGCCAACGTCTTGACACGTGACCACAGACCGTCTTCCGGCCGAGTGAACTCTTAGCCGCGTGATATCATGTGCACAAGTCGTTACGATTATGCTTTGCGTCCGAGGTGTATCCCACGCTGATGCCGGGGGGGCTTTACATACTGATGCTATGACTGACACATGGAAAGCAGTGATTTCCAGACTTTCCAGGTTTCATCTTCCAGCCAATAATCAGTTATTGATAGAGGTTACAAAATCACACATCAGCCAAAGTCCCTAGCCGAATGGGGGACGGGAAAACAGATGGCTTGATCAATAAGATAATCCAGGTTATTAATATCAGATGTTTGGTACTTTTGCAACAGTAGTCCCAGCGGACCGTGCATCGTGTTGAAGGCGAAATCAAATTCTTGCCTGAGTGTCAGAGGTTTGGATTGGTGATTTGGTTCTCATAGTCCGTGGGGGTGTTTCAAGTGCATTCGATGAGAAAGTGCCTAGAGTGCGGAGAAAATTGGTTGCGGTTTGGGGGTAAGTTTGAGGTGTATTCTCCCATGCCTGACAGTAAATGGGAATAAACTGTCTACTTTACTTGTGTCTGGTGTTCAAGGCCAAGCCTAGTCTAGATGAAGACTTGAGAATTTTAAGACAACTAATTCTACTGTGTCAATCATAGACCCGCTATGTGACTGTTATCAATCTATTAAAAGCGGAGCATGAGTCACATGGCTGCCAGTCACCTGATCCGGCAGCGCCGATGCCGCATGAGATACAGCAGAAAGTCAACAGTTCCCAATCTTGGGTCTGCACCTTCTTGCTCCCAACGTCAATTCCAGCTGCCTGATCATCTACTGATCTTCAGGTCCCTTCGCTGGCGTCGCCTGTCCTTACCTTCCTCAACCTCTATCCATTTCCCCATCTCCCAACCCCAATTCCTTCAATTCGATGGCGTTCGCACGTCTCGCCGCCCGGCGGTTGCCCGTCGCCCGTCGGCTCGTCCCCAGCATTGACTCACTGCCCCAGCAGCGATTCTTCTCCATCTCGCAACATGTGAAGTCTCAGAACAAAGCTGCCGTGCCTAACCCCGATCCTGCTGCTGACTCTGTATCCGTGGCTTTCGTCAATGATCAATCTCCCTACATGTTGCCGACCTACGTGCGGCCGGCGCCGGTCATGGTCAAGGGCCAGGGATGTTACTTGTGGGATATGGAGAACCGGAAATACCTGGACTTGACGGCTGGTATTGCGGTCAACTCTCTGGGACACTGTGACCCCGAGGTGGCCCAGATTATCGCTGAGCAAGCCGAGGTGCTTGTCCACGCCTCGAACCTCTACTACAATGCGTGGACTGGAGCTCTCAGCAAGCTCTTGATCGACGTTACTAAGGAGTCCGGTGCCATGCGCGATGCTTCCCAGGTCTTCATTTGCAACTCCGGAACCGAGGCCAACGAGGCCGCCATCAAGTTTGCTCGCAAGGTCGGTCGTTCGCTCGACCCCTCCGGCGCGAAGCACGAAGTCGTCTCCTTCCACAACTCCTTCCATGGCCGCACCATGGGCGCTCTGTCTGCAACCCCGAACCCCAAGTACCAGACTCCCTTCTCTCCCATGCTGCCTGGCTTCAAGTACGGCAACTACAACGATGTGGCTCAGCTCGAGACTCTCGTCACCGAGAAGACTTGTGGTGTGATCGTCGAGCCCATCCAGGGTGAGGGAGGTATCAATGTGGCTACCCCGGAGTTCCTCGTCGCTCTGCGCAAGCGCTGTGACGAGGTTGGTGCCGTTTTGATCTTCGACGAGATCCAGTGCGGTCTCTCCCGGACCGGCTCCTTCTGGGCTCACGCCCACCCATCTCTCGCACCTGCTTCTGGCGAGGCAGCTCACCCCGACATCCTGACTTCTGCCAAGGCCCTCGGTAACGGTATCCCTATTGGTGCCACTATTGTCTCCGAGAAGGCCGTGGCCAAACACATCAAGCCCGGTGACCACGGTACCACCTATGGTGGTAACCCCCTGGTGTGCCGTGTCGCCCACCACATTGTCAACCGTCTGGCGGACCCCGAGCTGCAGAAGTCTGTTGAGACCAAGGGAGACCTGCTTGTGTCCGGATTCAAGGATCTCCAGAAGAAGTACCCCAACGTCATCTCGGAGATCCGCGGCCGCGGATTGATCCGTGGTGTCCAGCTCTCCCCAGAGTTTGTCTCCAAGGCCGGCGATTTGGTTGGTGCTGCCCGGGAGCGCGGCATGCTGATCATCACGGCAGGCGAGGGCTGCATCCGCTTCGTTCCTCCCTTGACCATTACTGAGGAGCAGATCAAGTCCGGCCTCAAGATTCTGGAGCAGGCTCTGGAAGCCGTGGTTGCTCAGCCTTAGAGTGGTGCGCGAGTGTCCCTAAAACGATCTACACTAAAAGTTAATTACCGTTTGTCGGTCTGTGCATATATTCTACTTGTGATGTGACATGCTTCATGCTATTGGATCCCGGGACATTTATATTTGTGTTGTTTCTTATATTGATACCTGCTACATTGGTATATAGACGGCGGGATAGAATTTAGAATTGATGATGAATTACTCACCATCCCGGTATTGAATTCACGTATGAGGGCACCGATATTTATTGATCGCGTCCGAACAAGGGTTCTTCACCATGCGTGGCCATGCCGCACCTAGCCCCTCACAAGGTAAGGGACGAGGCCGACTGCAACCTCAAAGGACATACATATTTCTCGGCTACCCACACCGGACTAACCGCTGCTGGCCGGACCTTCCTTAAAAGGAACTACTTGTGATATGGATGTCTTCTCCCCAAGTCTGCATTCTACGCCCTTTTCTATTTAGCTTCAACACTTTGGCTTTGAGACAAGATCAACCTGACAGCTTCTGGATAACATTGCATGTCATATTCCTGTCGTTATTGCTTACGGAGATCGGCTCGCAGGCATCAAATCACTGACATTCCGGCATTTGATGCCTATTATCAATACATCGCACATAGCACAACAGACTTCTGTCACTGCATCTAGTACTCACTTTGAAAGTACATCGTTCATCCACTCTACTTCTGATGTATCATCTGAGGTGATTTAATTCATTCAAAGGTAACACTGCATAAGCTACTCAAACAGGACACAACTAAGATACATGGAGAACAAATGAGCCGCTGAAGTAAACACATCCGCCCGGTCATCAACGCGCATTATCCAAAACAACGAAGGAAGAAGCCGAACATATCATAATACAAACGATGCCATAACTTTCACTGACCACCATATACACCCAATTCTTTACAACCGATGCATCGCTCCGTGAGAGCAGTACATTCCCGCCGCAACAGATCCCATATGGATGGGACGTCCATTGCTGCACATCGACCAGCTAGTACCCTCAGGGCCACAGATGATAGCCCCATCGACGCAAGGCTTGCCAGGAACGTACCGTGCACTCTCATCGTCAGCAGCGCCAGCGACACTAGCATCGTTCTGCGAGTGCGAGACCCCGGTGGGGACGGTCGCAACGCGCGCAGCCTCTGTTCCAAACGACGAGGCAACCACCTTAGCGGACGAGGAGGCCGCGGGTGTACTGCCAACAACTTGAGCAGCAACGTGGGAGGTAGACACAATCGGCCTGGACGCAGTCGGCTTGGGGGTAGACACAGGGGCATTTTTGACAGAGCTAGAGCTAGAGCCGGAGCTACCACTCGAGCCACTGTTACCCGCATCCAAGAAGGGCGCATCACCGGTGCAAGTAAACCCGGTGTTGCTGCCATTGATACTGCCCTCAACCGAAGGTCCCGGCAGGGGGAAGTTGACATCATAATTCTCGATAGTCGTGCACTGCCCGGGCCCATTAACATTGGCGATAAAGATCGGCGGCAGCGAACTAAATGCATCTCGCTTCCGCATCTCCTCCACGTCCCTCTTCTTACTATCACCGTCCCCAATAGTAACCTGCGCACAGTTCATATACATCTCCCGGTTCCCGACCTTATTGAACCAGGTCCAAGTGAGCAGCGCATCGCCTGTCGGTGCATCTGACGGGATCGTGAACTCGTACGATTCCGTGAGAGGACATCCGCCCAGCATGGAGTGAATCACCTGGAAGGATTTTCCTGTGTCGTACGACAGCGAGATCTGGCATGACCCGCCGTCGTGGGTCGCGCTGCCTTGGAGGTCCATCTCGTAGGTGCCGCCGGGACTGTAGGTCGCTACGGACCGGAAGGGGTCATTGGCATAGCCTTTGCAGGGGTAGTCGCTGCCGCTGGAGTCGAGGGGGTTCGTGTATGAGTAGTCCTTTTTGGATTCATCACCGTCTGGGTCGAGCGGGCTGCGGATCGGGTAGGGGTTGGACATCTGGATGTGTGCTGAGACGCTTGAGGCCAGAAGGCCGTAGGCGAGGAGAGCGGATTTCATTTTGATGTCTTCACTTTTCAATAGATATTTAAGAAGTTGCTAATCTCGTATATCCAGAGAGATATACAGGATACAGTAATGTCTTTTACAAGACTAGGAAAGATAGAATTAATTGATGAACAATCTACAAACCAATCCAACCCCCAGAATAAAAACCACCATCTTTATACCCCCCAGCAGCGCCACTATCACCTCCCAACCAGCAACCAAACTCTCCCCAAGGTATGCACACAGCCCACTCATAACCACCCATCCGCCGGGGTGACGATGCATTCCAACGTATCCCCCAGGTGAATAATAAGCCTTGACATGACCGTCGTCGTACTCGCCGTCGTGGCTCATGGCAACAGCAACAGCCAAACCTTTCTCCGATCCAACCCTCCCAACACTCTCACCATCAACCTCCCAAAGTAGAATTTTTCTCAAGAATGAAGGGATCCCCGTTTTCACCTTTTCCGCGGGTTACTAGCTCTCAACAGGGCAACAACAATAGGCATGTCCGGAATGCTGGCCCCGTCGGCACTGGCATTCCACATCGTCCCGCGCCCATTAGGAACGGGTGGACGGATGGATACCCTGTCAGCCGAAAGAAAGTCTGTTGACGGGAATTTTTGTCAATTGGATGGATATAGGGAATGTGATTGGGTAGGTTTTGATCAGGAGGCATCGTCAGTAGGGGTGGGTACCTGCGTGGCAACTGGCAAGGTTTGCGAGGACAGGGAATTAGGAATGGGATGGGATGGGGTGGGGTTGTCTTCAGGGAGGTACTAGGTAGGTGGTCGTCCTAGGAACAAGCTTTGGTGGAGTGGAGGGGGTTAAGTAATGCTCTGTTTGAATCCTAAACTATTGTTAGAGGGGTTTTGATTCGATTTGATTTTGTTGATTGGCTTTCTGGGGATATGGCTGGGTGTTTGGGCTTAGAAAATAGTTACACTCATGGCTTCGTTGCCTACAGTAATAAGTAGTGATGTATTTGCCTTGAATAATCCTTTGGTATTATGTGATCTATTTACTTTTTGTTTCCCCATACACCCATGACTCAATAACGCTCATTCATAATTCATGCACGGCTGAGGGACTCGCCCTCCTCGGCCTTCTGGAGACCGTACTTCTTCAGACTGTAGGACGGAGGGTGTTAGCTTATGTTTCTCTCTGGGAACAAACAATTAGTGGTGTCATACCGGATAGTCTGAATGGCAACGAAGCCGGTGGTGTCGGTGGGCTCAAAGTCGTCCAGGGAGTCCATCGAGGCTTCCTGCTCGGAGTAGAGCTTCTCGGTGCTGGAGGAGCGACCGAGGATGTAGACGTGGCCCTTGTAGCAGCGGAGACGGACCTCACCGTTGACGCGCTGTCAAGTTTGTTAGATGCGGTTGAGCTAGACTTGGATTTACGGCCACTTACGCGCTGGGAGAACTTGAGACTGTTCTCGATGAACTCACGCTCAGGGCTGAAGTAGCTGTGGATGGGTTAGAACAACTGTTGTATAGTCCAAGACTGTGGAACACGTACTATCCGTTGTAAAGCTGGATGGACCAGTTGTGGGTGACGAACTGGTCACGCAGGGCGCGGACCTGGCCGTCCAGGACCAGACCCTCGAGGTCAAGGTGGGCATCGCGGAGGATGGTCATGGCGGGGGCTGCAGCATGTTAGCAAGTCCTAGCTGGAAGTGCAGTGTGGGGTGCAAGACACATACAGTCGTAGCAGCCACGGCTCTTGAGACCGATGAAACGGTTCTCGACAATGTCAATACGGCCAACACCGTGGGTGAAACCGATCTTGTTGAGGGTGTAGAAAAGCTCAACGGGGTCGGTGTACTCCTTCTCGGGAGTGACAAGCTTGGTGGGAACACCCTGCTCGAAGTGGATGGTGAGGTCGGTGGGCTCGTTGGGAGCGGTCATAGGGTCGGCGGTCATGGTCCACATGTCAGCGGGGGGAGTGTGGTTGGGGTCCTCCAGGACACCTATCGACTGGTCAGTAAAATGATAAGTAAACTAATGCCAATGGTTCACTTACCAGCCTCGTAACTGCAGTGGGCGGAGTTGGCGTCTATACCAATAATTAGTACACTTAGAGCAATTACACGCGGAAGAGTAATTTGACGAACCCATGGACCAGGGCTTAGCCTATATCATACTGTATTAGCCTGTATTCGCGCAATCTGTATAGACACCACTCACCTTGGTGGAAGTAACGGGGATGCCGGTCTGGGCGGCGTAGTCAAGCAGATCGTTGCGACCAGCGAAACGCTTGAAGAACTTAGGGTCACGCCAGGGGGCAATGACCTTGATGGAGGGCTGGATGGCGTAGAAGGCGAGTTCGAAACGGACCTGGTCGTTACCCTTGCCGGTGGCACCGTGGGAGACGAACTGGCAGCCTTCGCGCTGAGCAGCGCGCATCTGAGCGCGGGCAATCACGGGGCGAGCCAAGCTGGTACCGAGAAGGTAGCGACCCTCGTAGATGGCATTGCACTCTGCGATGTGAGATTAGCGGACTGATCGGGGCACGTAGCCGGACTAGCAGTCTTACGGATGGCGGGGAAGCAAAGCTCGGTGATGAATTCACGGCGCAAGTCCTCGATGATCATCTTCTTCGCACCGATCTTGAGAGCCTTGGCCTCGACAGCGGCCCAGTCCTCCTCCTGGCCGACATTGCCGAGGAAGCAGACGACATCGTAGCCTTCCTCTGTGAGCAATTGTTAGTCGAGCCGATGGATATTCGACCGGAAATAGGGAGGAAAATGTACCGATCAGCCAGCGCAGAATGCAGCTGGTGTCAAGACCGCCTGCAATGGAAATTGTCGAGTTAGTGCACCGAGCGTTATCAAGACCGCAATATTGCGGGGTCGGGCGGGCGAGAACATACCGGAGTAGGCCAGACAGACACGGGGCTTTTCAGAGGCCATTGTGATTGTGTAAAGGGGATTGGTAGGAAAAATCGGATAGACCGGCGGGAGAAGAGGTTGTTGGGCAGCAAAGAAGGATGAAAGAAGAGACTTGGGAAAGAAAAAAGATCGCTGGGGAAGATCAGTTTTCGCGATGGCTCATTCAGGCGGTCGATGCAGGTCGTTGACTCATCCGGAGTCGGAGCTAGTGCCTTACGTAACGATTTTATCGACGAGCCAATCAGCGACTGTGGATCGTCCTGCATCGATAGGGAAGTCATTATCGCTTCGTCCGATAAGTAATCTCCGTGAATAATGACTCACTACAATATTGGGGGTAACTATGCTTGCTGTGAGTCCTGGATAGCATTGGAGGGGACAATTACAATAGCTAGATAATGCCTCCCTCCAATTTCATACATTGACCAGAATCAGTACCTTTTGAATTGCAAAGAACAGGGCAGCAGAGGGGATATCTCTGTAGTCACGTGCGTCATTTCCCCGACGGCTAATACAAGCCCTCCGATATGGATCCGGGGAAGGGCAACTGGTTCCTGATTTTGTCTGAACTCCCACAAAGTCAGTTCTTGTGTATTGTTGAGTGCATATGAATATATGCGAGCTAAGCAGAACAGTACAGTTAATTTTGGAATATTCTGTCGGCTTATTTTGCTGCTCAACTAATTCAATTCTGTAAAACAGAGAAAGGATCGCACGCCCTGAAGTAATTATATGTTTCTGCACTTGAAGCCAATTTCTTCATCATAATTGACCACCATCACTTTCCTGTCCTAAATTACCTACTGAGTAATACTAAGGCTATCATCGGCCAGTGGAGCATCATATGAACTCAATTAGCTATTTTATGAATTAACTATCGCCTGTCTCTAGAGTAGACCTAGTAGCTACTAATTCTCTGTCAAGATGCTCCAAGTGCTTCAAATTCCGCTTCTCAGTTCTGCATATTTCCAGCTGAGATTACAATCAGATAAAGTATCATTATACATTCTGTTAGCTGTTGACAATTATACCAGTTCGGTCTCACTACTAGTTCGGTTTTGTCTCTAAACCCTAATATTCAAGCATCGATTGGGCGCAATACTAAAAGCGCTGAGATGAGCCAAGGTTGTCTAGAGCTTCTTTAATACCCCACTACTGCAGCTAAGAATAGATAGTAGTACGAATAGCTTTCCCCAGGAAATTGGAGTGGCGCTAGAGAAACTTCGCAGAACGAACATCAATGGCCAGGTCATCTATCGATCGTTTTAGACGAGTGACGCCCTGCTTTCGCTGTAGTGTAGATGTTACGGATTGGTACCGAGAGGAATTGAGAGCAAGTTTGATAAAATAAATAAATTGTCAGATAGCTATAGGTTGAAAATTAACTCTCTGGACCAGGCAATGAGTCACCCTGCGGGCCCATATATCCCGTCACGAATGGTTACCGGACGATCGTTATAGCCTAGTTCGTCTAGAGTAACACCACCCAGATGAAACAGTCTATCTTTTCTCTTATGGACTAGAGAACATCTTAGTCTGTCATTTACACATAAAGCACTTCAAATTTCCCAGACAGGGCAGAGACTCTTGTGTAATGAGGCTATAGACACCTTCATGTCTAGAGACTTGTTCAAATGATATGTACATAGTTTAGGCATTGATCAGAAACAATAGGTCTGCTATATACATTAGTACCACATAGTATAAGCTGTTACAATGCACACTTCCATCTTTATTTGGTTCTACAGCTCAGGACTCTTGAAAGTTCTGGATAGGAGATAGGAGACTAACAGGAAGTATGATCAAGATATGCGGATGGCTGCTTTGCTGTTCCCATTTTCCTGACCGACATATTTTCAACATCTTAAGATAATAAGGTTATTATAATCTTCTTTCTACTTTCGCTGGTACTGTGCAATTCCTAGCTATGGTGTGAAGCGTCTTCTGCTTATGCCACGAGATGGCAGTATTTATGCACATGTTATGTAATCAGCGCTAGTCCAGATTAGCTGAACTGCGGACTTCTTCCCAAGTATTGACCTTCTTTCTTTGCTCCTCAAGCAGCATTCTTAAGATGGCGTATCTCAGATCTTCTGCGTTCAAGTCCCTGCTGAGGACTCGGGCATCCTCTCTATGCCCCCAGCAAAGGCGCTGGGCCCAAGTGCACGATGTCCGTTTCCTCGCCACACACCACGATCCCAACCAAGTGCTGGACAGGTACCGCTCGAAACTCAAGCAGAAAGCCCAAGCGTAAGTCGACCGCGACAACAGTCATGACCGGCTCACTCACTCCTCTCACCATAGAGAGGGACACCAAGACATCGATTCTCTGAAGGAGGCCTACAAGGAAAAGATTGAAGAGTTCCGTCACAAAGCAACAACTCCTCTCACTCCGGAGCCACCCAAGTCCTCGCCCTCCCCGTCCACGACCGGTCCTTCACCCCCTCCTCCTCCACCTACTCCCCAGGCTCGCGCCGCCTCCTCCGCCACATCCACTGGAATCAGACCTCTTGACTCGTTCATCGACGTCGAGAAAGTGCGCAGTCTCCCGCCCAAGGAAATCGAGGCCATCTGGCGTCTTCGTTTTGCCAACAACTCTCATTCGGTCTGCGCCGTAATTCCGGTAGAAACATACCAGCGCATCGTCTCCGCCGCACGCCAGAACCCCCAATTCGTTCTTCCCCTACCCCGTACGCAGAGTGAGGCGCAGACCGCGGAGGAGAACGCAGAAGCCGCCAAGGGCGGTGCGGACATTCATTTCCTCCAATGGGGTTTCCATCCCCCAGCGTCGGCGACCGCTTCTTCCGCTGCTTCAGCCAACGACCACACTTCCACGATCATCTTCACAGCGTTGGCTTCGTATCAGCTGCATGGCTCGTATGCGCAGCCGCATACGACGGTCACACATTATCTGGATCTGGCGGATGAGAAGGGTCTGGTTCTGATGAATGGTCAGGTGATGCCTGATTCCGGAGTATCTGCGACAGATGCCACCTGGCTGGTTAGCTGTGTTCAGCGTTTCTATGACTTTGGGGGTCAGGCGAATGGACGGAAAGGCGAGCTTTTGCAGGCGTTCACTCGCGGTGACGTGCAGAACTTCAAGGTTGAGGACTTGATGGCAGAGGCCGAGAAGTTGTAAGGGTCCCACTAGTATTGTAGATAGATAGATTGTACGATATACGTTTTACCAATACGCAGCCTTTCCCGCGCGGGTATTTAGCTTGTAAGCAGCCTCGAGGTTGATGAGTGTTGGGGGTCAAGCTATCCATACCCCACAGCATTCCCGGAAGATAGTGAGGAAGATGCAGCAGCAGCTGATGTGAGAGTGACTGGCTGTCGCCGGTCCGCCAACCAATCGGGCTTACAGTGGCTAGTAGGACTACTATTACTACTACTAGTGCTTAGTTCTTTCCTCTTTAAAGCCCCCCTGTCTTTCACAGCCTTGTCCTCCCTAGTGTCCAATCAAATGCATGGTGTCATTCCACTTGCACTCCGCACTGAGTCAGTAAATGCTTCGTCGCAGAGCCTTGTCTCTTAGACTGAGGCACTATAATAGTACTTCACATCTGCCCTGACTTCCCCAGAATTTTGATTTCAGTTTCGAGCGATAACTCTATAGAGCCCCAAATCTTACGAAAATATCCACTCATTTTTCTTCACAACTTCCACATAACTTTCACTGGACTTATCTTTATAGCCTCAACTGCTCGCTCGGTTTCTCGACCATTCACTATGATGAGAGATGCAGTAAGCTTGGATGTATGGCGTCTTATCTTTGAGCAGTGCACCACTCAGGATCTTTTCCACCTCTGCTTGGTCGACAAGATCTTTAACTCGATCGCGACACCCGTTTTGTACCGATCTATCTCCCTGGTGGCTTATGAGAATCTCTCTGGCTCCCGTAGGTTCTCCAAGTCCACAGAAACGAAAACGGAACCAGAGTTGCCTACAGGCCCATGGCTTCTATTTTCTCGACTGGAAGCCGACGAAAATGACACCTTACGAGCTTGGGTACAGGAAATCAATATTTCGAGTCCTTCTGCTTGGGCAGACGAGGACTTCCTAGAACGACTCCAGAGCAATGATTGCTTGGCCACACTGATTGCCCGTCTGCCAAACCTTCGACGGATCACCATCGGCTTTCCCAGTATTCAATCGACAACATTGATTCGCACCATCTATGAGCATAAAAGGAAGCCAGAACTTCTCCTACTCAACCAGTATAGCGAGGAGATTAACTCTAGCTTAGCGGAGCAGACTCTACCCCGTGTCACGACTCTCTCTGCATCAGTGAACCCGGCAAATGACCGAAACAGGCCAAATAGGCAGATACCCACGTTACAAAGATTGTTTTTCAAATGCTCACATCTCCGGTCGTTCTCGCTTACTGTCATGAGACAATATGGTGGTTGTGTTATAAGGATGCCAAGGCATCCTGTTATATGGAGCTTTCAGCTTACAGGCGAAGAAATATTCCCTCCACTCGAGCATCTTTCCCTCGACGGATACCCGATGGAGGATCAGCAATGGAGGTTTTGGCGTGATGGGCTTCAGTGGGACAAGCTGGTGTCACTAGCTGTAGGACCGCAGAGGTGCGCTGGCTTGTTTCGATGTCTAGTTGGCTTTACCAGATCATTAAAGATCCTTGAAGTGTCTGTCTGGGAAGGCGAAGGCGGTCATGAGCGAGAGGAACTCATCGAACTCCTCTCATCATTTGATTCTCTGGAAACCCTAGTTTTAAAAGGGTACAAGTGTCCGATTGAGGCGATTTTTCATCACAGTAACCTATCTACTCTTTGTCTGCATGAAGAAGAATCTTCCTCCAAGGAGCGTCCGCGACAAGTCCTAACAGCGGAGGAGCTCAGTCAGCTCGATGCTAACTGTCCCAAATTGAAGTCACTTCAAGTGGGAGTCAAGAGAGAGAACGATCAATGGGTAAGCCAATGTATCCTCTGTCTTATACTATCACATGAACCGAGATCTAACCACACCATAGCCCGACGACGTCTTCAACAAACTAGCAACCGGTTTTCACAACCTCAGGAGCCTATCTGTGCACTTTGAACTAGGCCTCCCCGACATAAATAACCCCATCAAGCCTCTTATAAATTATGCCTCTGTGGGGAGCATCGGCCAGAATTTCTTTGACAGTAGAAAGCAGGCGGGCATTGAAGTATTCGAATCGTTCACCTTGACCGTCTGGACAGGTAAATACTTCCGTCGCTTCCCACAATGGCCACCAATGTACGCCGGTTTCGAGAAGAAATTCTCAGCGACTTACAAGATATCCTTGCCGAATGATTCCTCCGGTGAGGTCCAAGTCCGCCATTTGGAGAATGAGCGATTGGACCTGATCAACTCCAAGAAGATCAAAGTCCATTCGTATGAGAGGTCGCAGCTTGCTAAACAGGTTGCTGCAGCCGTGGAAGGCCCAAAGGTCGAGGATTGCTCGGAGTGAGGAAGCCTTATTCTTTCTTTTTATGCTTGTCCTAGGGCTGGGGGTATTGCCTAGCATATGTTGTTGATGATGTATATGTATTTTTGCTGGTATGGAATGTCGCAGTGCATTTGTCATTATGGTACATCAGATATCTATTTTACTTGATGTTTCTTTGTTCATGATAATAACCTACATTGAAATACGATATCCACATGTATCATGTGAAGAAAATATAAATACGCTTGGAAATACCCCTTAACCACAGTAACTAGCACCATCTCGCAGCCAATTAGTCCGTTAAGGCCCTCCGGATACGATGTTGTGATAGTGTGTTGCATGTAGACAAGGGCTCTGATGCTTCTGTAGATTACATAGATACAGTCCACGTTAATGTATACCATCGTATAGTATTCATATGCTATATAGCAAACATAACCTATTTACAAACCACGCTCACCCCACACCCACCCCACCAACCAACCCCCTGATAACCCCTCATGAAGAAAACGCCGTCTCAATCTCAAAGCTAACATCATTATTGAACGACGTCTTCGAATCAAACGTCTGCACACCACCATTGCTAGCAGCATACAAAACATTCTCATAATGCCTGAAGTACCTCGTCGGGTAACTCCACGAGCGCAACGAAGTGCCCTCACCATTCAACGCCGCCTGGGGACAGAAAGTAGCATCCTCATGGAACTGCTTCGTGCCATCATTGGCATTAAGCAACAACTCAAAGTTATAATGCCGGATATAGCTGCCAGGGGTATCGACCGACTCAAACGAGAAGCACTGGCTGTTAGCCAAACCAGTGACAACAGTCCAGCTAGCCTCCTCCTTCAACGTCGTGGAACTATCATCATCCACAACCTGCGTGTTCACAGTAGTATCAGTATGCGCGATATACCTCGTCGTGTATCCCGGGGTCGTGACACGCAGCGAGACCACCTCTCCAGAGGTAAACGACGGACCGCTGACCAGCGAACCGACGACGTATTTAGCAGCGACGATATTCTCCTGGACGGAGTTCTCGGTATCGTCCGAGGGATATCCGGAGGTCATGACACCCTCGTAGAAGGTACCCTGGGCGCCGTTGCTGTTATCACCACCAATACCCAGGATAATAGCACCCTCCTTGCTCATGGGGTTATAACCGGAGTAATCCGGACGGGCTCCGCTATAGTACGTGGACAGGGAGCCAGAGGCAGCATTAGCCCCGCGAATAGCCCACTTATCAGCGCCGCCCTTGACCGCGGCAGTGACGAAGCGGTAAGAGATAGACGGATCACCGGAGTTATATCCCTCGTCGGCACCAGAGAAGAGGTTGTTCTCCATGTCAACCATGATCCAGGGCCCATCGCCGGCGCCGTAGCCCCAGGCGGTGCTGTTACCGAGGTAGATGGCCTCCATGTGGCCGGCGCCGGTGTCAGTGCTGCTGGTCTCGGCATTGCCGTAGTCGAAGCAGCAGGCGTCGTTGTAGTGCGTGCCATCCAGCACGGCGTACATGCCTTCGGCCTCGTCGCCGGTGGCGGTGCCTGTGGCTTCGTTGTTGCGGTAACCCGTGCCGGGGGACATGAACACGCCGTAGGCCCTTTGGCCGTTGAGGGTGACGGGTGCGCCAATGGCGCTGGCCAGGTTGTCGTAGCCGTCGGTGTCTGGGCCGTCGAAGCCGCCTGGGGGTGCTTGGGTCAGGTGGTTGCCGTTGCCGGATTGGTCGTAGATGATGGTGATCAGGCAGGTGGTGTTGGCGCAGAAGGTGTCTTGCGCAGAGGCGTCGGCGACACCGCCGGCTGTGAGCGGGGAGATGGTGGTAGTGGTGTCATCGGAGCCGCGCTGGAGCTGGTAGAGGGCGCCGCTGAAGGAGCTGTATAGAGCGCGGGTGGTGCTGTGTGCGGCTACGCAGGGAGTGTCGCCGGCTTCGTAGATGTCACAGGGACCGGCGCTGACAGTGGCGGCTAGCCCTAGGGCGAGGAGGTTTCGGCGGGAGAACATGGTGGTGGATGGATTACTGCCTGCTCAGGAAGGTCTGGGCTAGGAGAAGACTCAGACAGTAGGATAGGCCGCTTGGGGAAAGAAGTCATGCTACTAGGGCGAGAAGGGGGGCTTATTTATATTCTTCACTGCAGTGCAGTGCCCATGCATGGAGTGCATGATATGGGAAGTCTAATTACATGTGTGGCTTCAGGGGTCAGGGATTTTCCTCCAATATTGGGGCATCCTGTATACATTGTCAAGTAACCGGTCGGTTAAAAGGCTCACTTTCGAGGCAGCAGGAATGCGTTGTTCCACCTGATGTCAAGCGACGACGGCATTCCGGCGGGCGTGCAGGGCGTCGTGGAGTATGTACCCCGCAGGATGGGAGGGATTTAGTTGATTTAGTTCCTGAAGGCTTGACAATGGCATTGTCCGTGCCTAGGGCTAATGCCAGTGCCGCCGGGGTTTTGCCCGGAGGGGATGCGGGGGAGGAGACTAAACTGTGTTGCCCGCTCATCACGGTTCGTCACGTTTCTTCAGGGATCTGTTCCTCCTGGATCAAGCCTCGGTAGTTATAGAGGGGATGGAGGTGCCGCATTCCTGTGGAGGTTTGTTTTGGTCAGAGTGTTGAATGCTTATCCGGAGGCAGTGTATGCTTTTGAGTAATGGGCCAGTTTTGGAAGCTACAATTTGGATGCCATTACCCCGGATAGTGAGGAATGAATGTCCCTGAATAGCTGCATGATGATCGGAACGAATTCCGCTTTGCAATAAGTATAGTCGAAATAGCATGAAGTAGACAAAACAACCGACCCGTGTCCGTCGTACGATCTTTACCCCTGGGAAGGGGGATGGCTTTAACCGGTGCAGTGAGGGGAACCTATGTTCTTCACACCATGTAGTCATGCTACTTGAACTCTATCAGGATACTATCCAGCCTTGTCTTTGAATTAAAGCTGTGAATGGCTGCGTTTGAATTGTCTAGCTTACCGGACCCACTAAGCACAGCCCAAAGGAGATGCCGTCGGTTATATCATGATGCATGAGTAGTCCAGCTGACTATTGACGTCCGGAGCGTCTGTGAGAAACGCGGACAATTACCGGACACCTTCCGAGACAGTCCATGACACAGATCTACGGAATAGCTTATATGGCTAGAATAGACATGCTCTGAGCATCTTGAAAGGAGAGATTGAATGCCAAGCGGCCCTCCGCATCGTCAGTGGCCCTCGGCAGGCTCGGGCCGCCCGGGTTCCTGGGCATGTTGAACCCAAATCAAGCAGCTGACCAGGTTTGCTTGGCGAGGAGACATTGCGTGAATCTTAATCTCTACACTACTTCTAAGAAGCTTATGGTGTAATAGTTTGCCCCCCTAGCACTGATGTTGACTGTCTGCTCGCCTCAAACCTTCCACTAGGGCATTCATATTTGGTTGACGACCCAAGAACCTCTGCAGCATCTGAAACAAGTCTTGTTGGCCGCCACCGTTTTGCAAAATCTCGCGACGGTACTTCTCCCACTTGTCCTTCTGGAATGGTCCTTCAGCAAAGACGGAAAGAAAGACGTCCTGGGCCATTGCCGTGCAGCTTCAAGAGGGTAAGTCTTCAGGAATGGTATAATAGAGCAAGTAGTCTGGACAGAAGAGGAACATACATGAGATAAGCATAGTAGCAGACATCATAGCCCGCTGTCAGATGACTGAACGTTCCAAATGCATAGCCGTCTCGGCACTCGGAGAAGTCCATACTTTCAACCTCCTCACGGAGGTCATACCAGAGCTTCTAGACATCCAGATTTGAAATCTCTGCATCCGTCTTGAGACTATGGATTTGCAAGTCGAAGATGGAGATTGACCTGCTCAGTTTGATTAGTTGAATTCAAAGACAAAAAGCAAAAACATACAATTGATACAAATGATATAGGCCTCGATTCAGGTAACGATGCTTGATAAGGCGTTCGACTACATCCTCCGGAATCTTCTTTGGCGGATCGGGTGAGCTGGGATGTTGCTTGCGCCACTCCATCAGGTAACTATTCTCTAGCGTAGTATAGTGGCAGCTGAGACCCTGCAGAACCTCTTTCATCCAGCACCAGTTCTCGAGCATCATGCTGGGCATCTCTCCGAAGTCAGGGGGAAGCCGGTAGCCGTGAAATCGGACGTACTTTGTTCGTGCAAGGAGATCGTGGATTCCATGACCCATTTCTGTGTCTTATGTTTAGGATAAATTCAAGCTTGTCTACCGTGGAAAAGGGTTACCACTTGATGGTGCTTGAGCAAGGCACAACCGGTGGGAGTGGGAGTAGGGAAGGAACACATGAGGATTGTGGCAGGGTATTGCCGACTGCCATCTGGGCGGAGATAGCCCTGAAATTCTCTGTTAGTCTGGATCGAGTGCGATTTCACTAATGTTTGGCTGGCGCATACACATTGGAGATTCACACTTTGGTTACCGCGATATTTGTTTTCTCTCCATAGCAGATCAAAATACAGATACCCAACAAACTGCTTGGTCGGCGCACTCTCCCAGACAGAGAATACCCGGACGGACTCATGCCAGAGGCTCTCCTTCTCAGCTTCGACAGATTCGAACTGGGGACCCAAAACAGAGGCAAAAATACCCAGCATTCCTATGGCTGTTTGTTCGAGGGGATAGAACTCAGATAGCTGCAGCTGGTCAACCGCAACTTCCTCTTCTACTAACCGCATGTAATAGGGTTTATCCCACGGGGGAAAACCCACACCATCTTTGTTACACTTGTCTTTTATATCCTTCATCCTCCTCTGCTGCAACACCGCAATTTCATCTTTGCCGCGGGCGCACAGTGTCTCCTTCAATCCATCCAGAAACCCGCCTAGCCATGTCGGATCCTTCACCATACGTTGCTGCAGCCGATACCCAGCATGTGTAGAATGGTGCAATCGATGGGCCCGTCGAGCCCGTCGACGGACAATTTCCTCAAACAATGGCTGATTAACCTTAAGCTTCTGATTGTCGGCCAAAAACATAGGGCGACGAGCATAGGTCAACACTGCCAGTGTACCTCCATTCGCAAAGGGCACAAATAGCTTTTCTTTTTCTTTCTCACCATCCGATTTCCACTTTCCTAAGTCACTCGCTGGTACTCCTTCCAACTCGTCCCGTGTAAACCATACGCCCCCATCTTCCCTTGATAAATTCTCCTGAAACTTCCTCTCTATTTGTCCAATATTTGCCCCTTCCTGCAAGAAGCCTTCCACCTCTTCCACATCCAGCTCCTCGTGCCCTGCCATTCGGTATACAGTCAACTCACGTTCGAGCAAATGTTGCGATTCCGCATCCAATGGCTCAAAGTCCTCTCGATTGTCACGGACAGCCTGCAGTGGACGGAAGTAGTCCCCGTTGGCAATCCATGCCGCCTGTGCTTCGGCATAGACGCTCATGGCGGAGTGAACGACATCCTGGGTCTCCCGTAATGGAGCACCGTACTGTAGCATGTCGATCATGGCTAGCTGGCCTTGGACTGCATTTTCGGTCTGCGCCAAGGGAAGAAGAGTGTTGGCGAAGGTGGCTGTTTCTGGAGTCGTTGCTTTGAGTACTGAATTGCGCGTCTGAGTGAGTTCATCAATAATTTGATGCATGAGGGGGAGAATTTGGTCAGTGGGTGGGGCACGGGGAAGCTGAAACATGATGTAGGTGACGGTTTGAAGTCAGGCTGCGAGTGCTATGGAAGAAGATGTTTGGTATCTTGGGTGTCTGATCTGAATTAGTCCAGGGTATTTCAATGGGGAGCTGAAAGGAATAAGGAATCGTTGATATAGTATCATTCTAATGAGACAAAAAGAGGGGGAGGGGGCTGGTTGAGGCTAGGGCCTGCTTGGAGCTTCCTTATAGGGAAGAGTAACTTTTGTAGTACGTCGGGTGACTACCACTAGTGGATTGTGATTAGATTGCTTGGATTGTCTCCCCTGTTCCTGCATGCTTAGCGTTCTGTCTAAGATATTAGTAGATCACGCAATAGCCACGTTTCATTCGTTTATATTCGGTAGTATGGTTATCAGCTGAGGTTGTTTAATCAGACAAAGACATTGACTAGCTATGGCTTATAATTTCCGCCCAGCTTATAATTGTTACTGTTAATGCTGGTTATGATAGACAGCAGCCTCACACTTAGGAGTAATAGTGCTGCTCCAACTCTTCCCTTATTCATGACGAAGTCTTGCAGTTAAGACAGAAACTCCAGAATACCAGAGGTGCCTACGAAAATAGACACCCTGAGAGTAAGATGTCTTATATCTTCAGAGTCCATTTAGAATCACGAACGGGAGAACCTTCTCCGCGTCCGATTTATACAAGTTGATACAAATTCGTTCGACTTGATTCCACCATGACCCTAGTACAAAGATTTCGGAATTTGTCAGATTACTGAGTTTCCAGCTAACGTAACCCACGGTTAAGCGGCCCACCACGGTTAGGCGGCCCAGGTGTAATACCATATAAAAGACCCTTTTTAAACATAAGATATCTCAAGTATTATAAGACTAGAAGACTCGATATTACATAAATAAGTTATAAATTATATAAACAATCATCCAATACTTCTTAAAAATCTATATATGAATAGTATCTTATCATGTTACAAAATTTGTAATTTATCTGTAATTTTAGATACATTAATATAATTTATATAAGAAAAATTTGAAAAATTTTTAAAAAATCATATATTATTCTTTATATTGTCTGTTATCTATGTATGAAGTTGGAACTAATTAGATGCAGTATTAGTTGAGATATAAAGATTTAAAAAAGCATCTTTTATATGGGATAATCAGATGGGCCGCCTGACCGTGGGTTACGTTATTGTATAGCTACATGGCCTACAAAAAGTATGCACCAGGGTTACGGGTTGCTTAAAGTATCCACGTCCTGATCCGTGGATCGGGCTTCAGGCACTTGTGCCGCGGAAAGTTGATCATCCAGAGCAATATGCTGCTTGTTGTGAGCCTACGAAGTATTGT
Organism: Aspergillus neoniger CBS 115656; assembly: GCF_003184625.1. Lineage (NCBI taxonomy): Eukaryota > Fungi > Ascomycota > Eurotiomycetes > Eurotiales > Aspergillaceae > Aspergillus > Aspergillus neoniger. The sequence continues at coordinate 782,406 of NW_020291132.1, forward strand.
AAAAGTAACGAGTGGCATCTCTTTAGACAGTACTTGTTATCCCGTTGTTTATATAAATAATGTGCCAGATAGCAGAGATGAACTGATATATTTTCTCGTAATAATCGTACTCAAAAGGCTTGTCTACTACCTTGATACAACTGATGAAGTACGTGCGTTGCATGCTGTACTCGATTTCAACACAAGATGAGTTATTAAGTCTACATCTCATGATAAAAAGTGAAATGTATGAAGAGAAATCTTTCTATCGGAATTAATTTTCGGATCCCATTGGGTGCTAAGAACACACAAACCACATGACATTAATACCCCACTTGATCGCCGAGCGGGGCATATTTGGTGCAACTTCGGAATCTCCTGTTTGTTCCCCAACAATAACTCGATAACATACCAGGAAATCTCACAGCCTCATCCTAGCAACCATGGCAAAGACAATTGTCGCAACTGGCATCTCATCCGGCTTGGTGTGCTTAGCTTTCCACCCTTCCATGTATCAGTTTCTAAGACACCACAGGGCTTTGAAACAATCAAGCAGTTGCTTGAGCAAGCCGAACCGTACAATTTCATCTTGGGCGCGCGAGACACGGCCAAGGTTCAGGCTGCTTACGATAGCCTCAACTATGACACTTCCAAGCATTCTATCACCATTTACCCACTCGACCTCCTGTCCTTGAAGAGTGTGCAGTCTTTCGCAGCAAATGTCCTTTCCAAGTTAGGTTCCGAGAAGCTGGCTTATCTCTTCCTCTGCGCCGGCACTCTGGACAATGGCGAAGGCCCCGGTCCGCATGGATCGCAATGGTGCTCAGGATATGTTGTTAACCATCTAGGTTCGTGGAATATGGATAGACTTTGAGCGTACAAAAGGGAAAGTGGATTCACTAACAGTGAAGCAAATTTATAACAGCCCCGCATTATCTGGTCCACTTGCTCCGTGATGTGCTATCTGCCTCGCAGTCGCGGGTTGTTTTCGTTTCTTCCGGGGCGATCCGTGGTCTCAGAGACCAGGATCCGGGTGAGATCCCTGCATTATCCTGGTACTCCATTCTGCCATTTATTAACTGTTTATGGTATAGCAACCCTTGACGTGGACCTGAAAGCCAAATCTGGCGCAGGCTATCGTCCGATATACAGTGCCTCCAAGTTCGTCCAGCTGTTGGGTGCATTTTACTGGCGGCGTGAACTTCCGTCTTGCACGGTCGTTGCTGTTTCACCGGGTCTCATTCCGAGCACTCCTCTCGCTTCGTCAATGGGTTTGACCATGGATATGCCCGATGCCAAGACCATCCCCGAGGGTGAGGATCACTCATAGCTTACTCTTTACGTTGACTTGCTGACGAACGTCTATAGGTGCCCAGAACCTCCTCCGCGCCTTTTTCATTAACGATTTCCCGGCAGATCCGGAACAGATCTTCTTGACTAGCTGGGGAGAGTGGTGGCCTAAGGATGTGTATGCTCTGGCCCTTGATGCTGACTTGCAGAAGAAGTGGTGCTTGAGCAGGGAGGAAATTGAGAAGACTGAAAGCATTGCTTGAACATATCGTCGATGATGACGGAAATATGATCAATGTAGATGTGCTGGATATATTTATGCCAGGGACTTAACACATACTTCGAACCTAGAATCTCTCTTTCGAAATGCAGATATAGTAAACTATGAGACATAATATACTCCACTGAATAGAGTAAGGGGTGTACTTTCACTTCTGAGGGAATCATGATTGCTCTTTGCCCTCAGGTTGTCCGAGCTCACCCGTGCCGAAATCTAATGCACGCCAGATTCAATGCACCGAAAATGGCTGCCTAGATAATAGTGTTGTAGAGACAACGTGCTAAATTAGCTACTGTGATGAAACCTCGTATAAGGCAGTATGCTTCGTTAAAGTCTCAGACTATCGAAACGTAGGTTACACAGCATGAATCCTTCAGACAACCCCACGCCGGTCGAACTTCCAATCTGACAGTCTAGCCCGGATGATAAGAACCAAACAAAGCAATACCCTTTGCCCCATATTACGGGTCTCACCCCGCAAAAAGCAAATGAGCGTTCTCGACCCCATCCATCCCAGTCTTACCACTCCACAGCACCCTTCACTATTGCTGCCCCCAAATCCCGGTCGCCATCTCATGAGCAATTTCATGAAATTGCCCCTCATTTAATTCATGAGCAAGCACCACTCGAATAGCATATGGGGTGGCATTAAGAGAATCAAGCTGGAGCTTGCGTTCCCCCACTACCCGCAGAATCCACGCCAGCAGCTTCTCCATACGAAAGGGGAGCTGAGCGCGAAAGATGTTGTTGGACGAGCCCTCGTGAATATTTGTGATGATGATATCGACAGCGGGGGGTCCGGAGAACACTAAGCCTCCAGCATCACGGACTTCACCGGTCTCAGGATCGTTGAATTTGCCGTCCACAATGGGGCGGTTGCTTGCTGCATGCCAGCTAGGGGTGTGGAGCTCGTCGGGATGCTCGCGGTGGAATGGCTGTGGATGAAGGTTGGCCTCAGCCAAGACTTGGGCTAGGGGAGGGTCACTTGCTTCCATAGTTATTTTGATGCTGGGATTGATGGCTTGATAGAAAGAGTTTGGTTATATGGTGATTGTTGATGGAAGAGATTATTAGGAGGATGAAGGATGATGGAAAGAAGAGTTTCGTTCAGGGCTAGTGGACTGGGAATATACCTTATTGGGAGTCACATGATACCCTGCAGGGCTGGACAGATGTTGCCTGCCAATCGGTTTCTCTTGCTCGTTGTGGTTCTGTGAGCCCATAAGCTGAGCTTGTCTGCTCCTGAGTGCAGTGTGTTACACAAGACCCTGGGGATCATCCAGGCAAACAGATTGTTCCCTGCTTTCGTTCCCGAGCACTCCCGCTGTCAGCCCTACAGAATCAGGGTCCGTCAACGCATCGTTCTCATGAGAAGTACGGGCACCAACTCTCTTTGATCTTTTCTTCGCCTGTAATGGGTGTATCTTTACACCATTCGGTGGAATTCATGCTCTTTTGACAATATGTGGTAACAAAGACTCTGTCCAAAGCAGTTACAGGCCACGGACAGTACTCGCGAGATCTTCAGTAGCCATGTCGATGTTACACAAACGAGCTGAGAATCAGGCGTGCCATATCTTAGCCTGAAATGCAATCACACCGGCTTCACTTCGAGCCGAGAAAAAGCCCAAACAAGTCATCTAGAGAACATAGCAGTAATGCCTCAGGATCAGCGCCGTCAGCACGGTGCTACTTGGTCGACCTGCAGCAGTTCTCCAGAATCACACATACCGAGAACTATAGCACTCATCCAGCTCGAGGCATAAAAGGCTCGTACCAGCCCGTACTCCGGATGCTTTCTCCCTCATCAACAGCGTCATCTCTCATTGAGGACTCTACTATCTCTAAAAGCCATACAGCTTATAAGAACCAACTCAACCTTCACCATGCGATTCACATCCTTCGCCATTGCCACCGCCTTCCTGGCTACCATGATTTCTGCTACTCCAGTGGCCGAGCCTGAACCCAACCCTGTTGAACTGGCTGCTCGAGCCAAGTACACCATCCACTGCAGTGGTGGTCTCAATCCTGATTCGCACTGCTTGACGCCTCATTCCAAGTGTGACTCCTACGGCACGTACCTGGTTGAGTCTGGTTACAAGGAGCAGTGCAAGAAGTGTGGCTGCGCGAAAAAGTAGATCTTTTATCCTTGAGAAGGTACTTGTTGGCTGCATGGGTAACAAGAAGGATAGGTGTTTTGCTAACATAAAGAAGTATAGTGTGAACAGAAGCCGAGTTTAGGAAGGGGCACGAATGATGATTAGGGAGTTTGAAGGAAGATGTGGTGGTCTACAATGGGAAGATTTCGGTGTGTGAGAAGGCTGCCTGGGATAAAGAATAGTGGATAAATTGTTTGGCTCAACACTCATGTTTTAACCTAGAGTTAGAACATCAGAATGATATCATCTACTGTTCAGATTGTGACTCTTCTGGTATGGCATGGATAATTGTCCAATTTAGGCCATGATATAGATGGGCTACATCGAGGCCATCCGTCTGTTGCTTACACGTACGGGCGCAACTAAGCCTTAGCGTGTCAACGCTTGGTTGTCTACTGTATTACTACAGAGGGTCTGTAAAGCACAATCTCTTCGTAAAATATCTACGCCTTCGTTGTCGGAGACCTAGAAGTTACACTCGTAACATAAAATCTTTCCATAACAGCTCGTCTGAATGTACACTGTTTGAAGAAAATCGTGCAACTACATATACAACAAAAGCAAAAAGCAAAGTGCAGTAGCTATACAAAAGGTCAGAATGTAAACGAGTTTTGCAGCTGACTAGCCAGACGGCCAGTCAGCTGCCTACGAGTCACGATCACCTCTTCTTTTTTACTTCCATATCTTGCTTCTAAAGTGTGTGTGTTCCTTCTGTTCTCCATGACTTTCCTGCTGACTTAAACGGGGCGTTTTTGGGTTGTCGTACTGTTAAGTAGTTGCATAAATGTAAAGGTTAGCTGTCTGGTCTCCACCAACTATTTCTGCACCCCCTTGGCTTCAAGAACAATTTCAGGTTTCGAGTTTCGTCCCAACCCAAGTTCACAATTTCATCAATCATCCAAGTAACACCAGATACATGGCATCAACAATTCAACCAGACAAACCGCAAGCACACTTCTGCCTCCATTAGTAGTAATCCTCTGTCTCACTCTGATGGCCAGACAGTCCAATCCATACCCACGAAAGTAGATAAAATTATTCTGCTATATTAATCGCTGCAGACCTAATATCTCAGCTGTGGAAGAAGTGTACAGATCCGATCATTACACTCGGAATATAGCGGCAGTTCACTCGTCTCCAGCAAGCCCAAGGTCCTTTATAATGATAGTAGCAGCCTTCTCACCAATAGCATAAGCAGTGGTGGCCGCATTTGCGCCAATGTTCTGAGGAACAATACTCAGGTCCACCAACTTCAAGCCCTCAATCCCATGAACATTAAGCTCGGGATCAACCACGCCGCCATCAGCAAGCGCGCCCATCTTGCAAGTACCGAGTGAGTGCCAGGTGGTGCCGACATTCTTGCGCACCCAGCCCTCAATGACCTTGTCGTCCTCCGCAGTGTATTGGATGTCGGGGATGTTCTTGTCATTTGGCTTGTCCAGCCTGACAAGGGCGGCGGCGGAATCCTCAGCGAACGGCGGATGCACGCCCGCAAACTCGCCGCGATAAACATCCATTCTGCGCACGATCTCTCGCTGCTTCTTGTAGGCCCAAATGAGCTTCTTGACATCCAAGTCACTTTTCAAGAATCCAGTCTCAAACGATATATCCGCGTCGGGATCGGGGCTTGTAATGTGGACGTGGCCCCTGGCGTAGGGGTAGACAGTGAACAAAGACGTCGCGAGGTATTGGCCTGGCTCAATGGTGTGTGGCTCACCAGGGAAGCCGCCCAGCAAAGCCATTAGCGCCATGGGCTTGTTGGGAGTGGAGCGATAATCTCTTGCGTATGCCGCCTCGAATTCGGGTCCAAGAGCAGTGACATCCGCTTCGGTGGGACGCAGCTTGCAGGACGCATCTTGGGCATTCCACCCCATGATTGGCGTATTGGTTTTGATTAACTCTTCCATGTTGATTCTACCGGCAAGAGGGGCGTCAAACGTCTCGGTTGGCTCCAAGGCACTGTAGTATGCCTGAGTCAAGAGATGATGATCCTGGTAGTCCCGGCCAATTCCGGGGATATGGGCCACAGTAGGAACGCCAGCCTTGCTGAGAATCGCCTCGTCGCCGAGACCGGACCTCTCGAGAAGCAACGGGGTGCCTATAGCGCCACAGGAACTAATAACTAGCTTTCTGGCTTTGACGCGTCGAACATCGGTGTTGTCTTCCTTCTGGAAGGCAGGGTTTGGCTTGAACTCAACACCCACAGCTCGTTTGCCCTCGAACAGGATCTTGATCACCTTGGTCTCAACGAGGACGTGGAGGTTTGGGTGTGCTCCATCTTCCAGCTTCGGATGCAAGTAGTTGCTGGCGGCATCCTGGCGGCGGCCCTCCTTGTCAACAAAGCGGAGGGCGCGTTGAACGCCGTTGCTGGTGTCGAGGTCCTGAAGATCATTGACCGTCGGGTAGCCGACCTCGTTGGCGGCAGCAATGAATTGCTCTGCCGTACGCTCAGAGTAGAACGTTCCAGGGGACACAACAATAGGGCCATTCTTTCCATGAACAGAGTCAGGGCCCGGACCGTGATACGTCTCAAGCTACAATGAGTAATGGTGGGTTAGTGAACACTGTAGCCAAAAATGGCAATGCCGCAGGGTTCATAGAGTGCAGCTTTGTCGATTCGATAACATGCCTTTTTTAAGAAGGGGATCATCTCATCTGTAGACCATCCGGGAGTGGCCCACGAATCCCAATCATGGCGTTGAGCACGACTGTACATCATCAAGTTGATTGATGACCCTCCGCCCAGAACACCGCCTGCTGGGACGATCATTTCGCGATTGTCCAACTGCGGCTCCGCATTTCCCTTGTAAAACAGGGTTGCGGTGCTGGTTGGAAGAAGTGCAGTTGGAAAAAGGAGTGGGAACGCAATCAAGTGGTTACCCTTGTTGTTCTGCCCGCCCTCGACCACGAGGATGGACAGTGAGGGATCGGCATCGGCGAGTCTGGAAGCAACGACACACCCCGCGGTACCGCCTAGGAGAGTTCGTTAGTATAGAGTTATGTTTAGCAGATGAGTAGATGAACAAACCGCCGACGATGATAATGTCGACCTCGTCGATGCTTTCAGGGAGCCGGGTGTAAATGCCCATACTGTTGAATGTGATGGTACGGTGGAATGTAATGGTGGAACGAACTGGGCGCAGTGGATGGTATCACACTATGTTTAATAGCTCCGGGTCGGACGTCCGACTGGCATAACCCCACGGGACTCTTAATGACGCGTGGATCCCTGTAAGTCTTTGATGCCAATCACTTGGATTGTTGGACAAGGCTGACTGCGTTGTTACCCACTACTATCTGCGGCCAGCAACAGGCGAGCGTCTCAAATGTGGCTCTAGGTTTGCGGGGCTGGATATATAGTGTCCACGGCTAGTAATGACTAGGTTCGTCTGGGTAACATTACGCTACGCCGTGTAAAATTGTCCTTGATTTCACTGTGCGTTGTTAAAGGTGATGAAGGGTACTCTCTAAAGTCTACTATACCTCATATCTTACTACGTTGTACTTTCTATACCATAGATCCACATTACATACAAGTCTATCGCCAAGCAAAATGATTGAGGATATTACAGTTGTATCATGCTAACAGTGATGTATGCGGTAGATTTAAGTCAGCTTGGAACAGACAAGTACGTAATTGTATTATTGCAGCGCGGCGAAATCCAATCTCTCAAATTTGAGAGGGAGGGCAATAAGGAAGCCAAGCGCTGCACCAAATATGTTCAGGTAAAACACAGAAGCTACACTCTGCGTAACTGCCTCCGTGACCTGAGCACGAACATGTTCGGACAACGTCGCGAGCAAGCTACTTCCTACCCCATCAATAGCGCCTCTGATTTTCGCTAAGAGGAACATTTGGTAGAATGTGCGATATCTTCTCTGTGGCATGGTTGATAAGAACAGAGGTAGCGATGCCCAGTGACAAGGCTAGACCACCCATCTGCGCACAAGAGAAGAACGCCGTAACGTCCTTTCTTGTCGCCTGCGGACGCTTCAACTGGCCCACAGTATAGCCAAGCTGAATGACTGGTCCGACACCAAAACCTTGGATAATGGTGTATCCACAAATGGTAGCCCGAGAGGTATTCGTGTGAATGCTGGACAGCAGGCCGTTGCTAACAAGGAGCAGGACACTGGCCCAGATGAACCAGCACTTGTACCATGGGAACTTGGGCATTACTCCCCCGCTAATGCCAGCACTGACCACAATAGATGCCACAAATGGCAGAGTATAGACTGCAGAGCGCATCGAGGAATCATGCAGCACAAACTGGAAAAACAGCGGAAGCGTGTAGATGGTGACAACGATATCAGAAACTGCGACAATTGTCCAGATCCACAGGCCAACCACCAATGGATCCTTGAAGAACTGCACGGGAAAAATGCGATCCGACGTGAAAAGGTGGAATTTCTGCTGCAGAGCAAACAGGATCCATAGCACAGCGGTGGCAACGTAAAGTCCAATCATCTGGCCGCTATCCCAGCTGCACACAACGCCACCAAAGCCCAAAAGCATGACTGTCGACACGGCAAAGCCAAGAAATAACACAGCACCCAGATGGTCAAATGCCTTAATCACGTCCCTGACTCCTAGCGACATGCTAGGTGGCGCCGAAGGCATAATCCAGATACACGCGGGGGCGGCAACGGCGGCAACGCAGATATTGATGTAAAAAGCCCATCTCCATGTTGCAGGCGAATCAGCAAACGCAGATCCTATAACGGGTCCAAGAATAGTTCCTAAGCTCCACGCCATGCCGACAATGTTGAGATACTGGTTTTGTTCTTTGGCAGTTGTCATTCCAGTGATCATGCTAATGGTGCCGACGTAGATGCCAGAGCCACCGGAGCCAGCCAGAGCGCGACCCGCGACGACGGCGCCAATGGACGACGCTGAGCCGATAACCGCAGATCCTACTTCGAAAATAAGCAGGGCAGCGAGAAAGACAAGCTTGCCGTCGAGGAACTTGTTGAGTTTCGCCCTGAGAACAAAAGTGTTGGTAGTCTGTCCGCCAAATTACTCTGCTGCTCACTTATCTTATCAGATAGGGTTGGTTCCAACTTCACCCATGGGATACGCCACTGAAACCCACGGGAGCATATCTATGCGATTGCCAAATGTGTCGACAATGGCAGGTCGCACCGTTGCAGTCACGGTATTGTCGAAGGCATACAGAAAAGTCGCCGACAGCAGGGCAACATTGACAACAAACCACGCAACACCTGTGATCTTGCGCTCGGTTACAACACCGGCAGACGCAGACGGGCCACTGGCAGTGGAAATCTGTATGGGCTTCTCAACATGGTCACTTATCGATGAAGCAGCTGTCGGTCTCGGCGGCATGATGCAGGTACACTTCTGGCCAACTGCTCCGTCTGTAGTCGCATCCCAAGGATTTAAGCCTGGGAAGCAGAGTGGACTGGACTTGAGCAACCCTGCTAACCAGCTTCCGAGGAGAACAGAGAATTCTTTAGTGTAACAGTAGATCAGTACATAATGTAACGAAGTAACTAATTAGAAAACTAGTGGGCAGCGCTCGTTATCTCCATCGCCATAGCCTTGTTGCACCACCTCCGTCCGCAGATGGGAGCGCAGGGAATCAAGAGTTCTCCTGTGTAAATGTAGATCACAACATATAAGGCATGGACAACAACTACTAAAGTAGCTAACTAACAAGTTACTGGACTGCGCTCTTTATCACATCCTTGTTGAGCCCCACCCCCTTGCGCTAGTCGAGCTGCCGGCGCATCGCAATCAACTGATTACAGAGATACTCCGTATTTCGCGTTGGTGACAGTTCCCTTGCAATTGTGGACAAACACTCACTTTTAGGAGCTTAAAAGGCAGATATTCCAGTACTCAATGTGATCATCCTGATTGGGGGTAAGAATATCTCATTATAGCCCTAATAAAACAACAGATGCGTTCTGTAGTCACAGCGCACAGATCACCGAGGACACCCGGTTGTTCTGGCCACAGCCTAACTATAACCCGTTACGGTTAGTGCCTACTGACCACGATTCAACTTAGTTTAACCTCATCAATTGCGGTTCTTTGTCTCCCAGTTGGCGTCCATGCCGAATTAAGTAGGTGATGTACAGGAGGGTCGATAATGATGATCTTTGCCTTAAAAGGTGCACTTGGAGTCCAACGTCACCGAGGTCAAAGGAGGGCGGGCGCGAGATGAAAGGACTCAGACAGGACAGGGGACCACATCCCCAACGGAAGAAAAGGCACTAACACGGTAGTAGTGGCTCGGTTCACACGCAGCCGTTTGCCTTGGGGGTAATTAGACTAGACACCTCGCTAAAATCGGGCAGCATTGCGCGGCCGCAAGGATTGAACAGCCTAGCGACGGCTAACTCGCACTACGTGGTCCAACATTGTGATAACCCCCTCTTGCTCGGGATTAGACGATGTGGGAGTGGTGAAATAGGTCGACAATGCAATAAAAAGACGATCGGAATATATCAATATGAAAGGCAAAAAATTACCCGAGAAATATACATCGGTTATTCTTGTCCGATCCCGAATCTCCAATTGTGAAAGACGTCGCCAGTTAAGCGGAATTTATGCTTAACGCTAACTAGGCATGAGCTCACTGGCCATCATGTCAAAGTCCTATTCGCGAGCAGCCAATGCCCATATAAATATTCCAAGTTCTGGTCAAATACTCAGCCCGCTTAACTGGAGATACTGTATATTTTTGATGTTCTCTTTCCCGTGGCTTTCTTTCCATGTGCTACTACTCCCCACGCCTTGTTTGTTCTTTGAGACCCCGTTAGGGTATTTGAAAACAACCCCACTTCTTCATGAAGATCCCGTAGCATATGTTCGAGCAAGGTAAATGACAGGTACATTGTGACTAGGAGAGGGCCTTACACCCAGATGTATCTTTGAAAGGTTTAGATAATCAATTTTATGCTAAAGAAGTACAATAGATATTGTACTTGCCTTCAGTTTTCTTAAAGAATGCACAGGGGGCCAAGAAGGGGTAATGAATCTGCTTCGGTCGTCGCTTGGAAGTCCTACTTCTGCGATCGTTTACTTTGGGTTAAGATTAAGCTTCCGCCTTTGAACTTAAACCGTGCTGTCACTTTCATCCCCTTCATGAAGGGTAGAAAATGGATTCTATCGTGCTTGCTTAATATTTGAACTAAACAACATGATGTTTGCTGGAAGTTGTTGAAACAGTGTGGCTCTAGCCAGGATGCCCTAGCTTGACAGCGAACCTGAGTTCCCTTATAGAAGCGGCTTCATTTGAGGAATCTGGTGCACGGAAGAGGAGCGCGTGAATGCTGCGATGGGAGCAAAGTACATTCCTAGGATTACAAAAAGGCACATTGAGTTGTGAGGTACAAAACAACCAATAAAAGGATTTGATGCGAGAAAACTTCCAAATCCCGTTGCAAGCTTCTCGCTTTTTGCTTCGGCGCCTTTCAATATCCGTAGTATCACTTCATCCCTTCCTCGAGGCAACGAAATTTTTGTCACCACCTGCCGTCATTGACAGATGTCCTGCGCCATGAAATAGCCAAGTGGGCTAGGAGGAGTAGGCAGCTTCAGCATAGTTAAAAGCACCATCAATAGTAGTCTTGACTGAGGTAGTTTGGTCGCTGAGAGAAGCGGGTTCGTTCGTTATCAATGCATCAGCGAAATTGTCGAAGGCCGTGTGGAGAGTGTGGAGATCGTTGAGTACTAAATCTGCTCCACCTGGAACACTTGACCAAGCAGTTGCTTGATTTGCAACGGCAGTCAATACGCCCGAAAGGCTTTCGATGACCGCTTGGACATCATTAAGAATAGCGGCTCCAGTTTCATCATCCAAGGAGCCGGCGCTGTTGGTATCGGTAGTTGCATAATTCACCGAAGAAATAAGATTCTGGAAATCGTTGTGGATAGCCACAGCCCCGGCTAAACCACTAGAAGGGAAAGTATTAACGTCATTGCCAAGAGTTGAAATCCCCGGGGCGATTCTTTGGTTTATGTCGTCTTCGACTGTGATTGCGTCGCGGCGAAGGATAGGGGTAGCGGCAGCAGTTAGAGCCAGAGTGAGAAGTTTGGCGATGAGTACCATCTTTGTTGTTGAAAGTTGATGGGGGACAATAGTGCTAAGGTTGTGACAGCCAAGAAGATGGAGGTATGGTTTCCGAGGACATTATTAAGGGCTACCTGGGCTCTAAATATTATGCGATGAGTGAATAAGTGTAATACCGGGATGTGAGGCAGGTAAGGATCACGCATACATAGCACAGCTAGCGCCATTCTGCATATTCAAATTCACCTTTGCCTGGAGACTATACCATTCCACGTATCAAGTGCCCATACTCTTACTGGATAAACACTGAGTCTGAAGAGGCTTACATTCTCCAGTCTCCGTGAGACATGCTAGGCCCGAAATCTATGTAAGCAAGGGGCGCATGTACATGGAGCGAGAGAAATGGTACAACATGCCACAGGCAGTAGTGGAACAGCTTGAATATACATAGAGTGGATCGACCGGCCACGCTCATGCCCTAGTCCACATTCTTTGAGGTGTAAGTGTCCCCAGATCACCAGGTTATGCATATTGCCAGCTCCTACCAGGAAAAGATTTGGTTTGACTAGTGATGATTATCAAAACAACAACCTCGAAAAGACGAAATGTCTTACTAGAACACATACCCGACAAACCCTCATACATAATAAAGCTGGAAATATGTTGATAGAGATATTGAGGCTAGAAACTTGTACGAGATTCCTTATGTCCTGGAAATATATGAATACTTTGATAGCTTGAACATAAGAGCTCAGCAGAGGTAGGTTGGTCTGTCAGCGGCAATAACGTGATCTACAGTGTAATGAGCCCACATACGGAACCGATTGGCTCTTTTAGAACCTCATGCTGGCTGTGTCGGACAATATCTCCGTAGATTCGGGCTGCTCCTTCAACAAACCAACACAGAGAGGGCTTGCTGCAAAGAGTACCTCTTCAGTTGCATCCAGCTCAGCCTTGCCGTTTTCCAGAATAATGATACGGGGTAACCCTTTGTTGGGTCTCAGAAATTAAATTATCATGGGCGAAGAATCCGATGACGTTCCCATTCGCGGGATCTGGTGTCTACCACTCATCGCCTGGTCAACAACTGCATGGAATAACGGTAGCTATATTGGGATTAAATGTACCAGTTAGATTGAAGCACTCGCGCGAAGCTGCCTCTACCCATTGACCCTTAGTATGATTCTCCCAAACCAACGGGAAGGACCATTAAAGGAGGAGTCGACAGAACATAGCTCTGAGTTCGTTTATGCAATAGAATTTGGCATATGTTCAAAGGCGTAAAGTAAGTGGGAAGTCTGAGTGACCCCATAGTGTCGCCCAAGGACGCCATGTGTACGCAGCAGTATATGAGCAATCCGGCAAGTGGGGTTCCCCAATCTGCCATTTCGGAAGGCGAACCCAAATAATGTCCGAACCCTATTTGTATCCCGGCATTGCTTACTATTCTTCATAGCTGGGCTTACCGTGAACGAAGTGGCATGCGATATTAAACAGGCGCTCCATATCGATAAACACCTCGTCCTCAAACCCAGCCCTGCATGCCTAGAGAGCGGACTCATTCCCGTCCCACATCGTGAAGATATATATGCAAACGCCACATTAGCGTGGCCTGAGATCCGGGAGCGCCTCTTCGCCTGAGTTTAGTGAATAAGTATCTTCGTCTATTGTTGCGGATTTGTCGCAACACTTCAGCGGGCTTGATATAGCCGAGATTACTCGACCGGCATTCCCGGTTGTCCGAAGCTTTGTGGTCCTACTCTTTTCGGCGATGAAAATCTAGCTGATTAGATTTAGCGGGTAGCCAAACCTGCTTCGATCCATGGTAACATATCCGAGCGAGCAAGATAGTAGTTACTCAAGGCGCTCTGATTGGTGGCTTGCTGCCCCGATGGCTGGGCGCGATGGACCGCCGGCAGTTGTCGAACATTTTAGACAGCTCAAATGCCTCCAGTAAGTACCAGTGGCAGCTAATCCTGACTGCAACTCTCGTCTACTCGCTTTGAAGGACTGGCCTTAATGACTACTCTCTCCCTGTGTCCAAATGATAAAGAAGATAAGCATCAATGCATAGTAGATAGATCTTCACGCAGTCGCCACCGCCCGTGAACCTAGAACGGACTTTGCTGGCTCTAAGAGAATACAAGTCGACTACTAATCGTCTGCTCTCGGATGGCCTAGGCGCCTTAACTCCATGGGCAGAGGCGGGGGATGTCAGGGGCGATCGCCTGGAGTGGAAGACCGGAAGCTGGTTCCAGCTCAAGTCGCACCAATGAATGGCAGCGCAGTGGAAGCGTCAATGAGTGGTTCTGCTGCCGGCTGCGTTTCCGCCACTCACAGTGACTTTTCTTCCGCCACGCGATCAAGACCAACAAAAGAAGATATCTCCATCCTTCCCCTTCTTCTGCCTCTCATGTCTGTTCAAACAAGTCGCAATGTTCTCCGACGGCCAAGTGGCCGCTCTCTCCCTCGATGAGAAGCTCGCGACATCACGCAGTGTACCTCTGCCAGACGATGACTCCCCAGCGGTGTCTCCCTCGCTCGCATGCATCTACCGCCATACCCCGACGCCGACCATCGTCCTCGATTCATCCATGACCATTGTCGAGGTCTCTGATAGTCATCTCGCTTTATCCGGCAAGACGCGCCAATCTATGCTGCATGCGACTGTTCGTGACCTCGACCCAGCTGCCGTACCAGCTCCTAACATCGCTATCCTCTGTGGCGCACTGCGTGCAGCTTGCTCGACCAAGGAAACCCAGATAGTGGAGAGAATCGTGTCCAGCGACAATTCTTTATACAACCTCCGAGTTACTCCCATCTTTGATACATTCACTCTGCTGTACATTGTATTGGAGGCGCACAAGCTTTCCGAGGAGACCGCCAGCGTTAATCATGCCTATACAAACGAAACTTACAAAATCCTCGTGGATACCGTTAAAGAGTACGCCATTTTCATGCTCGATACTCAGGGCAATATCACCACCTGGAATCCCGGCGCTGCAATCATGAAGGGATGGCCAGCAGAGGAGATCCTTGGCAGACATTTCTCTGTCTTTTACAGCCCAGAGGATCGCCTGGCAGGAAAGCCCCTCCGAGGTCTTGCTGTGTGCTTGCGCGAAGGCCGCATGGAAGATGAGGGGTGGAGGTATCGGCGCGATGGCTCGCGATTCTGGGCCAATGTGCTTATCACCCCAATCTACCAGTTCGGCCAGCACGTTGGTTTCGTCAAAGTCACCCGGGACCTTAGTGAGCGAAAAGAAGCCGAGGCCCGCATAATTGCTGCTTTCGAAGAGTCGTCACGCCTAAAGACCGACTTTCTCGCCAATATTAGCCACGAAATCCGGACTCCGATGAACGGGATGAAAATTGCCATGACAATGCTGGCTGACACGGGTTTGTCACCGACACAGCTCGAGCATGCTGCCATAATCCAAGACTGCATGTCTCTCTTGCTTGAGACTGTGAACGATGTGCTTGACTACTCAAAACTCTCATCTGGCTCTTTCTCCTTACACTCTGATGTCGTTGATGTCAGCGATGTGGTCGGAGCCGTTATACGGAATTGTCGCCCATCTTTGAAGAACGGTGTCGAAATGACCACGGACATTGCACCTGACTTTCCCCGAAATCTTCGAGGAGATCCCCTACGATATCGCCAGATCCTGCAGAACTTGGTCGGCAATGCAGTCAAGTTTACCGAGAGCGGCCATATCCGGGTCTCCACAGCGTGCTCTCCGGATGAACAAGAGGAGGGATGTTGCATCGTGCGTACAGAGGTCGTCGACACCGGCATCGGTGTTCCTGACAACGCAATGAATACCCTATTCACACCGTTCACACGCTTTGCCCACTCGACAACTCGACAATACCAGGGGACTGGTTTGGGTCTGTCCATTTGCAAAAGTCTGGCGGAACTCATGGATGGAAAAGTGGGATATTCTCCAAACCCGGATGGCCAAGGGAGTGTCTTCTGGTTTACTGCCAAACTGGGAGATCGATCAAGTACCCCGTCACTCAAGCCCCGCAGTCCTGCATTAACGCCCGTAGGCCAAGATCTTTGCGATAAAATGCGGGCCATTGCGCCCCACAAACATGTCTTATTGGTTGAGGACAACATGATCAACCATACCATGATGCTGAAACTCCTTCGCGGCATCGGCTTCACGCGAGTGGACGGGGCTTGGAACGGCGCCGAGGCACTTTCTAAGATTAAGAAGAAGCCGCTATCATATAACGTCGTATTGATGGACGTCTCCATGCCCATCATGAATGGCCTTGTCGCGACAGGGCACATCCGCGATATGGGACTCCAGATGCCGATTATCGCAGTCACCGGTAATGCTATGCAGGGCGACGCCGAGAGCTACATTGCAAAGGGCATGAGCGATTGCATCGGCAAGCCGGTTCACCGAGATCAACTACTGAGTGTTCTGTGGAAGTGGATTGGATCACGATAAGAGATACGGGTGGGAACTTGTCTGTTATTTGCATAAGCGCAGCGCAGAGTACGGCGTACCGGACATATAAATAATTGGTCTTTCCATTTCATATATATTGCTTTTCTCACTGGTCTGGTTTCGGGTTTTCTTTCCATATTCCTTTGTGTTTTGTCCTATTTCTTTCCTGCTTTGTTCACTTAGCCTTTCAACTTCTTGTAATCTTACACACTTACGGTTCGAATATATGATAACATGATTATTTTGAAGCAGAAAATCTTAAGACCCCCTCTTTTGGCATCTGACCATCTAAGAAGGATACCTCCAGTACTATCTGTGATTCTACAAACCCTACGTAGTACAGTTGTTATTTCTCTCTTCTGTGTTCTGCCTCCCCAAACAATTATGCTTCTTACTGGGAACACCTTTCACAATGTTCGTTTCCTTCTAAATACAACTGCTTCGTTTGAATGCAAAAAAACTATACATATTGCATATTCCACACGTAGTACATTTTCATCGACTCAGACACCATCTGTTCTGCCACGGCTAGTAGTATCTATATCAATGTCTCCTGTCTATAGCAGCAACATCCCGTCTATACCGATACCACACAAAGTCCTAAACCGGATCAATAATGACAAATAATATATCTACCCCTATTTACACATCAACACAATCCCAATAATCCTCATGCGTCGACACACCAGTCTGCGTCCAATTCGCCTGTTTCGGGTACCTAACCAACATCCCCCAATTAGCAAACCCTCCTGTCAATGGGAATTTAACGTTAACTTACGGGCAAATCTTCCGATTATGAAGCAGTGTCGTCGGATCCGCATTATCCTCAAAGTTCGTGGTAACCATATACGACGGGGCATGACCACCCTCTACCCAACTAATAAGCATGAGGAAAGAGTCATGAACGTAGTTATCGACGACGTTGGCAGGGGTGAAGTTGAAGAAGTTCCCAGCTTGGTATGGGCCAGCTAGGTACCATAGTGCGGACATGCAGGTGGGGGTGCCGGTGCAGTGTCTATCTTTTGTTAGTCATCTTTGGGGATTGTCGTGGGATACTGGAATTGGGATATGAGGGATTGGGGCTCACTCTAATCCCGGAATCAAGTAAAGCTGATAATGTTGGTCGATGTCGAAACCCTTCTCCAACGCAGCATACGTGGCTTTGTGGTGATAGTACACACTTGAACCCGGTGAGACGACCGAGTCCGACATGCCGTGCCAGTGGAAGAATTTCCCGCCTCGGTTAAAGAAAGGAGACAGGTCGAAGTCGTCTGCGTTTGCGTGGGCGGGATTACGCGCGTCTGCCTCGGCGATGAGGTCGTATGTTAGGTCCTGGGCTGTGAGGTTCTTGAAGCCGAGGACGTTTTGGATGTACCATGATTTGGAGTGCTGTTTGCCGAAGGTAGTGTTCCAGGTGGGTTCGCTGCTGAACCATGCACCGGGGTAGATGAGGTCTTGGTCGAAGGTGGTCCAGTCGTTGTAGATCTTGCGGAGGGTATCAAGTTGTGGTGCGGTGAGGCAGCTGGATGTTTTGTTACGGCTGCAGGCTAGTGGTTCGGGGTTGAAGAAGCAGCCTTGTGGGTTCGATATGATGGAGTCCGTGAGGTTGTCTTGGGGATCGCATTGGCGGAGGACCTCGTCCGTGATGACTGGGTATAATGAGGGTGGGATTGAGGAGTTTGATTGGTGTGCGCCGCCGATTGTTGTCTGCTTGTAGTTGTAAAATGCTTGGTGTGTCATCCACCAGGTTGGCGCACCCGCCATAGCACCATCGTAGTCTTCGGGGTATGTCTGAATGGACTTCATGACTTGTCGGCCTCCGTCGGAGCATCCGGTGATGTAGCTGTATTTGGGTTCCACGTCGTACCAGGCTTTGACGATGGCCTTGGCGGTAAGGGTAGATAGGTGCAGTGCTCTGTGACTCCAGTCGATGAGGCCATTGGGAGTCTCCCAGCCTGAAACGTGGTCCGGCTCGTCGTGACCGGAGTTAGAGGCAAATGTGGCAAAGGCGTAGCGCAGGCCTGCACTTGCTACGCCCCATGAGAGCCCAGAGTCGGGGGCTGCCATCCTAGAGGTCGTAAGTGAGGAGTCAAGTTGGGGGTGCATAGCCTTTATACATACATGATACTGCCGTTGAAGTGGGTAGGAAGAAGTGCTCCCAAGCCCCAAGTCGCGCCCTGTTCATTTGTTCCGTTGACTCGGAACGCACATACAGTTGGGATATCGGTGGTAAACGTCGAAGCGCCAACATAGTCGGTGAACTCATCCAGAGTTTCATTGCTGTCAATGTAAAAAGCGTACGGAACACTCAATGTGGTTCCATTGAGCCCTGGAAGCTTGTTTACGAAGGCCTGCAAGCCACTGGTGGTGCAATTGGGCGCATTGACTGCCGCGTAGGTGGTGGCGTTCTCGTAGGCGCAAATATCACCTGCAGG
This sequence comes from Aspergillus neoniger CBS 115656, assembly GCF_003184625.1. NCBI lineage: Eukaryota > Fungi > Ascomycota > Eurotiomycetes > Eurotiales > Aspergillaceae > Aspergillus > Aspergillus neoniger. The sequence continues at coordinate 801,048 of NW_020291132.1, forward strand.
CAAGCTGCATTTAAATTGCGCACTGGCAACGGCTAGAAGTGATGCCCATGTCGCAAGGGCTAGTGAGAGACCCATGTTGGAGAAGATGGATGATCAGCAGAGGCTATGTCTATCCTGTCATCCATGGTGATGGGAAGCGCATTTATAGCTGACTTCGTTTCCGGACTTCGTCAAGTCATCTCGGGAGCCCGTCGGGTCTGTCTTGCTCCGGGAGGCATTTTGAAGCCTCATACATAGAAAGCTGTCTGATCTTCTTGCAATGACGCGTGTGGCGTTTCGTCAAATCCGTCATTTCCCCTGAAGATCCGAAGCTTAGCACCCACCTCGAGACGAGCCTGTCACAGCTCTATTTAAGTACCTTTCAGTACTCACGCCATCTTACAGAGATCGCTAGAGGAAACCTGATGTGACAAGTTTCTGAAGACTTGACCATAAAATGTCGTCTTGGCAGCCTATTCTTAGGGCATAATTCATGTCCCTTACTTGCAAGGGTAGATAATTGCCGGTCAAGAACAGGTCGGGGATATTTGGACATTCCCCACCCGAGGATCGACGATATGGATCCTCGCCGATTCTCAACGAACCCGCCCCACGGACCAACGCGTCGTGTCCACCTGAACCGGCATTAACTTGCGGAGATTAAACCTCATTAAGCGTAGGCAATTTATCTTGTTCAAATCAAGCCTGCGCTATGAAGCTTGGCCTTTCCCTTACCCACCGTCCCTATCATATCAAGGACGGGATATCAGTAAATTCAAGGAGCTTCGCCGCTAGGCAGCAACCGGAGATCTCTGATTAAGTGTATCTGGTAGACAATTGACCCTTAGGGCTACCCCCCAAAACTTGGCAAGGACTTTAGTGGGTCATGGACTCTGCCCTATTGTGCAGTGACCTTGCGAAACATAACTTGACAAAAAGACAATGACGTGTGCCACCACATTGGATTTGCTTTAAATGGGGACCACCACCCTTGACTGGTCCCATAGAAGGAATTGGCATCTTTGGATGGCTATTAATTTATTTCTGACCACTGCCAGTCGACGAAGCTTAGGCAGCTCACTATAGAAAGATCTGCCCGCAGAAATTTCTCCACACTTTCTTCTGCAATCCTAAGTTAGATACTGTCTCATACAATGTCTATATATCTTTTCCAGAAGCAACAGAGATGGTTTCGATAATCATCACGGCTGCCGATAACTAATGGAAATACAACATGACATCAATTTGACTACGAAGCCGGAATGCTATCCGATCCGATGATACAGATGAGGGGGCCCTATAATTTAGATGAGAACAAAAGGAGACTCCGGGATTGTAATGGCTCCTTTGCCTTCTTGCTACACTCCTAAGCTAGTCTTGATAAATAATTCAGATTTATTTTAGCCATTGTGCGCCATAATGTCCACCTCTGGCTGTAATATCCTCTCCAACCCCTCCTTCGAGACAGACTCTCTTTCGCCATGGTTCACCACAGCCTCAGATGTAGCCCGAGTCACAACCACCACCCCCGCCTACACTGGCACTTACTCACTGTATGTCTTCTAACATCAGCATCTATCTCAGTCTCTAATGTATATAACAGCGACCTCACAACTGCCATCGACAACAGCCCCAATTCCTTCTCCCAGACCCTGTCTAGTCTCAACCGCAGCACGACCTACGACTTCTCCGTCCAAGTCAAGCCCTCCGTGTCCGGGGCAGAGTTCTGCCATATCGCTGCCTACCTGGGGATGAACACAACTAGTGATACTATTGCTACCGCCGATCTCGAACCTAGTGATCAGTGGACCGCTGTAACCGGGGAGTTCACGGCCAATCGGTCCGCAGATGTTCTGACAATCAGTGCGGCGTGCACGTCGCCTGACAATTCGTATACTTGGCAGGTGTACTTTGATGAGGTTGTTGTGGAGAGGAGCGGATGCAGCGACTGAACTAGACTGGGACTTTTGAGACATTCTCTGGTGAAAAGGTACCCAGCTTAGTGCGTCGAGTCTCATGCAATTTCCATACCCAAGACATTCGTGGCATTTAACCACACGCCCTTCTATTCCAATGAAATGAGAAGTTGCCTACAGCCAAGTTACAGTGTAGTATTTTATGTGATGCGTACATCTGGCGTTATAACTAATTATACTCGTCTGGAAAATGTCAGTTTCTATTTTGGTAAGCCTTGATGCCTGAGGCGGACGCGGCTTCGGCCTTATCGGTCGTATCGGGCCAAGATGGCTTACGGCCGACCCCCAACCCTTTTCCAGACCAACCTCCCTGGTCTATCCTGCAGTTTATGTCGCACTGCAGAGTAAACAGCCGACCTAAAACAATCTTCGTCCAGAATACTCGTACAATGACTAGCCCGGGCGTATCCAACACAAGAAAGCGCAGACGCCCGGCGTATTCATGTGTTTCGTGCCGCCGTCGCAAAGTCCGATGCGACCGGGCCAACCCGTGTCGACAGTGTGTGACCCAGAATATTGCTTCAACCTGTACATATGAGCAGAATCGCAATGCGCGTGTCGGTCACGAAACGGTGCTCTCTACTACCAACGAAGTAAATCATCAGAGGCAAAATGTTCTTCAGGAGAGTAATAGTGGTCAACCCTCACACACGCCTCACGCTTCATCGCAACAGGCTGCATCAACCCCTGGCCAGATCCGGGGCATGGTGTCAAAGACAAGAGTGTTCGGGCAGGGACATTGGATGAATATTTTTTCGTTGGCAAGTCAACTCACATATCGAAACTATGCATGTATTGACGACGTTACAGACAGAAGGGCTGCCCAGCTTGCAGCCTCTCATGGGCCTATACGACACCATCATACGGAATACAAGCCACGGCCCCTATGATGCTATTGCTGATAAGATTGTTCAATGCAAAAGGCTAGCTCGAAGCATCAAAAGTCAGCGACCTAGTCGTAGTAGCCTCCCGACACAGATCCATCAGTCACTTCCTGGTTCCGATATCGTCCTTGAACTGACTCAACTCTATTTCGCCTCATTCGAGTCGTGCTACCGGATACTTCGGAAGACCTCCTTCATGAAGCATTGTCATACATACTTGAACAACTACGAAGACACGGATACTTGTATAGTCCTGCAAATCTTTCTTGTGGTCGCTATTGCAGGCCCCTTACATCAGGATAACAATATCCGTATAGATGTGGCGTCAAAAGCTGGAATGTGGATTCATACAGCCCAGACATGGCTCTCAGCACCACTGGAAAAGAACCGCTTAACTTTGGGAGCCATCCAACTCCACTGTCTTCTTCTCATAGCCCGCCAAGTAAATCAGGTTGGCGCCGATTTGATCTGGATCTCCACAGGCTCATTGATGAGGATGGCCATGCAGATGGGTCTGCATCAAGATCCCAACTGTCTGAGCGAGATGGAGTCCACAGAAAAAGACCTAAGGCGACAACTCTGGTACACTATTCTAGAATTGAACCTACAGTCCTCCTTGGATTCTGGGATGGTACCAATGATCGCAACTGGGGACTGGAATACTGAACCGCCAAGCGATCACAGCCTCGAAACCGAGCCAGAGATAGGCGAAGAGGAAGAGTCAGCGGCTAATAAGCCACCTAATCTTCAACAAATACTGTCAAAGTCAATACCAGTCCGTCTGCATGCCTCCAGACTCATAAACGACTTGCGAGAGGAACCGCCCTACGATGAGGTCCTTGAGATCGGTAAAGAACTAGCCTCAGCATGCCGCGACATCTCTGTCACGCTTGACCAGATTAACTCTGCATCCTCGTTAGATCAGTTCGCATCCAGCTTCTGCACCCATCTAATTCGACGCTTTACCTTGTGTCTCCACTACAAGTTTGCCATCATGGCAAGGGCCAATCTCCTATTCAGTCACTCTCGTAAGGCCGGTGTCGAAGCCGCACTAGATATCATAGCACTAGTCGAAGACAATCTGTACGGTCGTGTCCTCCGCTGTGGAGGTGGCATGTTTCGTGACATCGTGACCCGTGCGGCAATACTCATCTTCTCGGAATCCAGTCCCGATCCAGAAGCGGAAAGTTCAAGTCTAGCGAAAAGAAGGGATTATGCTCGTCAGGAAACTCTTTTGCGAGATGCCCGCTGCGTGGTCCAGTATGCAAAAGAAAGACTACATTACGGAGAGACTAATGTTAAGGTCTATGTCTTTTATAATATGATGTTAGCCCAGGCGGAAGCTAGGCTTAATGGTCAGTCCGAGGAAGAGGCAGTTTCAAGAACACTGCATGAAAGCGTGGATGTCTGCTACAATATGATGCAGGACATGGTAGCCAGGGCATCTATCTCCGCTGGACCTAGTACTGCATCCCTTGGAGATAGTCTCAATAGCTTGGATAACTTCGGGGAAGTCTTAGACCGCGGCTTCGATTACATCCACGACAGCGACTTCAACTTGGACTTTCCCGACCTGCAACTGTTCTCGGGGTGGTGAATTTAGAGTGGCAAATTCCTGGGAGAGAAGATACTATATTGGATGTGATAATTAATTTATCCCCATGGAGCCCATTGTACAAGCGAGACACGCACAGCAACAAAACAAATTCTATATAATTCCACAAAAACGCCAGAGCTTCCGACGCTTTTCAGTTGTCGACCATGCTCGGATACTCCGGCAGTTTCCAGTCCTTGTTGCAATCTTCACGCAGAATCCATTGCGCGAGGACGTCCAGTCTCAAGAAGGATGCTATTGCAAACAGGAGGTAGACCACAGTGATCCCCAACGTAGATGAAGGAAGCCTGCTCATGTAATCGTGATCGTCCAATAGTCCCTTTTGCACATTCACCATGAAGGGCTTGAGCTTATTCTCATAACTCTTCAAAGGCTTTGCGATATCCTCCTTGGAACCAGTGCCCTTCGCACAACGTTTGCTTATCTCCCCTGCCAGAATGTAAGCACCAACCATGGCACACGGCGTCCCCATTCCTGTCATAGCAGACGGACAATAAGCCGCATCCCCGACCAAGACGACACGGCCCCGCGACCAGCTATCCAGATTCACCACTCCCATGCGCTCACAATAGAAATCATCCGCTTCTTCCATACCCTGGATAATCTCCTCCGACTTCCACCCTGCATCTTGAAATACCTGTCCCATAACCTGCTTCTCCCTCTCGACATCACCCTTGGTGCAATCCTCAAAAGGCCCCGCCTTGCAGAACATATACGCCTGTATCTTGTGCGGATCATGACGACGCATCATAATCCCACGTCCCTGGGTCGTCATATACACAGTGGCGTCGTATCCCTCTCCCTTCTTCAGCTCACTCTCAATGGTGAAATACCCAGCACACACACCAATCGAGTGAACCTGATCTTCACCTTCAAGCATCATCGACCTTGTACGAGACCCCAGACCATCCGCACCAACAACGAGATCAAATCGCTCTTTCCTCCCATTCGACAAGATCACGTCAACAAACTCATCAGTTTGGTGCATCTCCACCACATACACACCAAACAAATACTCCACGCGATCCTTAACAGCATCATGAAGCATATTGCAAAGATCCCCCCTCATAATCTCATAATCGGTAGTAAAGCTCTGCAATCCCTTTCCACTTCGATTCGCAGGGAAATATCCCCATCGCCTGTCGCGACTATCAACAAGCCGTAGACCTTGTTCTGGGACGGTGACCTTGCGAAAGGCTTTCTCGAGACCCATCCGTTGTAGGACTTCAATACCAGGACTGCGGAGATCGACTTGAAGTCCTGTGGCTCGTAGACCAGGGTATCGCTCGATGACTGTGATGTTGTGGCCTAGTTTGGATAGCCAGAAGGCGAGGGCGTTCCCGGCGATGCCTGCGCCGGAGATGAGTATTTTGAGACCGGTCATTGTTTGTCTTGTTCCACGCTGATTTTGCGATGGATGATAAATATGAAGAATGAGAAGGGATACTCATGTCGAAGAAGAGGCACTGGCTTCATATATATACGATGAAAGAGCATTATCTTCAAGCTGTCCCTACAGCAAGGTAGTCCGGTATATGACCGATAGGGCCGTTACGGCCGTTACGACCGAAAATCCCGTGATGTCCGAATGCCCGAATTTCCCGAGTGCTAAGTCGGCGTAAATATAGGGGCCATTCGGTATTAAAGGGTAATTAATCGATATCAAGCTTATTGCTAGAACATATTCGTCGGGTTCTTCAGCAATCTCGTGATTCGCACACACCACTTATGATTCGCCGAGACGCCTGGAAGACGAGTATTGTGCAATTGCAGATGTCAACCATAGACTGGGATATACGACGTGGTAATCGGACTTGGATATATTTCAAAAAGGCACACAACCACAAGGGGCTTTGTAGGACTGGACGGAAACCCCTCGATCTCTGAATCGGACTTTAGTATCACAGAGTATCAGTGTGCGAGTCGGTAACTATGTACGATTGCGTAAGGATAATGAGTAACCCAACATCAGATCAAAGTTTAGGACTTTACTCACTACGAATGACCTTATACTAGAGCGTCGTGTCCTGTGTGAGGACGTATGCCTTCCTATCAATTGACATACGACTGATTTATGGACAACCACCATATTACACCTCATAGCATACAATTTTAAAGCATTTAGGTGTCACCTATCCTAGACTCCCCCAGTATTGCATTGTTGAGCGTTACAGGTATTACCCAAATACGACATTTTTATACGCCAGCCCTGACAGCTTTATCTTTATCCAGGAAATATCCCACTGCATCTACTTGTACCGACGCTTAGAGGCTTCTCATCCTAAGTCACAAAACTGAAATCATAACTCGTGCATTGGCAGTTATATAAAAGCAAATAACATTCTTTGTGTGAACTCCTTTCCCACGGCGCTTATAGATGGTCATTCAGTAGTAGCCTGTATGTCTCAACAAGCAACGACACTGACATCTGCATCAACCCCTGCTCTCTCTGTAATGGTCAGCAATCTTCTCAGTAACATGTTTCCGTCTCTCATTTGCCGTGGTGGTCGACTGTGTCATCTGCTCCTCTTCACGCGGATTTGGAATTCTCATGGAGCTGGGTTCGTAAGACACCCCGGTTTTTTGCCGGACGAATTACCCTTGTTCATCATAAATTCAGCCTGGGAAGCACTGAGGTCAAGTCGGAATGCAGCTTCGTCACGACCTGCTTTCTTGTCGCCTGAAGACATAATGGTGATTGAGTCTCGTTGTTGGATCACTAAAACAATGGTGAGTGAGCCTGAGAGATTCCTGTGTGACCTTTGGTATCAGGAGAATGCGGAGATAAATCTGAGGATAGCAGATGAGATCGAGGAAGATTGATCTGGTATCTCTGGCAAGGATCTCTTGTCGAGGAGGATGAAGATGGTTATTTATCTTGGAGATGGAAGAGCTGTTTGAAGGCTTTTTTACCCATATCAAGTGCTGTTAGGATGGTGCCGATGAGTATGGTTTGTCTGTCAGTATGCCTCACGGTGGAAGATATCTACGTGCTGTGTTGAGCAAAGAAATGCTCCTACGGACATCAGTATAGAGCAACTATACGATGGCAATCGCCCAGATGAATCCGTAGTCATTGCTGAATAGAGCCCGAAATCAGACTGAGTTGGAAGGCTACGTGATTCATCGGAGCTAATTTTGAGGGACATTTCTCTCATTTCCTGGTCCTTATAGTATCTATCATTGAAGTTTCCTACCCAGGCATGTACTAGATGACAGCCGCCTAGGGTATTGAGTTAGAAGGGGAATGAGTTATCATCGGGTTATATCGTTGAACTTATGGCAGTAATAGCACTAGTAGAGATACTCTTCAAATTGGGTGTCGAAGAAGGACGGGGCTACCCTGTGATCCTTGTATTGAGTATATCATACAACTTAATAATTAAAGACTTCTCTGGAAACTCACCATAGAAGTTTGCAGGACATGCCTGAAGTATAAGGTTTTACATATTCAGAAAGCTACGAAGTTAAATTAAGCTTAAAAAGGATAGAAAAGTAACTTGCCGGCTTCTAACCTACAGAATAGTAGTCTACGAACCCAATGAATTTCCTAGACAAAAGAAAATAGTAACAGATTTTATAAAAATGAATATTAATGACGCAAAGACCAACTCCCTGATTATAAATATCTAATCATTCAGAATACAGATCCTAGATTGAGTAGCAAAAAGGACCTTTTCGTAGATAAAATCATATTCATATAAATCTGGCAGTTTAAACTTAGGGAAACCCCCCTCCCCCAAAGTTAGTCCTTAATTGAATGCCACCACTGGCGCCCTCCTACCATTGCACCATCACCTCCATTTGTGATCACAGCATCCTATCTTGTAACTCCCAGGAACCCAGTATACTCAAGCGCCAATGCTCATAGCAATAAGCCCCGGGCATGTGGCTATCACCGTAGGATCTACAGGGTGTACCGGTGTGGGAAAGCCTGTCAATTGGTAGTTCTGACGCTCTGTGGCTGAAATATATCCTACCTCGCCCCAATAAGTCGACAGATTGGTTGAATGGGGCTATATTCATGGAGTACGAAGTAGCATTTGCCATATTGACTTCTCGTTGGTGTTGTGATACACAGGGCTTGCGGAAGCCCCCTCCCCTCGAGCGTTCTCTACCCAAAGTTTGGACTTACACTTCATATCGAGCAAGCGAATCACCAGCGCAATGATGTGGTATAATCTGCTACTGATTGACGGCGTAGATATGTTGTCAGGCAGCTATTTTGCAAATTAGCAAGATCGTCGACTAACTTCATCTACTCGTGGTCGTGTTTCAGGGTCATTCCGGCTACGATGCGACGATCTCATGCCTTCCCATGTGCTCCTCAGCGCAAACATGCAAACCGTGGGCGTAACAGACTGGGAATTCTCCTACGCAGCACCGGCAGAGTACTCGGCTGCGTCGCCATGGTGGCTACTTCTCGAACAACCAGAGTATTGGCCAGACGGTATGAAATCTTGGACGGGGGTTATTCGAGCATAGGTTGCAAACTTGTATGAAAGTGTTGGTTGATCGCTAAAAGGCCTTCATAAACTCTGGATGCTGAAAAGAGGGACAAGGGCTCTCAGGGCCTATGCAAGGGAGTTGAAAAAGTATTAATTTCTGGGTCAGTTATTCAACGCGAAGAACTTTGCTTTTGATGCGATCTTCTGGCAGGAGATTGACGAGCGGTTCTTCGGGCCTGCTGAGTCGCATGAAGTGTCATGGAAAATGGCGGTCAAATTGGTTTATAGAAGGAGAAGAAGAATGTAAAGGCATGGGCAGAAGAAGCTAGATGATATGAATGAGAGGTTTTGGCGTGGGATTTTTGATGAATAGGGTGTTGTTTGTCGTTCATAATTTGTACGCCTTGAGGAGCAAGGTATAGGAGTCGGTATGGTTCTCAAGGTTAGGGTGTTCCAGACAGCTTCAACCTTCTAGTTTTGAGCTTCTGTATAATCACTGGCATTAGACGTCCCGGGCTAACTGCCGAAGTGATCTACATTAGCTCCCTTTAAGTGCAATGTGCGGGAGATCTTTCAGCCGCTGTACGATATGCCGAATAATCTATCCGTAATATGGATAGCACTCTACGGTGAAACAACTACGTGATGGGTCATAAATATACCATCCTCAGTGCAGGTGCAGGCAGCAGACTTAATTGATAGATGCCTATGTAGCATTGAATTGCAGCAACGACACGTAACCTTCACAGCTCGAAGATGCAGCTACGAAAGGGGCTGTGTTGATTGTTTGAGGGGTACGGAGTAGTCTAACTTCTTTGCGAAAGGATCCGAGTCTCGTGATCAGCATCATGCAGTGCGGGATTGGATGTGTGAGTATGTGATTGGCTGTTGAGCTGCAGAAGGTCTCTCCCCGCTTCCGGTGGCGGGTATGGGGTAATGATAGATTGGTGGTCTCAAAATTGAGTCTCCTGAGCGAAAACAGCACGTCTACAGGTTCACGACTCGGTCGGTTAATCCACACAATTACAGAACAAGATGATTTGTATAAGTGCAATAACCAGCTTGCTTCTCAATTCAATGCTAATCCGCGGTAACTAAACCAGCAAGTTAATGCCCGGTCAAATTCATAATCCCGAAACCACAAATCCATGCCTCATCTCTTCCGGAGAGTAAAAGGAAACCCAAACTCCATATGCGCCATCATTCATGAAAGCCGTAACCATATTCCACGCTAAGTGTGCCCGATTGTAATGCAATGATTGTTTCCTCCATCAAGGATGATTACTGAAGGTCATAGACTACCAGCGCCCGTTCGATATCCTGGACTGTTTCCTTGTCGCCGTAGGCATCCATCAGGGCCCGGTTCTTTCGAAGACGTTCCTCTTCTTCACGGTCGAACTGGGGCTGGCGGGCTTGGTTTTCGTAGTAGTTGGCGACTCCGAAGCCTATAGTTAATAGTTAGATGGTGAAATAGATTTATGTATTGAAGGGTGGAAAGTACCGAGAGCTATGGCACCCATGAGCGGGAGATACCTGTATTCATTAGCTATGATTGAATACGTCATCTGGGGACTGAAGGCACACTCACCATCTGCTAGGCTTCTTGAATGCGGGACTTAGAGTAGATCTCTTGATGAAAGGCTGCGAGCCAGAGGGAGAAGCCGAGACGTTCATGGTTGGTAATGTTGTAGTGATGATTTGATGTTCAATATGGTTGATTTGTCTTGATAAGTGCGAAGCGGATACTGGAGGATTCAAGTGACGGCTAGACCAAGGTTTATTTATAAGATGGGGGAGTTCCCGACGATCACCTTATTTTCGGGTATGGGGAGTGGAGAGTATCCTGATTATGGCATGATCGGGAATCGTCATACGATGGATTTGCCGATCCCCCTCAACGTCACAGCATACCTGCATCATGCAGCATATTCATCAACATGATGTTGTTGCATGTGGGAATAGTAGATTGAATTAAGCATGGCTTGTGATTATTACAGCATTCCCTACTCTTGCTTGCCACTTGGCTAGGATATTGACTGGGGAGGATGAATGCGATGTCAGGCTTCACTATTTGGTAGATGAGCGATGAATAGCATCTCTGGCCTGTCTGCTATATAATCTGCTTCCGTCTATGTCTTCTCCTCTCCTCTTCTTCCTTATCATCTGCTATGCTCAGTCCAGGAATATATACTACTACCCAATTTGATGCCCTTGCGCAGTGATATATGGCTAAACTATATATATTAATCCCAAGCGCCCGAACGGCTTAGTGGTCGCGTGCGCTGCATGGGACACTCTGATTGAATCGACCAATTACCCTGTCCCATACTACATCATATCGACTCTCTCTGAATACGCGTTCTGACTCTCAACAATCTCTCTTAACAACAGGCTGTCATACTCCCACTTGGCGGAATCATACATGCCTATTGAAGATGAACTTAGCCCTAGTATGTCCGGCTGGCGACAAATATATATAATCGGGCATTGGTGAGGCAGCAGAACAAAATCTTCGAGGAATTGCCAGCAGACATCGGGTGGTAAGCACTTCACCTACCATAGCCGGTCACATAACGACATCTATACTCCCAAAGGTAAGAGTTGTTATGAATGAGTAGTACAATAAGTTATTAACTTATAGCCAGAGCAATGGGAACGAAAATCCCAGAAAACCATCTAATCAACACAATATAACATCGGACACAGAGAACCTGGATTGTCATAATCTCAGCAAGACCACTATCGTCATCAACATGATAGGCTGAAATACTACCCAGCTCTCCACGAGTTTCTCTTCTTCAATCAGTCAAGTCTAGGGGGTTATCTATCCTTAACCCTAATACTACCTTATGGGGTTGGAAACAGCTGCACAAGGGCTTTATAAGTGTCTGAAGCAATCATACGCTCCATGATCTCAAAGATGATCATGACATATCTTTAACTCCCACAATTTTTTCATTGATAGGTCCCCTTACATATCGCTGCGGTACGACAAATAGGCCCGGCGTTGGAATCACTCAAATCTTCTCGATACCGAGTTCCCTATATCGAACCCCTCTCGGAATATGGAGATAAAAGGGGTACTTCCTCGGGTGTACAACCATTCGGAAGACTCAAAACCTGAAGAGCCACGAACGAGGAAAAGGTCCTCTGGGTTACTGGCCTGGGAACGGTGAGGACACAACCCTGAGGCACAGACTTATACTCTCTGTTGCTAAGTGCACACTATATTGGCGCATTGCAATTCCCTTCATGCACCCGCTCAACCAAACATGAGCCATGCTCCAGCAACCTGATAGTACTTGAGACATGGTATGGGTTTCCGCAATACGAATATGCCTCAAAATGTATCAGAAAGAAGCAACTGTTGTCATATCACTGTGCCATGTCTGGATTGGCAGCGAGTACTGTGTCCTGTCCTTCTTGAATTGTAAATGTGGCAGGCTGTTGCTATTTCGATACATGGAATGTGTGGCAGCCTGGAAAGCGTTCGAAGTCGAGAACCAAGAGTGTTTCGGAGAGTCGTCCGAATTCCTGCGAATGGATGGGCATGTTGACCACGGGTATGCAGAAATGGCCGGCATTATGGCTTTATAAAAGCTGCACAATGGCCAAATACAGAACTTAGGCTTTCCATCTGCCGTGTCTACGTTGACACAAGAAGAGGAGGCGTATACATCGCAAATAAGACTCTTCGGATGATGTCTTGGCTTCGAAGATAATGGCAGAACTAAGAGAGCCCGAAGGAGGGGATATCTACTTGGAGAAAGAAAGAAGAGCATCTCAAGCATTGACGAACTTGGCATCTGTGTTCAAGGTACAAAGTCTTACGCAGACAGTTCATCTGCTTATATACACCAGAAGCTTGGAAGCGGGCACACTAAGGAATTGATTAAAGCAAAGCACAAATGTCTACACAATTTATTCTTCTCGCCAGCAATCTTGCCGGACCTGGATAGCTAAGTGGCGAGATTATATACTGTCTGTAAAGATAGCAAGTTATCTGGCCGGTCGGGTCGCTGTCCCACACTACATATCAAACTCTATGGGATTGTTCATTCGTCTTCCTGGCTATGTGGGCTTTGTGGGTATGGCTCCATCGAAGAACCTTCGCCCGCAGAGAGGCAGAGCGGCGGAATTACGAGGAGGTAGTTGATCATGGTCTCGATTTCATGCTATCCGGCATTTGAATGCTTGGACAGATAGTTCATTCAATCTTGAGGATATTCGGCCATCCCCAACTCCACTTATATACTCTTTGAGAAGTAACCCAAGATCTGAGAAGACTTGGGACTCCTTCCACGGTGATATGCTCTACGGTATACACCGTGGCGCGAATTACATAGTTGTCGACGCCAGTCCCTTCTCCAACTGGTGCAAGAGTGGAACCGGTTCAGCGATCCAAGCGATGCATCATCAAAGGAACTAGGTTCCGCCGCGGCTTACAGGTACATCTATCAAGACAGAACTGCAAATCTTACAAAATGGAATTTGAGAGACTGTATTCGTCGCTACTACAGATACAGACCAGATGAGTTCGCATATCTGCACTACCGGAAGGTATTGACGCTTGGTACCCAATGGAGCGGAAGATAAGGGACCATTTTGGCATTTATTCAAGGCCTCTAAACGATACAGGAAGCTTCAAAGACAGCCTGGTTGTCCATAGGAAGTTCATTCCTTATGGATTTGAACTTCGTTGATTCGTGTGTTTAACAAAGGAAAGCCCTGGAAGAGTTCAGGAAAAGCCCTCGAAGTGATTCGCAACAGCTATTCGGCTGTTATCACATTGGCTATGAAGAGCGACTCGTTCGTTTGCCACATTACACCAAGCGAGAACATACATTTATTTCTCTTATAGTATACACCCATAACTCTGATCATAAAGCTTCTGGTTATCTGGATGACCGTATCCGAGAACCAGCGAGCCAAGGATCAGACTGTTCTCTACATCCTAGATCGATATGGCGACACGTCCGAGAATCTCGCCAAGTCTATGGCTCTTGTCTTAGGATCCTGGCCGCCAAAACACAAGGACGAAATAAATTATGTCATACCGTGGCGTATACCTACTATGAACAACACATTCCGAACAAGGGATTTTCCAGAGACACATCCCGTTTTGGCAGAAATTGGACCATCGCGGGGCTATCTGCCTCGTGAAGAAAGCTATGCTCAGAACCGTTTTAAGTCAAAGTCATAGCTGTTGTATATATTACAGCCGTCAATAACGCATTTCTATCTTTCTTGAACGCCAGCCGCGGCAAGGAGATGCCAATTGAAGAATCAGAGGGGGAAACCGACAGCAGACTTTGGCATAGCTTCAGACAATATACATGTCTCCGGCAATACTACATCGCATATACTGCTGGCTTGCTGGTGCGTAATCGAAGAAGAACGGCACGATGAGGCGTACAAAATACCAAAGGTCTCAAAACACAGAATATGGATAGTCTATACAAGCTGTCTGTGTTTGACTATCTTTATATCTGCGGATGTGCTCAGGAACGACGGTCTCTATGCAAGATGGGCTTCACCTTTTACAAATCTCCGATGTCCTATGTTATTGGCAGACAGATAAAATCTTGCATTACATACAATGAAGATTACATCCCGAGACGTGATTCTCCTCGCCCTGACCTAAATAACCAAACTAAATCGCAGTCAATCAAACAGCTCCCTGATCTGCGGAGCACAATTATATACACCCTCCAACCATTCCACATCTACGAGCAAGACAATATGTCCAAATATGAAGACAACACAAGACCCAAGTTTTTCTGAGACTTCTATTCCGCAAAGGGATATCTTCAGGAACATCGAATATGTCATCATATACAACTGGCCTTCGTCTCTCGCTCTATCTTGTTTCTACTAGACCGAGTACCATCCCGCTGTGCATCTCACCAAATACAACCAACTCCTATAGGGTTACTATATAGAGCACTGGCATATTCGGCGTCAGTCTCTAGCCAAGATCAGAAAGACAGGAATGCCAGACGGAACCTTTGATGCAACATGTCATTGTCTTCTGACTATACCGGTATTTCTACTACGGTAGAGTTCAGACTCCACAAAGATCAACAGGTTGAAGATGCTAGTTTGCTTCAGAGAAAACCGTACACAAGAAGAGAGAAATATTCCGAGCTGATTTCGATTATTGATAAATAATTGTGTTGACCAATTCTTACACCTTGGAGTCGAGGCAAACTTTCTCGGTCGTGGCAAAATGGTACAAGAGCGGTGTTCTAAGGAGTGCAAGTCAGGAAGTACCGGGTGCTTGAGCCCCTGGTTAAAAGATAAAGTACAAGGCAGAGATGGCTATCAAACAGGTACTCTGTCCCTTCACTGGGCCAGCAATCGATAATACGAACAACGAATATCTTGCCAAATTCAGTTGTTTTGGTCAGGTTGTTCAAAGAACCTTTCAGTGTGCAGCTAATATATTTTCTCTCATAAGCATTGAAAAAACTAGGAGAAGAACATATGAAAGCAGATATGGCCATGCATGATCTCCCGGTCTCAGAGAGAGGAGAGGGTGTACTTATCATATCGACCCAAGAGCAAATGGCTATCCGATACATGTCTTCTTCGACGAGAACCCTGCATATGGGTTGATGCATCTTCGCTTGTTATACCAATGTGGTCACGGTGGTGGACACAGACCGGAAACCCTGATCACGGCGGGGTGTTTTATATATTCCTAGAAACAAACCCTGAGACAAGGATTTTTCTATGGGGGGTAATATTATCTATTCTGTGATTGAATACACCTAGACAGTGCTTCTTCTACAGTCCGGTAGGTCTAGAGAATTTTAAGATATCTGTGTGTGGTATGGTGGAATCAATTACGGAGGGATTGACAGTTGTAGGGCGTGTGGGTGAGGAGGCAGGTATGGGGTTCTTGATGGCACTCTCTTCCTTCCTCTTTGAGTCTTCAGTGGCTGTTGCTGGGTGGAGTAGAGGGTAGAAATGGCTATTTCTGGGGACGTGCTATTGTGTTGTTAACTTCCGGTTACGGATGCTTGACCGGTTTGAGTCTATCCAATCAATGGCCAATATGCCATTCATGAGTTGAATTGTTGTGGTGACATGAGATGGATATCCTTGATGTTATGGCGTCGCATACTTGCCGCGGCTGTTAATGGGGGTGTTGAAATGGGAGAAGCCAAGGTGGGAGGGACTCTATGAACAGACTGCTGATTTGGTGTGTATACTATTCATGATGCTTCCATATACAGTGTTAAACCAACATAACCATTTAATTCATCCAACTATTTAAGCACTAACCGCGGCCTGCGCAGTCCCCTCGATCTCCTGCACCTTCGCCTCCTCCTTAACATGCTCACCCTCAAAGCTCTTCATAGGGTAAAATCCCCACTTCTCAAACATCGCCCTATCTTCATCCCACCCATTACAATCCGTCGTAAGCATCTTCTCACCCGTAAACACAGCATTAGCACCCGCCATAAAGCAAGCAACCTGCTGCTCCTCACTGAGAGAAATTCTCCCCGCCGCAAGTCTAACAATAGTAGCCGGCATGACCACTCTGGCAGTGGCCACCGTCCTCAGAATCTTATCAAACGAAATCATCTTCCTCTCTCCCAGGGGAGTCCCCGGAATCGGCACCAGAGCATTAACCGGGAAACTCTCGGGATGCTTCTCCAACCCAGACATGGTATAAATCAACCCCACGCGATCCTCATCCTTCTCACCCAGACCCAAAATACCCCCAGAGCAAACATTAATCCCCGCATCCCGCACATTCGCCAACGTCTTCAACCGCTCATCATACGACCTCGTCGTAATAATCTCGGGGTAAAACTCCCTCGACGTATCCAGGTTATGGTTGTACGCCGTCAACCCAGCATCTTTCAGTTCCTTGGCCTGCGCTTCGTCAATCATTCCCAGCGTCACGCACACTTCCATCCCCATGCCCCGCACCCCGGACACCATGGCTTTGATGTTCTTCAGACTGGTCTTGCGGCCGCGCATGTCGCGCCAGGCGGCGCCCATGCAGAACCGTGTGCTGCCGTTGGCTTTGGCGGTGCGGGCGGCTGTGAGGACTTCGTCGACGGGGGACATCTTGGTGGCTTTTAGACCGGTTTGGTACCGCGAGGATTGTGCGCAGTAGGAGCAGTCTTCGCTGCAGCCGCCGGTTTTGATGTTCATTAGAGTGCACATTTGGATGGCGCTGGGGTCGTGGAAGCGGCGGTGGACGGCTGCCTATATTCATTGGGGCATTGTTAGTGAGGTTTCTACTTAGGTGGGGGGGGTGGGTGAGGATTAGTGGGCTTGGGGGGAGCGTACAGCGGCATAGGTGAGCTGGTTCAAGGGCGTCTCATAGATCTGTTGAATCTCTTCACGGGTCCAGTTGGTGCGTGGTGCGGTGGCAGCAGTGGCTTCACGCAGAGCAGTTGGAATACGGCTGGCGATGGCGGCGGCACTGGGGGAGGTGGATTGCACGGTGCCGTAGTTGCGGCGGAAGAGGACCCCGGGGAGGGTACGGAGAGACATTGTGTGATGCTTTGTGTATGATTTTGTCTCTGTGTGGTGGGTGTTGTGTGTAGATGGGGATGTAGTATATGAAGTGGTGGAAAGATGAAGAGGTACTGGGGAAGAGAAGAGGGGAGATGATTGTTGACAGTGAGTGAAGGAGTGTTCCAGGCTACACACTATTAATTAACTACTACGGAGTAATTACTAGACTGCTCTCTCTCCATACTGCTAACTAACACCTCGGGCGAAAAGAGGGGCAGCAGACTATTACTACTAACTATCATCTCACAACAACCGGATTAACATTAGTGTCAGACAGATAGTTGGCCAGCCAGTCAGCGCCGATCGAATGGAATTAAGCATGAGTGAGTAAGTGTTGCGGGTGGGCGGCAGCCCTTGTTGACCCCAACCGGGTGTGGTCAACCACAACATCCATACCCTAGTAATTGACCAAGTTGACGATTTGATTCAGAGGAGATAGTGGTATTGATTGACTTCGCCTCCGGTGAGATGATTTGGCTAAATTGATGGATCAACTTTTGATCCCAGATAATATTAGGCATAGGAGAATCAATGGCTGCTCGGAGGGAACTGGCTTTGGGGGGGTTGGCTTGGCTGCATGTGCTTTGCTGGGGGGAAGCAATCCCACACAGTCAGAGTCAACTTGCCCTCAATCCCTCCAGAGTCGAAGAATGGGGTTATGACGATGGAAAGATCCACTTGTTACGGACCAAAGGAGCTCCGCTGCAGCAACCCGGATCACATTGCCGCTGATTGGTTGTTGAGTCTCAAACAGTCTGGCTCTGTTCGGGCCGTCGGTGAGGAAGCAATTGTTAAGCAAAACGAGGATCGGAATCACAAGGGGGAAAAAACAAAACTTAATTCCTTCTATGCCAATCACAATGTCATTGTTTGTCCGTTATGTCATGTCTATGCCTATACTATACTAGTTTACTTCTACGTAGTTTGTCGTTATCTATGGTGTATTGTGTCGTATACACTGTACTATAGATCTGATCGGAAGAATCTTCTTCACTCCACCAACAACGCCGCCCGCAGCACTTCCTCAATCTCCCGTAATGCCTCCGGGGTTGACGTGACACTGGCCATCAGGTACAGCACATTGCCCAGCACGCGTGAATGCACTGCAAAATGCTCCCCACCCGCTGCCAGCCGCTGCTGCAGTCCTTGGGCCGCCGTCGACGTGTATCCTGCAGCAGAGATTGTGCCCTCCGGTTAGCGGCTATTCTCGGCCAATAAACACGAAAAAAAAAAGTTAATCGACAGGAGGGAAATTCAACTCACCTCCGCCCTGAGTATCCTTCAGGGCAATACTCAAAACCGTTCCCAGGGCAAATAACCCCTCCACAGCCGGCGCTTGGGACAGCTGCCCTACCAACCCATGCGACCAGACGCTCCAGACCTCCGGTCGCGCCCGGGGCGCAGAGGGGAGCGCCGCCGGCTGCCAATCCCGCCGGTACTTGTCCCATGCCCCACTGCGTTCCAGCTGCTTCATCGTTCGCAATGAGTCCACCGCGACTTGGCACCCAACCGCGTGCGCCGTGTAGCTGTGCCCGTGCAGCAGCGCATCGCTCTTGTGCGGGCTCGAGAACGCCTGGAACACCTCGTTGCTCGCCAGCGTCGTGCATAGCGGTACCAGCCCGCCTGTGAGCAGCTTCGCGTTGACCGCGATGTCGGCATCCACCCCAAGAAAAGAGGCCGACGATCGCTGTCCCAGCCGGTACAGCCCGGTGAACACCTCGTCGAAGATGATTGGGAGTCCCGACCACGACGATCCCGCCGCCGCGCCTGCAGTGGCGCCAGGGGCAAAGAGCTCCGGGTGACCACGCACCACTTCAGCCAGGCACCGCTGGAAGAGGGGGTCACTAGTGATTGGTCAGTATGCGGCGTGTATACTACCTATCTTGTTGTAAACAGGATGGAAAAACTCACCAGAATAGCATGCCTCCCGCTCCTAAGATCACCGGCTCCATGATCAGCGAGCCAAATTTCATTCCCTGCTGCTGCACCAGCTCTGCGATCGTCCCCCGGATGTACTCTTGGTAGCGCTGTCCAACCTCCGAGGCGACCCGCGTCTCCAGATCGAACACCGCATCCAACGACGAGTACTCGAGGTCAGGCCCCAAGGCCGACCGCAGATTCTCGGGGATTTGTACCTTCCACACTCCCTGTGACATCTGCACCTGGGGGTAATCGAACCAGTAACCCCGACCCCGGTACCACTCCACCTTCTTGTTGTATGTAGAAGGCTCCGAGCAGTCCATCACTCCGATCGTATCACCGTGGTAGCTGCCCTTGAGGCCGAGGATACTAATCTGCTCTTGGCTGGCATCCCAGCCGTACCGGTCACATGCCGCCCGAAGACCCATCTTAATAGCCACCTCCATGCCCGTGCTGCCATTGTCGCTGTAAAAGACCTTCTGCAGACGCGGGTTCCCGACCGTCTGCAGCAGCGTTTCCGCCAGAGTCAGTGCAGGCTCGTGGATATTCCCGGGGAACATGACATGACCGTAGCGACCTGCAGCGTACGCCGCCGACAGGGCCAGATCGGGGTTTCCGTGCCCGAGACCTTGCGTCCACCACGAGGCGGAGCCATCGAACGTCGCGCGCAGGCCACCCTCCTGCGAGGGCTCCGCAGGCTTGTAAGTCTGGAAGAAATCGTCGTACGCAGAATCAATCACCGTAATATCCTTCGGCGCCATCCCGTGGTGCTGCGTGAACGGATACCAAATGGTCTCGTGAGCCCGACCGGACATGGCCTCCAGGCGCTCAATTCGCGCCTCATTCTTCGCTGTCATCTCCTCCAACAACCCAGCGACATCGGTACCCCGCGCCACACGCTCGTAGTACCCAGCCATGGCCTCCTCATCACGGGCCTCGGCATCCGCATCCCGCGATGCCGGGCGCGCGGGGGGCTGCGGCAGCGGCACCAGGGGGATACTCTTTTTCTGGAAATAGGTGCGCAGATACTCATGATTCTGGTAGTAATCATCCTGAAACAGCAACACAGAATTCACATCATACCCGCGCAATAACAATGACTCATACGCCGAAATGGAGGACGAGATGCCACCGAGGCGGGAGTCCGCAATCAGAACAATCGGCAACCGTAAAGGCCGATACAGATCGGCCTGGGAATTACCATTAGGGCCCGGCGAGTGCACGCCGCCTGCTGTTTCAACGAGGGCAAAATCAATGCCCTGTGCTGCCCAGTCGGAAAGGGTCTGATGGATGGAGGTGATGATATCATCATCCCGCGGAACCTGTGCTATTGTGAGCTCACTCATCCATTTGCTCGGCTGTTGGCGCATTGCACCACCATAGAGTCAGATGAATTGGGAATCGCACCGTCAGTTGCTTCTGCTTCGCCGCAATGTGTGGGCTGACGGGCTCGTCGAATTGGTACAGACACTTGGTCAGCGTGCCCGGGGCGTAGCGCCGGATGTGTCTGGGCTAGTAGTGAGCGGGATGAAACTTGGGGCTGGGGGCCTTGAATTATGTCGTACCGGTCATCTGCATCGTCTAATGGACCGGTTGACACCGGTTTCAAGAATGCCGCGGGAGATTGAGAGTTGAGACGTTGGATGGCATTGCAGAGAACGGTGGATACAATGGTCTTGCCGACGTCGGTGTTGGCACCGTAGACCTGGTGGGCGCGCAGGGAACGCCAAAGGGCGGCACCGACGGGGGGCATGGGAGGCAGCCAGGGGAGGAATTAGAGAATAGGAGAATATAAGAATAGAAGATATATATAAAGAAGTAAGGGGAAATGGGAGATCAAGGAATTGGTACTTTATTATGTACCAAGTATATGGCTATCACGAAAGTCACTCTCACTCTTTTACTCAGATAAGGCGGATTGACAGCGGGATATGCAACCTGCAAGGCGGAAAATAGCCGAGGCAATCAATGAGGCACTCAGGCAGCGGGCCACTATTCCTTAGGCATCCAGCCAGAATCTAAAATAATTAACATAATAATATAATAAAACTGGGCAGTGCTTTAGTGAGTACGTAGCAGTCAACTAATCTACCAACTAACCAACCAGTTAGTTAGGTTAGTTTACCCTCCCCACCGGTTGAATCCTTGATCTCCCAACAGTAGTCTAGTCAACCCACAACATCCGCCGAACGGGTTCAATTTTTGTTATGTTATGCGATTTCGATGCCGCATCTGCTTGTCCTTCTCCGTCCCGAGGTATCCATCCATTTCCCACCTTTTTTTTTTTTTTCCCCTTGTCTCTCCTGGATCAACTCCGACAGCCCCATAACGCTAGAGAGCCACCAGAAAACCAATGGAAAATCTGGCAGCTCAGGCAACCAACCAGCCCATCTGTTGTGATTACGGAGATTACTATGTCTCCCGATGGCTGGCTAAGGCCAATTCCACTACTACTAATCCAATTGAACTCCGTCAGGCACACGCCCTGCTGGATGGATGGATCCACCCGGTAAATCAGTTGGCAGTTGGTGTGAAAATCCCCTCTCTCTCTCCACGCCTTTCCGGTGTGATGGGAAACTAAATTGCTTAGTCTAGTTCTGTTTGGTAAGGAGAACGGCGGAGATCTGGCCGGATTTCACATTCGTTTTATCTATCTGTATATCTAGCTATCTAGTGTCACATTTCCCCCGGAGATAGTGTTGATACTATATCTGATATTCAATTTCATTCTCAACCTACTACTTACTGACTCACTCAGTTCAATTCAATTCCTCTCCTCTTTAATCTTCTTCCTCTTCTCTAAACAGCAATCACTATACACGATTGCCCTCCCTCACCCTCCCCTCACATACACACACATACACATACATATACACATACACAATGCCCTCCTCCACCCCCAAACCCTCACCCTCACCCTCACCCACACCCAACCTCCTCACCTCCCTCCGCACAGCACTCCACCAACGCTCCCTCAAACAATCCCTCCGCCGTCTAACCCTCGTCCCCCCCACCTCCACCGACTTCTCCTCCAACGACTTCCTCTCCCTCAGCACCTCCCCCCTCTTCCGCGCCCGCTACACCAGCCACCTCTCCAGCGCACCCCCCTTCTACCCCTTCGCCTCGGGCGGCTCCCGCCTCCTAACCGGCAACTCTTCCTACGCCGAAGCCCTAGAGACCTTCATCGCGAGCTTCCACAACGCCCCCAGCGGGCTGCTCTTCAACTCAGGCTTCGACGCAAACGTAGGCGTGCTCTCCTGCATCCCGCAACCAGGCGATGTCATCATCCACGATGAGTACATCCATGCGAGTGCGCACGAGGGGATGCGGTTATCCCGTGCCGGGAGGAAAGTCCCCTTTGCGCATAGCTGTCCCCAGTCCCTGGAAGATGTGCTAAGAAGGGAAATTGAAAATGATGAGAAATTGAAGAGTGGGGAACGGAACGTCTTCATCGTCATCGAGAGTATATATAGTATGGATGGGGATATTGCGCCGATAAGGGAGTTCGTGGAGGTGGTGGAGAGGGTGGTGAAGAGTAAGGGCAATGCTAATGCGTATTTTATTGTGGATGAGGCGCATGCTACCGGGGCTTTTGGGCCGAGGGGTGCGGGTGTGGTGCAGGAGTTGGGGGTCGAGGAGAAGATGTTTATTCGCGTGCATACGTTTGGGAAGGCGTTGGGGAGTCATGGTGGTTAGTGGTTTATTCATTCCTGTTTGGTGTTGGGTGTGGATGTGGGTATACTGACTGACTGATACTGTATAGCGATTGTGCTCTGCTGCCCCGACACACGCGAATACCTTGTCAACTACGCCCGCAGTCTTATCTACACTACCGCATTGGGGTTCCCGTTTCTGGCGTCGATTCGGACGGCGTATGAGATGTTGGCGGAGGGGGAGACGGAGGAGGTATGTTACTACTATCCCTAATACTTACTTTCATTGAGTGGAGTGTATAGCTGACTAACTAACTGTACCAGTTGCAACGCAATCTGCAACACCTCATTGAATACCTGGGCAATCGTCTGGACGCCCTCGGGTCCTGGGACCCTGCCATCTTCGAAGTGGACCATTTCCCGCGCTCGCCTATCTTCTCCCTGCGCAGTCCGGTGCCGCGCCAATTGGCGGCTGCATGTCAGCGGAAAGGGTTCATGGTGCATCCGATTATGTCGCCGACTGTGCCCAAGGGGAAGGAGAGGGTGAGGGTGTGTTTGCATGCGGGGAATACGGTCGAGGAGATTGATGGGTTGGTGGAGACGATTTTGGCGTGGTTGAATGGAAGGGAGAGTGAGAAGAGGGTGGCGAGGCTTTAGTTCACTCGGTTTATCTTTTGAGATATATCGCGGAAGATTGGGGAAGGCAATGGGCTGTACATATTATTAGGTGCATTTAGGAAATATCTGATCATATCATATCATATCATATCAAGCCATGCTGTAATCCCAGTCCTGTAACTCCGTGGCCATATTCCTATTCCTCCCTCCCTTCCAGTGTAAACTCCATGTAAGCCATGAGAAGCGTAGCTCCGTGGATATCCTGCCAGTTACAAAGAAAATAAACTCCCGTGATGCATTCTATCCCTCCTTCCAGTCCCTTGATAGCCCCTCACCTAGTGAATCCAGTAGTTGCGGCAGGTCGGGCAGGTCGGCTCCAGGGTGTCAAAGGTGTCGAGCCACTGTTCCAAGCATGCCCGGTGATAGTTGGTTCCGCAGAATCCCCGGCACCAGACCAGCAAGCTGTGATCGTAGTCCGGGCCGGCAAGCTCTTCGTCTACATTCACTGTACGTTAGCACTGTTCAATCATCAAGTTAATGAAGTCAGGAATCTTACCGTCCATCTCCTCCCAGTCATCATCCTCATCGTCTTCGGTTCCCTCATCGTCGGACATGTCGCAGCGCATGCTCTCATCCAGATAGGGGAGAAGACAGATTCCACAGTCGCCATCCACGGGGCGCGGCTTGACCCGTTGAGGCTTCGGAGACGTAGGGGAGTCGCAGTACATCGACACATTGCTTTCTCCAGACGGTATCGGTCTCGGGGCTGTTTGATGGGCGGGATGGGTATGACCCGAAGCGATCAAGGTGCTGCTGACGAGTTGGACCGCCGGGGTGTGGGGACGATGATGGAACGCAGAATTGGCGTGCGGAAGAGGCGAAGCACTGCCGGAAGCTGAAGCTGACATAGTGGTAGCAACGGAATCACCCGCAGGACGGACGATCTCGACTCGGGGTCTTGAGTTCTGCGGGTGATGATGGTTCGAACCCATCCCGACCATGCCATGCTGGATGGTGATTCGGCTCGATGAGCTGGGCCCATGATGGCTGGTCGTGAGGTTGGTGACTGCGAGTCCACTACCCGTGGCCATGATGGTGGGGTTGGGCGGCATATGAAGGTAGCTGTTCGACATGGCTGTGGTGGATTCAGCAGATCGCTCAGCTAGATACCGCTGCAGTTTCGCCTCCCACTGTTCGACCAGGGTCAAATATTGGTATCGGTGCTGGTTGGGACAGAGCAGAAGACTGGCAAGTTCGCTGAGAATTGGATTAACGGCGGATATGGAAGAGGTTGCTGTGAAGATGTGGGTGCCTCGTTCGATCAGAGTGTACGCTTCGTCACGCTTCTGATAGCTGATCAAATTGTTGCACCGGCGATTGTAGGAGTGCGAGACACCGACACAGTGGTGATCAGCTGCAGGGTTAATTTTCAGAATGTCAGCCAACTGATAACGAGATGCAGACGCCATGATGACGGCGGGGTGATTAGTCGCTGCCGGGGTGCTTAGTCGGCGAGGGGGGAAGAGGAGACGAGGGGAGAGAATAGCAGTGCAGACAGTGCAGACGGTGCAGACGGAGCAGACGAGGATCATGAGTAGCACCGAGAGAAGCGAGAACAGTGAATGGCAGTGAATGAAAGGGGACGTGAAGAAAGCGCCACGACAGCAGAGGGGCACCCATGTGGTCTGGGTCATCATTTCTCGTACCTGATTGCTAACTATGCGGAACTAAGCTTCAAGGCCCGATGGAAATGCAGGCGAACAGCACCAGGCACCAAATTCGAGATGGACTCCGGAAAGTGGATGTTGAAAGATGACGATGAGGAGGAGAAAGGCGCAGATGAAAAGGAAGATGGGATGGACTCATGCTTATGCCATAATGGCTTCAGCGCAACAAAAAGCGGAAGACTCCGAGACTCCCTCGGCGCGTGATCGAGGGGTTTGACTGAAGGGATGCAATCCCGGTTAGATGGTTGGTTGGATGGTTTAGTTGGATTGATAACACTCTTTCCTGCTTTTATCTGCTTTTTATCATCTGCTGTCTTCCCCTCCTTCCTTTCTCCTCTTTCCTTCCCCGCACGTGGTCCAGATCACATTGTCAACCTTCCATCTGCCCATCACCACCACTCATATTCCATCTCCCACCTCCCCCCATGGATACTTCCCGAGACGTCCCAGACATTCTTATCGTGGGTGCTGGCATCTTCGGGGTTAGCACAGCCTACCATCTCGCTCGGCAGCTCGAGCGACCGTCACAGATCGTCCTGTTAGATCGCGCCGCCCCGCCATCCACCCCCGCGGCATCTACCGATATCAACAAGATCATTCGTGCCGACTACACTAATCCTCTCTACGTCGCTTTGGGGTTCGAAGCTATTGAACAGTGGAAGTCGCTGCCATTCTTCCAAGATGCACGAGTCTACCACCCCTCGGGATGGATCGCCTTAGAGGAGAAAGATAGCGATGTCCCCGCATTGATAAGGAAGAACTTCCGCGATTGTGGTCGCGCCGACGTCATCGAAGAATGGTCCGAAGAGAAGGTCCGTCACGCATGGTGTGGACTACTGGAGAAGACAGATTGCTCCCCGTTTGGCTCATTCTACTATAACTCCTCTGCCGGCTGGGCGGACGCAGGAAAAGCATTACAGCTGATGGCACAAGAAGCGATCAAGCTGGGTGTCCGATATGAGGTCGGGGAGGCGCGCAGAATCGTTCGTGACGAAAATGGAGTCAGTGGTGTTAAAACAGCAGACGGTACCATCTACCACGCTCGAAAGGTCTTGTTGGCCACTGGGGCATGGACAAGTCAGCTCATGTCCTCGGTGGAGGATGATTTGGACCTGCCGGGACCAGACCGAGTAGAGCAGCAGGTATCAGCAGCGGGAGTAACAGTCTCGCACTTTCAACTCTCGTCGGAGGAAAATCCCCGCTACTCGCAGCTGCCGGTGTTTGTCTACGGAGGAGAAGGTGGGTTATATCCTGGCCTGGCGTGGACAAGCTGACGCATCCAGGCGAGGTCATCCCTCCCACTGCAGAAGGAATCCTCAAGTTCACTACGGCCGCTTCGTTCAGGAACACCATCCGCACTGCGTCCGGACATGAAATCTCGGTGCCGCTGGTAGATCAAACTCATGTGCCTGAAGCATTGCAGGAAGATCATCTGCGCGCTATTCGACCTCGTTTGCCACAGTTTCTTGAGGACCATCCCCGTCCCGACTACTGGCGCATATGCTGGGATGCAATCTCGCCCAGCCAGCATCCGCTAATTACCCGCCATCCAGACGATCGACTGTCCAACTTGTATTTCGCAGTAGGGGGATCATTCCATTGCTACAAGTTCCTCCCGACCATTGGCAAATACGTGATCAACGTATTGCATGGGGTGTCGAATGGACGCGAAAAAGACGAGGCCTGGACGTGGAAGGAGCATCACCCGGATGAAAGAGGAGTGCATGCGCATTTGGTCCCGGAGAGAGAGATTCGAGATGTTGTCTAGGACATACATGGCTGCATCCTGGTGTTTGCTGAAATAAACACCAGCGGCTCAGGCTTCCGCAACCGGATAAGCTTGAACCAGGAGAAACAATTCTTCACCGAGAAAGGTATATATCACGCTGCATCATCCCCCTTGCGTGCATCACAACGACCAAAAAGGAAGTCCCTTGATGATTTGTCACCACTATTTCCTCCGATCTACGCCCCACCTAGCCACAAGATAATGCACAATGCCATGGTAGCCAGCTAGACAGCTAGGAACAGCATCGTACGTGTTCCATAGGAGATAAAACAAAGTAACCGAACCGTTGGGGCAAAACACTGGGTCACTGCCAGACCTGGTGGGAACCGCAACGTTGAATCTCCAGAATTATGGATCCTGAAGAAGCTTCGCGACCCACTCTGTTCCAAACATTCCTCCCTTCCCCCCCAAAAAAAGCAATCTGAAGGCCAGCTGTTTGACCCGAGGTTGAGAACGAGAGAGAGGAGGAACTGGCCGCACCCCCGCCGCTTGAGCCCTTGGGACAACCGTGATTTGCTCCGCAGCGCCTCCTGCATATTATCCGGATGCGGAGAGACACACATAGTAGCCTGGACCGAGGATGTGGTCGGCAATGAAATCTACCTACTCCATGTCTTCCCCTCATATCTTGACAATTAATCTATCTCCATAGCATATACAGTTATTCCTCTCACAGCATTTTTAGCGACATATCTCAAGTTGGAAACCGGCCTGACCATGGCGTTAGGTGATCTCCCCTTAACACCCTTGACATATAGACTATGTACATCATGTAGCACAGCACTAACATCAATGGCATCACCGCGCAGCAACATCAACAGGAGCCGCAGCCATCGCTCTAGCCGCCTACCTAGATGCCAAATTCCACCTCACCAACGATGCATCCAGTATGCTAGCCCAGCGGCGCTCCCTCCGCGACACAGCGAAAGCCGCCGCACAAGGCCAACTGAGCATGTGGCCCGTCTTCGCAGCCACGGCATCGCAGTACCCCGACATGGTCTGTATTTGGACACGCGAACAGTCCTACACATACCGGGAAGCCCTAGCCGCTGCAGCCCGGTACGGCCACTTCTACCTGTCGAAGGGGGTGCAAAAGGGCGACCTGGTGGCGTTCTACCTGCAGAACCGGGCGGAATTTATGTTCGCCTGGTTAGGGCTCTTAAGCATCGGGTGTGCCCCGGCAACCATCAACTACAACCTGACTGGCGATGCGCTGATGCATTGCCTATCCATCAGTGGCGCCAAGCTGCTGCTGGTTGACCCGGAGCCTGAATGTATGGCTCGCATTGAGGAGCGAAGATCGACGATCGAGAATGAGCTGGGTATGCAGCTCGTCACTGTTGACGATGCATTTAATAACCATTTGCTTTCATTTCCGGCGTCGGTGCCGATGAACGGTCAGTTGGCCTCCCACGTCCCTGGCGAATTTCCAGCCATCCTCCTCTACACCTCCGGCACGACCGGCCTGCCCAAAGGCTGCGCCTTCACCACCTCCCGGCTCTATGCCACTCAGGCCATCCGCAACAGTAACATAACCAACGTGTCCGGCCCCGGTGGGGACAGGTGGTACAGCGCGATGCCGCTGTACCACGGGACGTCAGCGATCGCCATGATCAACAACATAGTCGGCGGACGAAGCATCGCCATCGCGCCGCGATTCAGTGTGCGCAATTTCTGGCCCGATGTCCGGGCCTCTCAGGCCACGGTCTTCGTGTATGTCGGCGAAGTAGTCCGGTATCTACTGGCCGCACCGCCATCCCCCCAAGACCGGGAGCACGGGGTGCGCATGATGTACGGGAACGGTCTGCGGCCGGACGTCTGGGAGCGGTTCCGGGAGCGGTTCGGGGTGGCGGAGGTCGGGGAGTTCTTTAACAGCACGGAGGGGGTCTTCGGGCTGTTTAACCTCAATCGCGGGCCGTTCACGGCGGCGGCTGTCGGGCATCATGGGTTGTTATTGCGGACAAGTTTGAGGAATACATATATTCCTGTCGTGGTGGATGCAGAGACGGGGGATGCGGTGCGTGATGAGAAGATGGGGCTGGTGAAGCGGGCGCCGTATGATGAGGGCGGGGAGATACTGGTCAAGGTGCCAGATGAGAAGGCGTTTCAGGGGTATTGGAGGAATGAAGCGGCGACGAAGAAGAAGTTCATGCGAGATGTGCTGACGAAAGGCGATTTGTGGTATCGGTCTGGAGATGCGTTGAGGCGGGATGGGGATGGGAGGTGGTATTTCCTCGATCGGCTGGGAGATACGTTCCGGTGGAAGAGTGAGAATGTGTATGTCTATTCTTACTATCCCTTGCTTTGTGATTATTTGTCATCGTGGTTGGTGTTGGCTAATGGTTGATCATGCAGGTCCACGGCAGAAGTGGCTCAAGTACTGGGCCAGTATCCTGGCATCCAGGAAGCCAATGTGTATGGAGTGAAAGTGCCTCATCATGAAGGCCGCGCAGGATGTGCGGCCTTATTGCTCAGTCCCGAGGCCCGCAGCGGGTTTGACGGGCAGGGACTGGCCCGGTTCGCGCGTGCACAGCTGCCGCGGTATGCGGTGCCGGTCTTCTTGCGCGTCGTGGAACAGTCATGGCATATTCATAACCATAAGCAGAACAAGGGGCCGCTGCGCCAGGAGGGCGTGGAGCCAGCCAAGTTGGGGTCGAAGGTGGTGCAGGGCCACCGCGACCGGCTGTTTTGGTTGCCTCCTGGGTCGGAGGGCTACATAGAGTTTGGTGAGAAAGATTGGCAGCGTCTCGCGGGGGGTGAGGCGAAGTTGTAAATAGTAGGCAGAAGCGTATATATGATGATTCATGACCATGCTAATCCATTAAAGCCATTTTGGACGTCTTATTCATGTTTTGGTACGATCGCGATCGGGGGACTGACTCGTGCAGAAGACTGGTCAGATAGCAACCCTAAGTCAACCAACAGATGATACTAGAGATCTCTACCAAGTACTCCGTACAACCAGAGTACTCCGTACTGTTCCCGACCATGGCAGCAGCAGACAGCGATCGCACCACGGGATGCCCAAAGCATCATCCCTTGCTGATCAGCACATCTTGCCCTGATTTGTCCGAAGGGAACGTCCGCCGGCCCATCCGTCAGTCACCGCTGGACCAGCGCCCGCTTCGGTTCTAGACTATCACTGACTAGGTAGTTAAATTGTCTGTCAGCATCAGGACTATTCCTTTCTCTTGACCGCTAGCGACCGCGACACGAGGCCCGCTAAGCATTGCACGGGATGATCGGATGCACGAGGAGAGGGGAACAGAAGATCAAGTAGAAAGAAAAAACCACGCATGCGTTGGGGAGGAGCTTAAGCTGCAGGTCGGATGGATCCTGAATCAGGATGGCTTGGTTTGAGTCTGCAAACTAACTAGTCAACTAATTCTCTAGTGGCAAAGACTGACGAAACACCACGCGATAGTCAAGCCCTAAGCCTTTTCTGCCTGGTGCATGCTGATGGCTTCATCCATGAGAGACAGACAGACAGACAGACAGACAGACCCTCTTGGAGTATCCGCTGAGTCACTTAGTGGGTATTCTTGTCTGCCTGTCTGATTGTCACCTCCACCCCAGTGCTCCACTTGCATGGCATCTAAAAACAACTTCCACACTATGGAACATTCTCCGCAACTGCTGCTGCTCACTGCTCGGTAATTTCCCCTGGATTAGCGCGTCGGTCATTCTTCTTCGGTTCTTCCTGCCACGCGATGACTGCCACTCCACCACAGGGCACGGCTCCTCTTATAAACCCGCTGGCATTCCTGTCATCCCCATCTCGGATTTCCTCCATCTGCACCTATCCGTCATGTTCTCGGGCCTTGTCCTGCTCCTAGCCAGCCTCGTGGCCCTGCTGTCGGCCGTAGGGAATGCAGCCGTGACCATCCAATCCTCCAACACCACCTGCCGCTGCTTCCCGGGGGAGAAATGCTGGCCCTCACCAGCTGAATGGACTCAATTCAACGAATCCATTGACGGCCGACTAATCCAGACCATCCCTCTCGGCAGGCCCTGCCACACTCCCTCCTACCAAGCAGGGGTGTGCGACTACCTTCGCGAACAATGGACGGAGCCCGAAATCCAGTAAGCTTTTTTTGTCTTGGGTCAGGCTGACTCGCAGCCTCGTCCTCGCAAAAGCAAACACATCCGCTAACCGAGTCAAGCTATGAATCGTCCTCCTCCATCATGGCCCCCTGGTTCGCCAACGGCTCGTGCGATCCCTTCCACCCCATTGTCAAGCCCTGCACCCTGGGCAACTACATCGTCTATGCCGTGAACGTCAGTCAACCCAGCCACATATCGCGCGCTCTGGCTTTCGCAACCGCCCACAACCTCCGCGTCGTCGTCCGCAACACCGGCCACGACTACAACGGCAAATCCACCGGCGCTGGCGCCCTCGGCATCTGGACCCATCACCTCAAGGACATCGACATCGTCGACCACCATGATCCCCACTACTCCGGCAAGGCCATCCGCCTGGGTGCCGGCGTCCAGGGATACGAAGCCTGGGAGGCCGCCGACGCCCACGGCTACCAGGTCGTCAGCGGCGAGTGTCCGACCGTCGGCATCGCAGGCGGCTACTCCCAAGGCGGCGGCCACTCGGCCCTATCCTCGCGCTACGGCCTCGCTGCGGACCAAGTCCTGAAATGGGAGGTCATTGACGGCACGGGGCGCTTCATCACCGCTACCCGCGACAACGAATACAAGGACCTGTATTGGGCCTTGAGTGGTGGCGGCGGCGGCACGTACGGCGTCGTTTGGTCCATGACCTCCAAGTTACATACTGGCACGCCTGTCTCCGGACTGAACCTCACGTTTACCAATACCAACATCTCCCAAGACACTTTTTACTCGGCAGTAGGCCTCTACCACTCCCTCCTCCCGTCTATTGTCGACGCCGGCGCAATGAGCATCTGGTACTTCACCAACACGATATTCTACATCGCGCCACTAACGGGGCCCAACATCACCGTCCAGGAACTCATCTCCCTCCTCAAACCCTTCCGCGACGGGTTAGAGAAAATGGGCATCAGATACACCCTCTACGCAGAGCAATTCCCGACCTATCTGGCTGAATTCAACGGCATGATGCCCAACATCCCCGTCGGGGAGGCGCAATACGGCGGATGGCTGATGCCGCGATCGGTAGTGCACGAAAATAACACTGCGTTGACGGCGGCGTATCGCCAGATCACGGAGGACGGGGCGACGTTTATCGGGGTGGGATTGAATGTGTCGAAGGCGTTAGTTGGGGATGTGGATAATGCGGTGTTGCCTGCTTGGCGGGATACGTTAATTGATACGACGCTTACGACGCCATGGCAGTGGGATGCGCGCCAGGATATGCTGGTGCAGCAATATAAAATGACTTATGAGTATTTGCCGTTGTTGGAACGGTTGGCGCCGGATTCGGGGGCTTATATGAATGAGGTATTCTCCCCTGACTACTTTTACTTTCCACCTCTATCTATTTATTGTAACTGTGAAGAGAAGACTAACAGAAATGGATAGGGCGACTTCCGCCAACCCAATTTTCAAAAAGCATTCTACGGAGTGAATTATCCCCGACTACGACAGATCAAGAAGAAATATGACCCGCTCGATGTGTTTTATGCCCAAACGGCTGTGGGTTCGGATGAGTGGACGATGTATCCTGATGGGAGGTTATGTCGGGTTTCTACTTCTGATGATGATGCGGATGGTTGGGAGTATTTCTAACTGCATTTTATTATTTATATTTTATTATTTAAAATTCTATGATGTTTATTATTTTGCTTTGTTTGGGCATATTGTTCATAAGTACATACATACTTAGATTTTTTACATGTCTTCCTCATGAGTGGCTGGGTAACTTGCCCGTGCACATACTTACCCACTAACTATAAAGTAAGTACTACTCGGAGACCTACATAATCTTATTTTATTTTTATTACTGTGTTAACTCTGGGAGGATTAGTAGGTGGCTGCCAGGTTTGCGGACTTGATCGGGTCGGGTGTCGGGTTGTCGGGTATTTTACTTTTTACTGTATGCTGTGGTCCGTACGGAGGAGAGTCTGCTGGTGGTGGGAAATGAGATGTGCATGCACGGATGGGGAGGAGATTGGTGGTGATGCTGCGGGAATAATTAATAGTGCTATAATAGTGTGTGTTATAGCTACGGTGTCCTAGCCAAGAAGTGAGTTAGTACTGTGCGCCTCACTTATGCAGGAAGGAATAGCAGAAGAAAAGAAAGAAAGAAATGACAATAATTGGCATAATAATTATTGTTGGATCGGATCATCATGGCTGAATAAACCTAACCAGTTTATTTTTTGGGAGGTAGGGTATGATGGTGATGCTGTGTACAAAGTACGAAGAAAGAAAGTTGAAGAGGAGAAAGTCGGTTACGTCCATATCCACATGAACAGAACATGAACATGAACATGCCAGCCATGCATGCATGCTCAGGTCCCCGACACACACACACACACACACACACACACACACATAACCGCCCAAGGCAGATAGATAGATGGATGGATGCCATGGTTCCTCCGGTGGTGGATGAGGATCGACACTCCCCCAATTAAAATTAATGTCCACTAGACAAGGGCCTCCCCTGCTAGTTTGCTTCCTACTTCTTACTTCCGGCTACACCGACTAATTCCTACCCTACACACACAGAGAGAGCAGAAACCCCGAAAGTTCCTTCTAGTAACTTACTCAAAAGCTCACACTGAGTTCTTTTCCGGCGTGTTTGATTCGTGTGTTTATCCCCGACGCGATCGGGATATGAAATCACCAAAGATGCGGTACCGTGGATGATAGCTTTTGAAGGTTTAAACCTTGTTTAGTGTTATGATGGATTATGAATATGGATGTTGTGGTGATAGCATGGGACTATTCGGTGAGATGAGATATGAACTAATCAATAATAAGAATACCCTTGTCCTTGTTTTGTCTTTCTTTCTGTGCACATTGCTTTTGTTCTCTACACTAGTTTTACTTAGCTGTCTATCTCCTTGGTAGTTAGTGGACATGATCCGTGCCCTAATTAGTCTGCATAAAGTGGAACCCGCGCATTGACCGAGAGTTGACCTTTCCCACCTATCATTATTCCCCCCTTCCTCGTGCACCTCCTCCATGCAGGCACATGCGTATCTCATCACGAGCCAGCGTCAGGCTCTAGCATTATGCAGAAGAAAAAGAAATGAAAAATAGTACTAAACTCTCATTAGCCTCTGCACACGAACCAGACCTCCACTCCCGGTTGTGTCCTGTTCTGTTCTGGTCCGGGTGCGGCCGTAGACCGTAGATTGAGTTCAGATCAGGTCTGGGTCGACACATCATCCATCAAAGATTCCTAATTCCTTATTTGCATAATTGATTTCAGGAGATTGGGAGGTAAGTAGGTTAGGTTAGGTAGGGTACTTAGTGACATAGCGGTAAACACTTTTTCTTCTTACCTATCCTCTTTTTCTTTTTTTATGTTTTTTTTTTCCCTTCTTTCTTTTCTGCAGGGGTGGGAGAGAATGTACTTTCTTGCATTTGCGTATTCATCATATATTAACAAACCTCATCGCTCAGCTCCGCCTCCTCGATTCTGAAGCTGATTTCTTTGGGTTGTTCTTTAGATGGATAATTGATGATTGACTTCAACATGCCGAAATGGGCTGGGTCTACAATCTGACCGTCCCTGATCCCCAGAGTCATGTCTCTCGCGTCATTGCCATCTGTCTCGTTTTCTCGATTACGGCTTGTTTGGCGGTCTTCTTGAGATTGTATATTCGCATTCATACGAAGAGGTCCGCCTGGTTGGATGATTTCGCGGCGCTATGGAGTGCCCTGCTGGCTATGACGTATGCTGGAATTGCTGTTGCGCGTGAGACATCCCTTTTTTCTCTTCACCATGTTGATATATTACATATACTGATATAGTCTGTGCTAGAAACAAGATGGGGTCTAGGTCTAGATGCGAAGTACTTCCCTGATCAGAACGTGGTCATGTTCAGCAAGGTACATACATCCCCATCCTAACTTACATCAACCTGGATAAATGGCTAATGATGTATGTAGATCCAATACGCCGGTGGCCCCGTCTACACGCTTGCATTACTCGGATTCAAAGTCTCCCTGCTGTC
Organism: Aspergillus neoniger CBS 115656; assembly: GCF_003184625.1. Classification (NCBI taxonomy): domain Eukaryota; kingdom Fungi; phylum Ascomycota; class Eurotiomycetes; order Eurotiales; family Aspergillaceae; genus Aspergillus; species Aspergillus neoniger. The sequence goes on from NW_020291132.1 coordinate 836,318, forward strand.
ATCGTACCTGCGCATTGGGGGCTTCGTGCAGGCGTACCGCGTGACGATCATCGTGGCTATTGTGGCGGTGACGTGCAACCAGTTGGTGTTTACTTTCTTGCTGTTGTTTGCTTGTAATCCGGTATGTCTCCCCTCCATTATTGATTCAATTATATACACTAATAAGGTATCATATGTAGGTTGCTCGTCAATGGGATACCAGTCTCCCTGGATCATGCATAGATACGGTAGCGTCTTATTATGGTATGCCCAACCCCATATACCCAACATATACTAAATAATATACTAACGATGAATCAGCTCTCGCAGGTAACCACCTCCACCACTCTCACCACCACCTATCTACCTCAGTAGAATGGAAACTAAGAAAAACAGGAACCAGTCTCGGCTTCGACATAATCATAATCGCCCTGCCCCTCCCCGTCCTCCTCACTCTCCAACTGCGTCTTCGTCAAAAGGTACCCTACCCTACCCTACCCCATCCCTACACCACCCTTTCCCCCCAACAAACCCATTCTAACAAGAAATATATAGATAGCCCTCGTCGGCGTCTTCGCCCTCGGCTTCTTCATAACAATAATCCAAATAATCCGGATCTTCACAATCAAGAACCTAAAAACCTACACAGACAGCCAACCTATCGTCATCTGGTCGGATGTGGAAATCAGCTTGGGCGTACGCCTTCCCCCAGTCCCCATCCCTTCCCTTACCCCTACTTAGCTCAATCCCATACTGATGTTGATTGATAATGGTAAAAGGTAATAATAACCTGCATCCCAACCTACGGCCCGTTCTTCCACGCCTTCGCGTCCACCCTATCATCCAGCTACAACAACAACCGCACACATACCACCAACAACACGTACAATAACCCGCATAATACCTACGCTACGCTGACGTATTTGACGTCGCCGACGACGACGACGACGAGTACGTCGTATCCGCTACGCAAGACGCAGACACGGAATACCACTGCTAGTTCGATAGTCACCAACAGTGGGGGTCGGAAGAAGAGTCGTGATTTAGTGGATGCGAGTTTGGATGAGGTTGCTCGGGGGTTGGGCATGGGTGGATTGGAGTTGGGGCTGGAGAGTGGGATGTTGTTTGGGACGAGTGGGAGTGAGGAGGGACGGTCGGTGAGGAGTAGGAGTCGGAGTCGCAGTCGGAGTAGTTGTGGTGATGGTGGTGATGGGAGAGGGAGGAGTTGTAGTCCAAGTGGTGGGTATGGAGGGGTGTGGGATGGGAGTGGGGTGGCGCCGACGACGACGACGGTTTGTAGTTTGCCGGCTGTGGCGAGGGTCAGGGAGGGAGGGTTTGGGAATGGTGGTGATGAGGATATGATGGAGGCTGGGGTTGGGGGAGGGTTTGGGGTGAGTGCGGTTGGGGGTGGGAGTTCGAGTAGTATGGTTACGGGGAGTGCTTGGGTGAGTGGGAATGGCAATGGGAATGGGAGTGGATGGAGGATTCAGAAGATTATGGAGGTTAGGGTTGAGAGGGAGTGATCTCTCTCTCTCTCTCTCTCTCCCTTTCTCTAGGTGATAATGGAGTAATATGGGTATAACGAGATATGACTTCTAAATGATGCTTGCTTACTTCAGGCTAGATACAACAGTCAATATATCAACTCACTTGCCAACCAACCCCTTCAGGTTGATACTCTTCGGTCGCTCGATCGGCAGTCCCAAGGCCCGGTCCCAGATCAACTGCACCAAGGGTCCCAGGGCCCGACTCACACCGAAGGTTACCGTGTAGTACAGCGGCTGCTGGAAGCCATAGTGGTAGAACAGCACGCCAGAGGCGGCGTCCACGTTGGGGTGGGGGTTCTTTGTCTACGATGTGTTAGTCTGATACTAAACAAGTGGCGAACAGGCACATACCTTTCCATGCTGCGTCAGCACCTCTGGCGCAATCTCCGAGTTCTTCTTGACCAGCTGGAATACTGGGTTCGCTTGCACGTCTGCCCGTGTCGCCGCAAAGTCCATCAATGCCTCGAATCGCGGGTCCGGCTTGCGCAGCACGCCGTGTCCGTAGCCTGGCACCACCCGTCCCGACTTCAACGTGTCCCAGAGGTACGTGCGCACCGACTCGTCCGTCACCTGAGTGCCAATCTTCTCCTGCATCGCCAGAATCCACCGCAGCACCTCCTGCGCCGCCAGTCCGTGCAGCGGGCCGGCCAGACCAAGCAGTCCTGCGCTGTAGCTGAGGAACGGGTCGCTGAGGGCACTGCCCACCAGATGCGTCGCGTGCGCCGAGACGTTGCCGCCCTCGTGGTCGCCGTGCAGCGCCAGGTACAAACGCAGCAGGTCGTGGAAGTCGCTATGCTCGGCTCCACCCTTGCCCAGCAGTTCGGCAAAGTTGTGCGACCAGTCCTGTGTCGCGTCGAGAGCCTGTGTCCCGACTTGGTCGATCTCGTTTGGTCTGAACACCAATGCAGCCACACGTGGAATCTTAGCCAGTAACGAAATACTGTCGTCGAATGTGGGCTCCCAGTAGTCTGCCTTGTTCAGGCCACGCTCGTACGCCTTGGCGAAGGTCGACTCCGTGTTCAGTGCTGCAACTGCCACCGACAGCTGCGTCATTGGGTGCATGTCCTTGGGGAATGACTTGATCAGGCCCAGGATGTGGTCGGGGAGATGCGATTTCTCGGCAAGCTCGCGAGAGAATGCGCGCACCTGGCTGGTGGTGGGAACCTGGCCGGTCAGGAGCAGCCAGAACATGGCCTCAGGGAGCATTTCAGTTCCCGTGGTCCCCTTGGGCAGTTCACGCTGGCAATCCTTGATGGTCTTGCCGTGGAAACGAATACCCTCCTCGGGGTCGAGAACAGATCCCTCCCAGAGCATTGACTTCAGGCCGCGCATGCCGCCGATGATGTTGCCCACCTTGACTTCGCCGACCACATCGTCGCTGCGGGCCTTGACTTGCTTGAAGAGCTCGCGCTTCTCGGGAATGACGGATTTCAGGGCCGTTTTAAGGTCGGATTCGGTGCTGTAGAACCGACCGGAGCGGATCCTGGCCTGGGGTTGTCAGCAATGATAGGCAAGCTATCAAGGGGGAGGGGCGTACCTGTGCCAGCCGGCTGGCATGGCGGGTTGTTGGACGTATTGGCAGGGAGAAAGACATGATGAGAGTTCTAGAAGGCTGAATGTGCAAGCAAAGACGAGAGAGAGAAGAGATTATGTCCACAGAGCAGAGTACAAAGCAGAGTCAGGAGAAATTCACCGGGGAGGAGGGCGAGTGGCCGTCGGTTGGCCGCGGTGTTGAGGAGCCGAGGCAAGGAACGGCTGCATGCGGATGGTCAACACAATCAGCAATAAGCAGTCAGCGTCAATCCACCCTCAATTGTTGCACATCCTCACCGCCGATGCGAGACCGAGCCGGCTGTCGGACTAAATCGGTAGTGTGCAGTAGAGCGCGCGCTGCCTCTTTAGTTATCATCATGGTGTAATTAGATCCATTTGGCTGCAGATCCCGTGTCGCCGTGCCTCGGGGGGACTCCTGTGAGGGGTCGATCGTAGACTGCGGTGAGGCGACATCGGGGCAGAGGGAGATTCAACCAAGAGAGCAGGAAAGTGAGTTTGTCCCATGCATTCCCTTCACAAGGCCATGGGAATGGGACGATGGATGTTCGGGACAAGCAAAGGGAAGAAGGGGAAGCTGATCCTCCCAATTGCAAGTTGCAACTCAGTGGATGCGAGACTCCATTTTTGGTCCGCCGAGTGGAGCCCCCGTGCGGGGTAAGCCCAATCGGGCAACGGCGGCGTTATGGCAGCCTGAGGCATTAGGAGCTGGAATACAGGCAGAAACTGACGCTGAACGACACCTGAGGTTTCAGGCGAGAATGATAAGAATGACACCTTGTATATCAGGCTAGCAAGGGATTAACACCGCCACAGCTCAGCCACGCGTGCCTGGATGATAGGCTGTCAGCCCCTCGCCTCAGGCAGAGATTTCATCGCCGCCCGATCCAATGGGCCGCCGCCTAAAAATCCTCAGGCTCGTTATCGGCCCCGCCTCCATCTTGTTTTTCCTCTTTGCGCTCGCCTTTCAACTTCCCTCGCCTCTCCTCTCCTCTCTCCCCCAAATCTCCCCTCTTTGTTTCTTCTTCTCCTTGTTGTATACCCCGTTCTGTTTCTCTGTTTATACGCATCCTCGCCGAGGATTGCCCACTAAAAGTTTTGGTCTCTTTTCTTTTTTTCGTCTTTTTCTTTTCCGCTTTTTTTTTTTTTCTCAGCCTGCCCGCCGCCCCGGCCGGTGTGAGAGGCCCAGAACCCCCAAACCCACAGATCCTACGATATCATGCCTCATCCTGAAGATCCCACTCCAGCCATGACTACCGTCGTTTCCAAGACCCCCTCCGGCGTTCCTCCCACTGCGGATGAGGTCAACTCCATCCTGAACACCATCTTTCAGGCTGAGACCTCTCAGCAGGCGCTCGATGCCTCCTACGCCCTCACCAACCTGTTGATCCAGAGTGTCGGCTGCTCCGGTTTCCGTACATACAACATCCTGCCCCCGATCAAGAAGGCTGCTACCGACAAGAAGAATGGCGCCCTCCGCGAAAGTTCCATGCTCATTTTGGGCGCCCTCTTTGAGCGATTCCCCCGCGAACACCCTCTGAGCGAAGTCGTCTTCCTTCTGCAGGACGGCGGTGTCCTGAACCTGGCCCTCGATCTGCTGGCCGACAAGGGTGCTGTCGTGCGCGATGCTGCTCAGTACGCTATCGATGCGCTGTTTGCCTGCCTCAAGCCCGAGGCTTTGGTCAACGCCCTTCTTCCCGCCCTCTCCGCCTATCTCAACCAGAACACAGCCAAATGGCAGGGTTTCGTCGGTGCCTACAGCCTCATCGAGAAGATGGCTACCAAGTCGCAAATGGGCACTGGATCCCTGGATGAGGAGCGCGAGAAGGACCTTTTGCGCGAGGCCATGGGCAAGACCCTGAAGGATCTGATCCCGTTGGTCGAATCCGGCATGCACGACCTGAAGAACGAGGTCGCTAAGAAGGCCATCAAGGCTATGAATGCTCTCACTACTCTTCTGTCCAACGACGACGTGGCTCCCCGCATTCCCCTTTTGATCAAGACCATGGAGCAGCCATCCGAGCAGACCTTGCAGAAGGCCATCCACGCCCTGTCCCAGACTACCTTCGTCGCCATCGTCACCTCCCCCGTCCTCGCTCTGCTCACGCCTCTGCTCGAGCGTTCTCTTAACGCCCCCACGACTCCCCAGGAGACCCTGCGTCAGACTGTCGTCGTCGTGGAGAACCTCACCAAGCTTGTCCACGACCCCGCTGAGGCTCGTACTTTCCTGCCCAAGCTGAAGCCCGGTGTCCAGCGCGTCAAGGACCGTGCCTCCCTGCCCGAAGTTCGTGAGCTCGCCACTCGTGCCTTGGATGTCATCGAGAAGGCTATGGCCGATAAGGATGTTGCTGCTGGTGTGGTTGTGAAGATCACCCCGGAGGAAGTCCTGGCCGTGCTGGAGGCCAAGATCCAGGAGCACGGCGGCCTGGCCCGCCCTGAGGACGCCACCTTGTTTGCTCTGGGTAAGAACTATGTCGCCGAGATGGTTCGCGAGGATGTCAACTGCCGCATGCATGACCGCATTCCCGCCTGCATTGCCCCGTACCTGCGCGGTCTGCTGCACGAGGACAAGCACGACGCTGTCGCTGCCGCCGTCCAGGAGCACTTCGTCGAGGAGGACCACCGCAAGTTCGGCAAGCCCATCCCCGACGACCCCAACGAAGTCGAGATCGTCAACGCCAACTTCTCTCTGGCCTACGGTGGTATGCTTCTGCTGTCCCACACCAACCTTCGTCTGCTGAAGGGTCACCGCTACGGTCTGTGCGGTCGCAACGGTGCTGGTAAATCGACGCTCATGCGCAGTATCGCCAACGAGAAGCTGGAGGGCTTCCCCCCGCAGAGCGAGGTTCGTACCTGCTTCGTCGAGCACAACCAGGGCGAGGATGCCGATCTGAGCATCTTCGAGTACGTCTCCAAGGATCCCATGATTGCTGCCGAAGGCGAGGAGCACATCCGTAGCGTGTTGCTCGAATTCGGCTTCACGGACGGTCCCGAGGGCCGTCAGAACCAGCGTGTGGGCTCCCTGTCTGGAGGTTGGAAGATGAAGCTCGCTTTGGCTCGTGCCATGCTGCGCAAGGCCGATGTCCTCCTGCTGGACGAACCTACTAACCACTTGGATGTGGCCAACGTCAAGTGGCTCCAGGAGTACCTAAAGAAGCACACTGATATCACCAGTTTGATCGTCTCTCACGACTCCGGCTTCCTCGATGAAGTCTGCACGGATATCTACCACTACGAACAGAAGAAGCTGGTCTGCTACAAGGGTAACTTGGCTGAGTAAGTACTCCGTGTCGTTGATGTATACATCACACTAACAGAAGACAGTTTCGTCAAGGTCAAGCCCGAGGCCAAGAGTTACTACACCCTCTCGGCTAGCATCGTTCAATTCAAGTTCCCTCCACCCGGTATTCTGGCTGGTATCAAGTCCAATACTCGTGCCATCCTCCGCATGACCAACTGCACTTACACCTACCCCGGCGCCAGCAAGCCTTCTCTGAGTGATGCGTCCCTGTCTCTGACTCTGTCGTCCCGTGTTGCCATCATTGGTGGTAACGGTGCCGGTAAATCGACCTTCATCAAGATGCTTACGGGTGAAACCATCCCTCAGACCGGTAAGGTCGAGAAGCACCCCAACTTGCGTATCGGTTACATCAAGCAGCACGCCCTGGAGCACGTCGAGATGCACCTGGAAAAGACCCCCAGCCAGTACCTTCAGTGGCGTTACGCCAACGGTGACGATCGCGAGGTGTACCTCAAGCAGACCCGTATCCTCACCGAGGAAGACAAGGCTCAGCTGGCGAAGCCGGTCGACCTGGGCGATGGCCGTGGACCTCGCCGTATTGAGGCGCTCATGGGTCGCCAGAAGTGGAAGAAGTCCTTCCAGTATGAAGTGTAAGTATTCATCGGATCTTTTAACACTGTTCATCGCTAATTTATGCAGTAAATGGGTTGGCCTGCTTCCCAAGCACAACACCATGATCTCCCGTGAGACCCTGCTCAACCTCGGCTTCTTCAAGCTCGTCCAAGAGTTCGACGACCACGAGGCGTCGCGCGAGGGTCTTGGTTTCCGTGTGCTCGACCCCAAGGTCATCTCGAAACACTTTGAGGACATCGGTCTGGATCCCGAGATTGCCAACCACAACGAAATCTCCGGTCTGTCCGGTGGTCAAAAGGTTAAGGTCGTGTTGGCCGGTGCTATGTGGAACAACCCTCACTTGCTCGTCCTGGACGAGCCGACTAACTTCTTGGACCGTGACTCCCTGGGTGGATTGGCTGTGGCCATCCGTGACTTCAAGGGTGGTGTCGTCATGATCTCTCACAATGAAGAGTTCGTGGGCGCTCTCTGCCCCGAGCAGCTGCACGTCGCCGACGGTCGCATCGTCTCTCGCACCAACACCGCCATCTCGCTCGACCGGTTCGAGGACAGCGCTGCCAGCTCTCCTCAGCCTGGCAGCACGGCCGTCAACTCCACTGCCACGAGTGCGGCTGCCTCGGCCGTCAACTCGGGAGCGGAGGAGCAGGGCGAGCTGAAGTTCAAGGCTAAGAAGAAGAAGAAGCTCACCCGTGCTCAGTTGAAGGAACGTGAGGCCCGCCGCCGTCTCCGTCATCTTGAATGGTATGTCTCACTCTCTTGTCTTAAAGTACTTCTCCCTTACTGACTCTCGCAGGCTCCAATCGCCCAAGGGCACCCCCAAGCCCCCGGATACTGATGACGAGGAGTAAATGCATTGTTAAGTTATGATTTTGTTTGCATCGGCAGCGGTGTGATTAGACATGTTCTGGCTTTGGTTCCTTATAGACGGCTGGTTTATTGCTTGATTAATGAGGCTTGACGAGTATATAGATGTAGACTTGCTCTGAATGAACTTTTTGCACATGACTTTCGTCTCAAATCGATAGTAAACAAATAGTTCGATGTTGTGTTACCACGTGTGTCCACGTGCCTGTGCGTCCCCGCTGCTACTTGCTGTTCCTGTGTGCAACTCTTTGTTTCTGCACAGGCTGGTGATCTCATCGTGAAGTCGGGGCACAACCTTGCCAATGAAAGCGGGGATGCTCAGTACGGCCTCGCTCACGTCCTTGGCGACCTCGGGGTCTCCGGAGCTGACCGACAGATTGTTATCCCCCTCATGCAACTGGCTGTGTTTCTCGATCATCCGACGAGATCGGCGGGTGGCCAATGCAGCTGCAACGCCTGCATACTACGCTGCTATTGTTCCCCTCGCAGCCCACGCGACTATTTCCATCCCCTTCCCCGCACATGAAATGACTTTTTACCCCAGAACAACCAAAATACACTCACGAAAATATGGAGCGACCCAAGGCCAACGTGTCCGCAGTCAGTCCGGCCAGCGACAATTCTGCACACCTCGACGATGACGCGAGAAGGCTGGCGGAGATGGGCTATACCCAGGACATGCAGCGGAACTTCTCCGTGCTGTCTCTCCTCGGGGTCGCCTTCTCCCTGGCAAACTCGTGGTTCGGTATCTCCGCGTCCTTGATCACAGGCATCAACTCTGGAGGCACCGTGTTGACTATCTATGGCATCCCGTGGATCGCTTTCGTTTCGACCTGCGTTGGAGTCAGCCTGTCCGAATTGGCATCGGCCATGCCCAACGCAGGTGGTCAATACTTTTGGGCCAGTGAGCTGGCACCGAGGAAGTATGCCTCTTTCGCATCCTATCTGACCGGCTGGTTGGCTTGGGCGGGCGCCATCTTTACCTGCGCCAGTGTCGCTTTAAGCTTGGCCTCTGCTGGTGTTGGCATGTGGCAGCTAACACATCCGGACTTGTATGTTTCGATTCAAGATTGGACAGCAACTTGCTGACGGTGTAGTACTCCTCAACCATGGCATTCCGTGGTAGCCTACCAGCTAGTCAACTTCTTCTCCTACCTGTTTAATTGCGTCGGCAAAGTGCTTCCCACCGTGGCCACCACAACCCTATACATCTCCCTAATCTCGTTCGTTGTCATCCTGATCACCGTTCCTGCGGCAGCTCCTACACACGGGTCGGCTGAATTCGTCTTCGCTCACTTTGTCAACTCGACGGGTTGGCCCTCTGACGGGATTGCATTCCTCGTGGGTTTAATCAATCCCAACTGGATATTCGCTTGTCTTGACTCGGCCACTCATTTGGCCGAGGAAGTCGGGCAGCCTGAACGTAGCATACCCATTGCGATCCTCTGTACCGTATTGATTGGCTTTCTCACGTCGTGGACCTACTGCATCTCCATGTTTTTCAGCCTGAACAACCTCGATGAGATACTCAATACTCCGACCGGCGTGCCCATCCTCGCTCTGTATTACCAAGCCTTGCAGAACAAAGCCGGCGCCATTGTGCTCGAGACGTTGCTTTTTGTCACCGGTATCGGATGCCAAATTGCCTGTCATACCTGGCAATCCCGCCTATGCTGGTCCTTTGCACGAGATCGAGGCCTACCCATGTCATCGTTTCTCTCCCAGGTTCATCCCACGCTGGATGTGCCACTAAATGCGCACAGCGTGAGCTGCTTCATAGTGGGTCTTCTGGGGCTGCTGTACCTTGGTTCGTCGACCGCCTTCAACAGCATGGTCACTGCGTGCATTGTGTTACTCTATGCCTCGTACGTGGTGCCGATTGTCTGCTTGCTGTGGCGTGGTCGGAATAATCTCAAGCACGGTCCCTTCTGGCTGGGGAGACTCGGCTTGGTGTGTAATATTGTGGTTCTAGCATGGACCTTGTTCTGCCTGGTTATATATTCCTTCCCTTCGGTATATCCGGTTACCACGGGCAGTAAGCCACCCCCGAGCAACACTCCCTCATCCATTTGCCTTGAAATAACTACTAACTCGACGACTACTACTACTAGATATGAACTATGTTTCTGCAGTATATGGGGTAGTTGCAGTGCTGATTGCCCTGGATTGGGTGTTGCGGGGACGCCGGTCCTTCCGGGGACAGACGGCGCGACACATGGAGGCGGCGGAGGCGACTCTCACTCAAGCGGATTATAACCACTACTAGCTATATGTTCACTTCGATGTATCTATTGGCGTCAACATTCTGCTCAGTATAGATAATTCCAAGTCAGGGTCCCAGCAAAAGTACGGTCCAGATCATGATCGGCCCGCAACGTCGTAAGCCATCAGATGGACGCCATCGTGATTGGCCAACCGCGGGGCGGGTGCCTTGAAATGATGGCTCGTATCATTACTCTTTGCGCCCAGCTTTCTCCACGTCTGGCCATCCCCATCCACACTCTCGCCATCGCAATCTCCCCTTTCTCCCTCCTGGCCTGGTCCCTTCTTCTTTTTCTTTCTTTCTCCCCTTGCTTCCTCTCGAATCTGGAATCTATTCCAATGCTCCTATCCCCGTAAGGCACCATGCCGCTCCCCTTTCGGGACAACTCTTCCTCCGGCAGGAAATCCTCCCAGCAACAACGCTACACCCCCCTACATGAATCTATCCCCGAAGAGGTCCAAGATGACCGCCGCTACTCCGAAACCTTTACCCTCTCCGACCTCTCCGATCCAGACCTCGATGAGGACTCCCGCATAAAGCTCCGCCGCGTTGACAACGCCAAGAGGTCCAACGAGGCCTCCGCCTACGCTAACCGCCGTTCCACCGATGTCGAAGCATACCTGGATAGCATTACCGAGGCGGAACAAGAGCTACTGGCAGCGGCGAGACAGTACGAGCTCACTGATGACAGCGACGATGGAGATTACACCGTGAAGAAGAAGGGACATCACCGGAGAACTTCCTCTTTCCGGAGACATACCCCCCGCACCGGATGGCGGGCATACTATTATTCTCGATGGTTGTGGCGGACGCTGGTCGTTATTTTCGTCGCACTGGGTATGATGGTCTGGGCATTCTTGAATTTGGCTTGGTCGGAAGATGAGTTTGAACGGGTTCGTTTGGCATACTTGACTTAGTGGGTGTGATGCTGATGTCTGTAGGATATGATGCCGGCGGAGTCTTGGTTTCCTACCCCAAAGGGAGGCGCGCTCGAAGAATGGGCGGAGGATTATAGGAAGGCGGAGGCACTGGTCAGCCAGATGACCCTCATCGAGAAGATCAACATCACTACCGGCATTGGATGGCAAATGGGACTTTGTGTCGGGAATACAGGTATGTCTGGTTGAAGGCTACCGATGATGGTTACTAACTGCTCAGGCTCCGCCGATCTGGTCAAGTTTCCCTCGCTGTGTCTACAGGACGGTCCCCTCGGATTGCGTTACGCCGACCTCATCTCTGCCTTCCCTGCCGGTATTACAACAGGAGCGACCTGGAACCGAGATCTGATCCGACAGCGCGGTGCGGCTCTGGGAGAGGAGGCTCGCATAAAGGGCGTCAACGTGTTGCTGGGCCCGTCGATGGGCTCCCTCGGCATGATGCCAGCGGGCGGTCGCAATTGGGAGTCGTTTGGCTCGGACCCTGTGCTGCAGGGTGTCGCCGCGGCGGAGACCATTCGCGGCATCCAGAGCAACGGCGTCATGGCCACTGCCAAACATTACATTTTGAACGAGCAAGAACATTTTCGGCAGCCAAATGAGTGGGGAATCCCCTCAGCCATGTCGTCCAACGTCGGCGACCGTGCTTTGCACGAGGTGTTTGCCTGGCCGTTTGCCGAGAGTATCCGGGCTGATGTGGCCAGCGTCATGTGTGCGTACCAGATGGTGAACAACAGCCATGCTTGTGAGAACAGCAAGCTGCTGAACGGTATTCTGAAGGACGAGATGGGCTTCCAGGGATTCGTGCAGTCGGACTGGTTGGCCCAGCGGTCAGGTATCAACAGCGCCCTAGGGGGTCTGGACATGAGTATGCCGGGTGATGGACTCCACTGGGCGGACGGAAGGTCCTTGTGGGGACCGGAATTGACTCGCGCAGTGTTGAACACCTCTGTCCCCATGGACCGGTTGAACGACATGGTGACCCGCATTGTGGCTTCCTGGTACCATCTTGGCCAGGACTTGTGGCCTCGGCCTGCTCCGGACGGTGATGGCGGGCCTACCTTTTCCTCGTGGACCAACGATGAGGTCGGATGGCTGCACCAAGGGTCGCCGGATGACGAGGCCTACGGTATCGTGAACCGGTTTATTAATGCACAGGGCGAAGGCGAGAATGCACACTCCATCATTGCTCGCAAGGTGGCGGCGGAAGGCATCGTGATGGTGAAGAATGACCAGAACACACTGCCATTGTCCCGCCGGCCAGTGAGCCCATCCGGTGGTCCCTTTCGGGTGGGCGTGTATGGCGACGACGCCGGACCGGCTGGAGGACCCAACGCCTGCCCAGACCGGGGCTGCAACCAGGGTACTCTGGCCATGGGCTGGGGTAGTGGAACGGTAGAGTTTCCCTACCTGATCAGTCCTATCGACGCTCTGAATACCGCCTGGGCCACCGAGATCGACATGCACTCGTACATGCGGAATGCCGTGATGCCCGCCGATGCTGCCGACCGAGATCTATGTCTGGTGTTTGCGAACGCTGACTCCGGCGAGGGTTACATCTCTTCGGGTGGCATTAACGGCGACCGCAGCAACCTCTTTCTGCAAAAGGGCGGCGATTCGCTGATCAAGACGGTAGCCAACAACTGTGGCGGGCCGACTGTGGTGGTGGTGCACGCCGTGGGCCCGGTGGTCGTTGAGTCTTGGATTGACCTTCCGGGCGTCGCCGCCGTCCTGTTCGCGCATCTGCCCGGACAGGAAAGTGGCAACGCTCTGGTGGACGTGCTGTTCGGGGAGGTCGATGCCAGCGGCCGGCTGCCATACACGGTGGGCAAGAGGCTCGCCGACTACGGGCCGGGAGCGCAAGTGCTGTACGAGCCCAATGCACCGGTCCCCCAGGTGGACTTTACAGATGGTCTGTACATTGACCACCGTTATTTCGACCGCCACAATATCACTCCACGATTCGAGTTTGGCTATGGGTTGTCTTACGCTACGTTCGAGTTGGCCGAACTGCAGGTGAACGCCTTGCAGTCGAAGTCGCGGCTGCCTGCGTCGAGGCCTCCAGCCATGATTTCTCCCCCATCGTACGATCTTGAACCGCCGCGCAACGAATCATTCTTCTTCCCACCAGGATTCAACGTTATTAGCAAATATATCTATCCCTACCTGCCATCTCTAGATGGCACTGATCCCGCAAACTACACACACTACCCGATCGGCTACGACAAGCCGCGGACACCATCACAAGCCGGCGGTGGCTTGGGCGGCAACCCGTCTCTGTTCGAGGAGATGGCGAACGTGGAAGTGCAGGTCCGCAACACGGGACCCCGGTCTGGTCAGACCGTAGTGCAGATGTATGTCTCCTTCCCAGAGGAGGTGACCGAGGAGGGCGACTGGGTGGAGGTGCACGATCGGAGCCCTAGCAAGACAAAGATCGAGCGGGTGCCGGAGAAGATCGACTTTCCGGTGCGTGTGCTGCGGAACTTTACCAAGGTGGCCCTGGAGCCAGGTGAAGCGCAGACAGTGTCGATGAGTCTTAGTCGAAAGGATCTGAGCTATTGGAGTGTGCGGCAGCAGAATTGGGTGATGCCGGACGGAGATTTTGAGATTTGGGTAGGGCAGAGTTCGAGAAATCTCCCGTTGCGAGGATACTATTAGATTTGGAGTATTATTAGATTTTCATGTACATATAGATTTGCTATCAATGATTTTGAAGGAACTTGCAGATCCCAGATGCGCTTATAGTTGTATTCCAGGCTTTGGCCTACTGCTACTTCGTTTCTCTCCATGCTGAACCATCGTCAGTAAGCGGGGCACTTGGAAAGAGAAGACTGAACCCACCTGAACAAGCAACACATATTCCGGCATTATTATTACACCCTATCAACGAAGATACCACTTTCCTTATCACAACTAACATCTAACACTCTAAAATCGATGCAATAAAAAGGCCCTCACACAAGACCACCGACGGATACTCCACCGTCTTACGACACAAACACAGCGCAACTGCCATGACAAGCGCGAGAAAGCACAACTACCTACTCTACCCAAGCCTCACCGTGGGCTGCGGGGCAGTGCAACGCGCATCATCATCATGGTGAGAGCAAGCCCATTACACGGCTCTCGCCCCTAACCCTTTTCGGTTTAGGACGTGAAGTTGTGTGTCCTAGTATGATTCGTTCAATCTCTCTCTCCCCCCCCTGTTATAACTACATGAACTGATTGGTTTTTTCCACGGGGTTTCCTGCGCCCGCACTGCGCGCTTCGCACGCTCCCAAGTCGCGTCTATTGGACAGGAGTGCAAAAGTGATCCCAGCAGAGTGGGTCGGCGTGCGAGAACGGGAGACCAGGACGCGTCGAGGGAGATGCTCTGGAGTATATGAATGCCCTCGAAATAGGTTGTTGTAGATGTAGTTTCTTTAGGTCTTTATCACACTATTCGAGTCATTCTGGTCTTGGTACCTTTGCTCTTCTCACTGCTCTTTGGCTCTCGTTCTTTTCCCTTTCTTTGCATACCTACCATGTCAGGAATAAACGACGCCACCTTTTTCCTAACCGGTTTACAGTTCCTCGTTGAGATTGGCCTCTTCCGGGGAGGAAAGGAGAATTTCAACAAGGTCAAGGATCTTGTTGAGGATAAAGACACGACGGAGGATTCCGTCGGTGATTGGATTTACTGTCTGGATAGGCTGGAGAGGGACTGGGGTGTTCGTGGCCTCGCAACGGCGAAGAAGTTGAAGGAGTGTGCTCAGGAGTTGGTTCGTAAGATGCAACAGATCAGGGAAAAATATGGGAAATGTCGGGGCAGTAATTGGTTGGTCCTTAGATTGAATCCAAGGGTGTATTCGGATGGTAGCGAGTTGAAAGAGTTGGAGAGGAGGTTTGAGGTTCTTGTGGATAAGTTCAATGGGGTGTTTTATTTGTGGTTGTTGTTGTGCGTTGGGATTTTCATTCTCAGTTGTCTTGGTGGTGGTAATGGTGGTTTGGTATTTTCGGGGAGAAGGATATGCTGAGATGGGACAGGATGGGATGGGATAGGATGGGATAGGTGGATGATGGATGTGGAATACGTGAGGTGGACGGCGTGAATTTGGATGGGAGGAACTATTACTCACTGCTGATATTTTGGGAATGAGGAGCCATAGATAGCAGTTCAAATCCTTTTACTTGGTATTTATTGGTGACTTGACGGGAGGAAGAAATTGGGTCAGATATCTTGTTGTTCTTAGTGTGCTTGGTGTGATCGTCCATTTAAACCAGACTGCCAGTAATGAGAATGGATTTATCACGTTATTAAGTGGATCGAGGAGTAATACATAAGGTACAAGCCGGTTTCGACCCTTTAGAATGAGGTAGTTAGGGTTTCTTCAAGGAAGATATTCCACCATATAGAGTATCACATGGCATAGAATCAGCTATGCTAATTAGCTTTGATCCCACTGTCCCAACAGCACCTACAATAAGTCATCGAGTCTCTTCTACCGCTCAACATAACCATGAGCTCATATCCATCTCTGCAGCACCAAGTACATCCCCGCTGCGGGAATACCTCCCGACCCAACCCTACCCCGTCCAACTGCACCACCAACCCAGTGGAATACTTCTCCGGATGATCTCAATGACGGTCATATCAACAAGACTACCATAGATATTTGTATAAGAAAGCCCTATCCCAACTTATACTACCATTTTTCACACCACACTTCATCCCATCTCCAAAGACGCCAAACGAAGAAAACGAACAATGAACCTCCTAACCCTCCTCCTAACCGCCCTCACCCTCCTCCCCACCCCATCCTACACCCAAGAACCCTCCACCTCATCCTCCTCTTCCTCCGATGAAGACACCTCCTCCTCCACCTCCTCCTTCACCGTAACCGCCTACCGCTCCAACTCCCCAATCAACAACCTCGCCCTAACCATCTTCTCAGGCCGCTTCTACCTCGGCGGCCGCACCTCCTCCTACTGTCCACCCGGCGTCGCCTCCGAAGGCGAATGTCCCCCAGGAAACGAGACCATTATCATCGGTGATAATGGCCTGGTACGTACCCCATCCCCACCCCATCCCCATCCCCCAATCCAAACACCTAACTAACACCACCCCCTCCGGGGACCTCAACCACCAGTCCGTCTCCGTCCCCGGCGGCCAACAAATCTATATCCTCTCAACCGGCGCCCTCTCCTTCACAGCCCCACACTCCGCCTACATGCCCCCGGGCTCCTCAACCGGCCCATTCAGCTACACGCCCGGCACACCATACGGCAGCTGGAATTACACGGGCTCTCCGGGTGGGTTCATTGCTTGTCCTGTGAAAGGCGGAGGAGGTAGTAGTAGTAGTAGTGTGCCCGGTGGGTCGTCGAGTACGCCGAAGCCGAGTTCAACGCCTACGCCGAGCAAGCATTCTGGGACGCCTTCTTCGTCGTATGTAAGTCCGTCGGTGAGTCCGTCTGCGACTCCTGGGGCGGGAGGCGGTAGGTGGATTGTGTATGTCAATTGGAAGAATGCGACTGTGCCGGGGGGGAATGTTAATGAGTGTCTTGGGTTTGGGGCGAGGGCGTGGGGGAGGAATGCGAGTGTGGGGGCTTGGGAGTATATTTGATCTTTGTTTTTAATCTAAGGGGTGGGGTGGGGATTGTATTATGGTTGGGGTTCGAAAAGGGGATTAGTCAGTTTGTATAAGGGTTGGGATGGACGAGGATAGTGTGGTGGTGGTGGCGGTAGTTACTGGTGAGTTCATTGGTTTGTTTGTTTGTTGGTATTGAAAATGCATGCATTTATTTTGTTTATTCGGTTATATGGTGGTTCACGATAGGAATGATTTTCGTTAGGATGAAGTATGATAGTAATGTATCATGCATTTAACATGGCAAGAGTATTCGTGTGAAACCAATGTATTCATTCCATATTCCTCTGTCGTAATGCTCTCAACTACCCTTGACAGACCATCCTGTCTAATTCGTACAGCTATCAGACGGTGCTGATCCGAATGTTAGACTCCTTCCCAAAAGTGATTGCAGTCTGATTTGGAGAGCATGTGTCAGTCGACGATAGGTGCTAATAGGATCACTTGGGTTGATTAGCCGAGTGTGTAGAATCCCCACCAGCTGAGAACATTGGCCGATCTGTTCCCGCAGATCGTCTGCCAGCTTGTCGGTTTCTTCTTGCAGCCTATACTTCAATGCTGGCATGCCACCGGTCGAGGCACTTGTCGCTTCGAAGACTGGTAGAGGCATCTGGGCTACAACGCTCTCGTAAAGGGTCACAATGTGGGCAAGGGTCGTATAAGTCAGCATCAGAAGGGTTAGGCTGCGATTTTCCTCCTCCGCTTCCAGAAGTCTACCTACTACGTTAATGGAGTGTTCCGTCGTTCTCACTATTATGTCCACTTCTGGCCTGTAATTGGTGTAATGCTCAAGCATGTAAACAAACCCTGCGCAGCTTAAGGTGTCATTGGCTCCAGTAGGGTCCGCCGCGTTTTGAGGGTCCGGATTTGTGGGCTCTACTGTTTCCTCGCGTGACTTGTTGATGCATTCGGCATACCCTTGAAAGGGTCCACTATGATAGCCGTGCAGGTATTTGGAGTCTGAGCCGGCAGCTGGTCCGCTGGACAGGAGATACTCCGTTGGGTA
Organism: Aspergillus neoniger CBS 115656; assembly: GCF_003184625.1. Taxonomy (NCBI): domain Eukaryota; kingdom Fungi; phylum Ascomycota; class Eurotiomycetes; order Eurotiales; family Aspergillaceae; genus Aspergillus; species Aspergillus neoniger. The sequence continues at coordinate 853,964 of NW_020291132.1, forward strand.
CTCGCTGTATGCATTTGACTGAATTGAAGTGCGAGCCTGGACTGGAGACTTCGTAGCACTTTCTGGATCCCACGAGGAATATAGTAGAGGTTCAGGCTGTTCTTCTGGCTCGTACTCGGAGGGTGTTTGGGCGAGTATTGATCTTTCGATTATTGGAGAAGAGAGATGGGAAGCAGGATGGTGGTTGATGAAATCAGCTGGGGCTGGAGTCGACAGAATATTGCTGCTGCTCTGCTCAGCGCAATGCTCTCGTCGTCTGCCTGGCTTGCATTCACCTGGAGGGTTCACGCAGTCGATGCTCCGCTTGATACAATGGGTGCAGTCACTTTCCTCCGTGTTATATCTCTGTCATTGTGATTAGTTCACGAATCGAACGAGAATATACAGGTGAAGTGATCTGACCATACCTTGAAACAACCGCAGTTGGGGCAGTGAGGTGGTGTCATGTCTGTAGTACTGGGGTTTAAACTAAATTCTGTTGAAATTAAATCAGGCAGGAGAATGTGATTCTGATCACTGTAGCAAGAGTTCGTCTCGCGGTCTTCTGTATCTTGACCAGTATATACGGTTGGTGTATAAGTGGAGAGAGAAGCATTTATACCACTTTTCAGCAGATGTCACAAGTGACTCTTCATGATCACTTACTTCTCGGTGATTGCCGAGAAATCCAAGCTGCTGGTGAGCTTCTTGCATTCACCAACTCCAAGCTCCTGAGAGAAACATAGAATGTTCTGGATATCTGCATCTTGATCGTTGAATATGAGAAATGCGGAATTGTGAATCAGATCAGCTTGCAAACAATAGAATATCTCCGTAGAATCAACGCACGAGCATCTTGACACGATTAGCATCCATATGGAAGATTACTCTGTGGTGAGAAAGTTGTGGGAATACAGGCAAGACAAAGCCATCTTCCTTCCTTGTCTAAGGTAGAGTGTGGTTAACTCCGCGGCTGCCTAATTGGGTTCGCATCATACCTACGTGTTACACAAAGTCTGCTCGAACATCAACACAATCGACCACCAGGGCACTTTCCAGGGGAATAATTGTCACCTTCTCCCATTCAGACGCTCCAGGCCCTCCCAATCTTTCAATCCACCGCCTGCATGTCCTCTTCTGCACAGCAGCAAGATCTCTCCGGAATGTCCCCAGACATCGAAAAAGCCAGAGAGCGCATCTCCCGCTACTCCAACCAGGAACGACTCCACGAGACCAAGCTGAAAGCAACCTTAGATGCATCTCTCCAATGGCTACCGGACGGCGGGAAAGAAGCCCTCGCTAGTGACATTCTAGACGCAACGTCTGATGATAAACTTCATGAGATCTTCTTCAATGTTCTCACCATCCTAGTCTGGCCAGGTAAGTGATCACTTCAGAGGATAATAGAACCAGTACCACTGACAAGACAAGCCATACTCCAGTCAGAAGCAAGCGATGTCAAAACATCCCCAGACCAGCTTAGTCCCTTGGCAATTGCCAACAAGGCACACAAGAAGATTGTCTGAAGCGTGATGGCTCCTACTGCGTTGTTACAAGGGCTATGGATGTAGAAACATGATATTCCGAGAAAGGCAGACCAGAGGGCTTTGTTAGTACCTATGTGCAGATAGCGGCGCGTCTTCCACCTCTATTTCAGCCTTTGCTTCCATTCCTGTGCAATACTTGCTACTTCGTGCCTCTTTTATCTTTATTTTTATCTTCACTTAAAGAGACATGTAAAAGCAGAAGACTGATTATTATCTAAAGAATAATATCGAAAATAATAATATAATAATAATTGATAATAAAAATTCTTGACTACATGTTGATTTCTACATGGTCCTAAGCTGCTGGAAACAGCGTCGCCTGCCTATAGGCTTCAGGCCACGCACCCGCTCGACCCAGCCTTTGCAAACATACTATGCCCGCCCCCTTGGTATATTGTTCATGAGTCCTTGTGGGCGCTTCGTAACTAGTCACCCACTACTAGCCACCCTTGACTCGCCTTGTACTCGCCCTCCATCCCCCTTACAAACGCTGACTTCTCGCCCATGAGTCAAAATAAGGGGCTCGTTGGCGCTACGCCAATTGCGCCCTGTGAATTGCGCCAACGATCCGCTCCTCTTGGCCCCTAGTGTGGCAGTGCTTAGTCTATATAGTATATTGGCTAACCTGAACTAGTAAGTAGTTATATGGCGGTGTGAATATGGAATCCCTGTCACCTTATTTTGCCACGTTTCTGCGTATTACAAGAAAACTCATAATTTCAGTGTATACCAGTAGCTACGGATATTTACATTAATCAATCAGGCTTCAATCCATGTATATGGTCCTGACTACCCTTATTTTTCCCAGGCGAGAAACATATCCAAGAGGCGGTGAATAGGTTCTGAAAGCCGGTAGATCTGGTGGGAGTAGAATAATAATGAAAATAGTAGTAAAGGCCCAATCATTTCACACGTCTCAAGCACTGCCACCGTACTTTCACGGAAGGGCGGGAAGGATAAATAACCCTGCCTTGTCCTTCCTAACACTACTTAGTATGTCTCCGCCAAACTGTGCAACCCTTACTAAGGTATGGCTTCCTCCAGTCCTCGCCTCAATGGCGCTTTTTTAGCTGCCAAGCAGGAATTTCTGATGTCGGTTGGCGACCCTGCCTTGTCCAAATCCATCTCTACAATAACTTCTATTGATGACATAAACGGGTTCCTTTTACAGCTCGAAGAAGCCCAGTCAAAGACTCATGGGCTTCGCGATCTACAGAGAATCAAGCCATTCCTTGACGGACTGGAACAATTTGCGGGGGTGATCGAGCAATTTGTCTCAATAAAGCCAGAAATTGGTGCCGTAATATGGGGGCCGATAAAGCTCTTGCTAAAGGTTGCAGACAACACCTTAGCGTCGTATGACGCGATTGTCAACACCATGGGCCTTATTGGAGAGAGACTTCCTTTCTTTCAACAGTATACAGACTTGTTCAAAGAAAGCGACAGAGTGAGGGATGTTCTGGTGTTGTTTTATCGCGACATCCTCGACTTCTACGCAATTGCTCTCAAATTCTTTAAAGCAAAGCGTGAGCGACAGTGAAAGTTGATACTTGGTTCAAGAACTAACATTATACTTATATTACAGACTGGAAAACTGTGTTCGGATTTGCCTGGCCAAGGCACAGAGAGAGAATTAATATTGTAGTTGACAATATAGAGCGACATTCTCTTCTATTGACAGCTAGTGTGAACTTTGAGCATATTCGTGAAGCGCATGACGCTCGAATTGAGGAATTCAGGAAGTGGGAAAAAACGTTCGAATTCCAGGAGGAACAGAGTTTAAGAGGAATCCAAACCGATATTTCACCCACGCTTTACGACGAGGAGTTAGATCGATTGCGAATGTCAACCTGTGCCAGAACAGGCAAATGGCTAGCTAAAGAAAAAACGCTGAATTACTGGTTCGACAAGAATAATTCAACCTCTAGATTGGTATGGCTTCACGGAGGCCCAGGAGAGGGTATGTTTCAATTCCCTGTTACAGTCAATATGCCATGCTAAGGAAACGCAAATGAATAGGCAAAACTTATCTATCATCTATGATCATCGAGAGAGCAATACAGTCTTCACACACGACGCTATTTGCATTCCTCAGCTACCGACAAGCAAGCGTAAAAACTATTTCAATCTTTCACTCGCTTATATTTCAGCTTGTCACGAGCGACGAAATCGACAAGACACTCAGACGAGACCTGCGGGCACGATTGCACGAGATATTCCTGTCCAGTCAGCGAAGTCTCAAGAGCAATACAAAATTTGTCTGTGAAACCCTATCCGAATTACTTAAATGTGTTGGACAGAGTCATATCATCATTGATGGGTTAGACGAAATCGTGGAGCTCGAGAGGGGGATCATCACGGGCGAACTTCTGAAAATACTTCAAGAGTGTCCCGAGGTTAGAATTTTGATCAGTAGCCGACATGAGGACGATCTTAGGATGGCTCTAAATGTCAGCAAATACAAAGCCATTCGGGCAGCTGACAATAACAGTGGGTGTATTCAAGCTTATGTGTCTATAACCACACAAGAATGGCTGGAGGAGACATCCTTCAACGAACTAGAGCGGACAGAAATCAATCGCTCGGTAGCTCGCTTATCTTCCAAGGCCAGAGGTACGCTGAGCTCCCTGAACTTCTCTTCCGATCTTGGCAATGTTAACATTATAGGCATGTTTCTCTACGCGAGGGTTGTGATGGACCATTTGAAAATGTGCCATAGCCTGGAAATGATCCAAAGAGAACTAGAGGTTCTCCCAGAAAATTTACATGAAGCGTATGCAAAGTTCTCATTCGCCGCACCTCGATGACTGATTTCATCTTAGATACGCCCGCGTTCTCCAACGCCTCAATGATCTTCATCCAACATCAAAAGACCTATGCCGACGAGCTTTGGGCTGGATTGGATGCTCTTCTATCCCCCTACAACTGCAGGAGCTTTCTTTTGCGCTCAGTATAATCCCTGGCTCCGAATCGAATCTTCTTGGCTCCCCGACCTCGATCAATGTCCTACGATTGTGTGGCCCTATTGTCGAGGTGTGTGGAAACTATGTTCAATTTGTGCATTTCACAGTGAAAGAGTTGGGAGCCCACATTCTTTTTCAAACACAGAGATGGCTAATATACCAGCAGATATCTCTTCAATCTGCCAACCGCGACTTTCGTGCAAAGCCTGGATGCAACTCTAGATATCGCCCTAACGGTCTTGACTTATCTTTCCCTCGATATATTCGATGTCGATATAAGCGAAGAGCAGATTTCGAGGAATATAATCACCGGGGCATATTGCTTACATTGGTTTGCTACGTTCCAGTTGCTAGAGATTTTGAACAGATCCCTCGAACTTCTCGATGGCCGGCCTCCCCCGGCAAAGCTCATTGATCTCCTGGAACGTTTTATCGAAGAACGCGAAAATCTTGATTTTGAGGGAGGCTCTAGTTCAGTAACTAAAAATGCCACATTTGAACCCCTGAAAGACTTGCCCCATATTCGCGACTTTCTTGGCCATTTTGTTGCACTCTGCCAACTTGACACTGGCACTTGGAAGCTCGAGTCCCCCTATGGTATGACACTATCCATCAAACTTTCATCCTCCGAAAGATACTCGCGGATATTGACTGGACTGGTTCAATGTTAGACCCTTTGAGCACCCAGCTACGGGTACCCCCATGGACAAAAAGAGACCCAACAACACTTTCGTTCACTTCATGTGTCCTTCACCAAAAGTTCGAACAGATTCTGTGCCATGGAAAAGAGCATATGGAGCGCTGTAACTGTGAAATCCTGCAAAGATTATATGGAACACGTTTGTTTAGATGCCACTACTCTCTGTGTCAATCCTGGAGAACTTCATTCGAGGCTGAAGTTGACAGGGAAAGTCACTGCAAAAACCACGACAGGCCTTTCACTTGCCCGTATCTCGGGTGTGAATTCAACACTCTTGGCTTTATCTCTGATTCGCAACTGCGCAGGCATCAAGCGCAATGCCATGCCACGGCGCCTCGGAAGCAAATATCCGGCATGGAGGACCCAGATCCGGATGAGCTTATACCTTTATTGTTTGATTTGATATCATTGGGTATGGTTAACGAGATCAAACGGCTCTCCACGCGAATTTCACAGCTGGACCCCAATACCCAATATTCTTTGCTTGCCGAATCCTCCCGCTGTGGTTCAATTTCAATGGTTGAGAGCATTTTCAAGTCGTGTACACTTACTGCCCACCAGGCCACCCTCGTCATATCCGAACAATCCATTCAGCATGGGAACTCGGAGGTTTTCGCGTGGATTGCGCCAATGGCCAAGGAAAATGCGCGAGGTGACTCGTTGAGAAAAGTTTCGATATATGCTATCAATACTGATTCCCCAGCTATTTTTGACACTTGGAAAAGTGTCTTTTCTGACGCCTTGTGCTCTTATTATCCCAGGAAACATGGAGCCCCTTATTGGGATCTGGAGCTTGCGTGGCAACCATACACAATCATGGATACCCTTATTGAAGAGATAGAGGACCCAGTCAAGCAGGAACGGCTCGCAGATATTTGGAGAGAACAGGCTGCTAAAAACTACTTTGACAAGTCCCAGCTTGGAAATGCATTATTGGCAGTATCCAGAACAACATGCTCCATCCCCCTCGCAAGGGCGCTCATTGAAGTGGGTGCCGATATAAACTTCCAAGATATCCCACCGCCTGAAGTCAAATTGGGGACTTATGCACAAAAAACGGTGAAATCCCCTTTGCATGAAGCAACATTGAAGGCTACATCTCAAGCTGCCACTTTCATCAAGTTCCTCCTTCTGCAGGGAGCAAACCCGGATTTAGATTGCAATACGAAGAATTTGATGTATCCAAACAAGGCAAATCCATCAACAATCAAGACGCCTGGGATGAACAATGGAGCGAAACGGATTGCGAAATGGCTAGGTATGGATTGGAAGGAGTTGGTAAAGTGGGCATCTGAACAGAGGTTGCATTGCTCAAACAATTGAATTTCCTATCAAGTTGAACATGTGCTATATTTAATTCCTCACTAAGCAAGACTCGATCTTCAAGGCAATTCTTTCGGCATTCGGAAGTTAATATCAAAGTTTGACGGCCCGCTGAAGCTATCACGAGCGAGAGCTCAAAATCCTTTTTAATGCCTGTTTGAAGTGTCAGTAAATTACTTCATGGTGTCAAGGCTTCATGGGCTTCTATACATCAAGCTTCTGCCCTTCGATTCCGGGCTGAGCCGGATTCCCCTCATCTAACGATTTTTCTACCAGCCTCAATTTCGATTGCTGAACTTCTTGAACATACTTCTCGCAACAGATCACTGTCAGCCACCTTGCTTTGAAGAGATGCGGTTGAGTTAGAAAAAAGACCAGCAGTCACCTTTTCGATGGAGTTGTTCACAATATAGCGGATCGCGAATACAGGACGGGTTTGACCTATGCGGTGAATCCGGCTGAGTGCTTGAGCTTCAGTCATAGGATTCCATTGCGGCTCAACAATATGCACGTAGTCAGCTGCTGTAAGATCAACACTACAGTCACCATTATGATATCAGATTAGTTCCGCGACTACTGGCACGCCCTGTAGACATCTATTCAACATACCCCTCAGAAATACTACCGATGCTCGCAAGCATGACGGTACAACCGTAGTTGTTTTGAAACTCTTTGAGCGCTAAAGCTCGGTTTCCAAGTGATGTTTGCCCATCGATACGCTGAAAAGTTAACTTGGCCGTCCTCAGGGCGACCTCTATGAGATCAAGCATTCTCGTCCAGCAGCTGAAGATGACGCTGACGATGGAATGAGTCTAAGTTTGCACTTTCTGGTAACCAGGTCCTCCGACTTACCTCTTGGTTGGTGCTTCTTCGCCTCTCAAATGATTCTCCCTTTGCTCCTGTAAAACGTTTCTCATTATTGCCCTGACTTTCGAGGATGGCTGAACATAGCCAGTCTGCCCACCGGCGTCCATCGACTCCGAGGGTTTCTCAGACACATCCGCAGGTTGGCTGTGATCTGATGCGTTCTGAGATACCCCGGGGTCTTCATGAACATCTGTGTGGTCTTTTGAAAGAGTGTGAGTACGCCATAGCTGCACTGCTGGTGGCTTTAGGAGTCTCTCGCCGTGATTACATATCAATCTCAAAACATTGATAACAGACAGCATAGTATTCCAAGATGGGTCATTGCCGCTCTCATCAACTCTGGAACTCATAGCCAAAGCTAGGGCTCTGGATTTGAAGAAGTCATAAAGCTGGCGCTCAGATGACTCCAAATCAATGAAATGCTCTTTCTCAGTCCGGTCAGGTATATTGTTTTGTCCGTGAACATGACGCTTGGTTCTCCGTAAACATGTCGCGTTGATAAGTTTCTTCAACCGCTGGAGCCCTATGGAAAAGCCATGGCTTTCATGGATTGGGATGCGAACCCAGTGAGCAAAGGCCTTTCGGCCAGACTGACCCTCGAATGGGGTAACTCTAAGGAATGATAGCAACGCCCCATAGTCATCCAAGCGGTTTTGAATAGGGGTTCCTGTCAAACACCACCGATACGATGTATGGAGCTGATAAACCGCCTCAAAAGCTTTACTAGTCCAATTCCGTATATGGTGAGCTGTGGCAGTTAGTACAGACATTCCTTTGACAGATGAACACCATTTGAAGAAAGAGAAGGGAAGAAAAAAAAAAGAAAAGAAAAGAAAGATGACCAACCTTCGTCGAGAACAACCCGAGCCCATTTCCGAGCCTCCGAGAAAAGAATGCTACCATTCGGCTGGTCAGACCATTCACGCCGGACAGTCTCATAGGTAGTCAACACTATATCGTGCAAGTGAAACACTGAAGACAAAGTTTGCCTATGGGAGCCGTGATAAACAGCAAAGCTTATTCGCGCAGGACGAAAATGTCTGGGCAGTGGCTCAAATGTCAGTGCGCTATTGAGCGAAAAGAAAGCAGGGGAAAACACCTTTCGATCTGCTGCTGCCATCCGGGAATTGCTAGATTCTATTAGCTTGCACTATTTAACGAATATCTCGGGTGACCATTTACTTGAAGCTGTTGTCACAATGAGCGTAGCCCGGGGACCTATGTTTGTTGAGGCCAGGTTGTCTAAATGATAGGCAATGAGAGCTAGCATGCTCAGCGACTTCCCAAGACCCATTTCCTACTCTGTGTTAGTGGTTTCTCGCATGGCGTGGCTATGGGAACCCACATCAGCTAGTAGTCCGCCACGGAGAGGAGTGGGCGGCGTGTCTCTTCTGACACCGGTGACAACGTGATGGTACCTGTTCGATTAAACTGGGTTTTTCAAGTAAAATTCAATTTCTTCCTGTGTATGTACCTTGTCTCACCACAGCTGTCTCTCACTGCCTCCCATAGACCTGGGAATTTGTTTCCTTCGGAGCTGCCACGCTCTTTCTCCACCATCATAGCCAATGCTTTCAATTGATGCCTAGAACACACTTAATGAAGCGAAATACAATTTCAACAATACCAACTTACTCTCGAAGTGGAGTACTCAAGCGGACACTCTGCTCAACGCGCCTGTATATTTCTGGGCCATCAGCCGAGTCAAAGGTCTTGAGAACCTCTTTCTTTGTGTCAAGGCCAAGTTCCTCTTCACGATCTGCAATCTTCATATCGTCGTGCATGGTAAGATCTTCCAGTTGCGGCATGTCCATGTTAGGAGGTAGGAAGTACTGAGGGTTGTTGTAGGGAACTGTCGGGTCACAACGGATAGGGTGTTGAAGATATAGGCCATCGTGTGAGAGAATCCGTCCCAGTTTGTAAATGTCGTGATGCTTCGCATATATTATAACATGTGCTACAAGACCCTGGCTCCGTAGCCTTGGTTGATAGCCTTGATGATTTTTCACGTGGTTTTCTCCTTTGAGAACCTTCGGAGGTGAAATCAGCGAGGAAAGTGTTAAGTCGCAATCTTGTACAAGCTGACTCAATATGTATGAGTGAAACATTCCTATGTACTTTTTGCAATGGACGTCATAGAGCTTGAAAATACTCCCTGATACTCGCATATCGGTATAGAAGAAATGTGCATCCTTTTCAGAAAAAACATGACCCGAAGCCAGTAGATTGACCTTTGCTAATAAGCACGTTGTTCCCTTCAAATGAGGCCTAAGGACGTGCTCACCATTCCCAAGCATACGTCATAGGACGTTGGAACGTTGCTGCTAGACTGACTGATTTTCGCGTGCTCGATGCACTGAAAAATCCGCGTTTGTGGAGATGCGCAAGCAGACCCAAGGGGCTGACTAGGGCGCTCTCCTAGCCGCGGAAGTTTGATTTCACGGCCGGAGGAGACACCTTCTGAGCTCTCAAGCGCATCCCCTTTCCGCTTAACTGTCCCTTTCTCTGCGTTCTGGAGGTCCAAAGTCATGGCTGAGGATTCGGGGAAGGTCCGAAAACACCATCAACAGGGCTCACGATTCCCCTGAGGATTGGAGTCCTTTCCTTTAGCTGGAAAGCACCGCCCCGTGACAATGCACCTAGTGCAAAATGGGGGTTTGGACCCCCAAGACGTCGATCCCTGATTTGCTGGCGAACAACAGGGATTCGGGCTTGGAAGACTTCCAAAGCTGATACAGCTAGCTGCTAGGGGACGTTGCGTCTATGTATGCCAAGATACAGAATGTTTCAAATGGAACTGGATAAGATACTGCCCGTGGTATCTTTTCGAACGCTACGGGTTATGCGGGAGATCGGCTCCAAGGTTGCGCTGTCCCATGACCGCGTGTTAGTTAGCCAGGGCAGCCGCAACACAGGCGCTACACATCTCTGGCGATGGCAAGCAGTCTCCATTGCCAGTTGACGGTTGAACTGGTTGCCTAGTGCAGATGCCAAGACCCCAATTATTTCAGGTGGGTCAAGTCCACCCAATAATGTTCTACCTAACTATTCTCCGCACATACTAAGCCACGCAAGCTTGCAAGTAATTATTACTACAGAGTAGATGGGTGGCTTATTTGCTCGGCTCACCTTCCGCTAAATTGACACATCTAGGATCCCTCCTACCGCCTTTCCTCCAGAAGAAGAAGGGACAACGACTGTCATTAAGCTATTCTATTGGGTTCAGTGCAGCCTATCATTAGCAGTGACGTAGCCTAAACTCGTGAGTTCAGACATAAAGGTCGGCCCGTGGTATATATCTATCCAGGATGATCCACGACAGCTTGAAGACTATATTACAAAGGTGATACCACCTATGATTGCAAGTGTGAAGGATAAGTATGTACACTAAGATGTTTGACACTACTGGTGGATAACTGGTAATAAAGTGTGAGCGGAAGAGGATACAGGGACCACGGATGCCCCGCTAGTATTAGGGCAATTCAGTATCTATCTATCTATGTGCAGATAGCGCACATCATGCCGTATTTTATTTCCTACTGGAATAAATCTGCAGTGAGATTCCCCCTATATCTATTGATTGTCTGCCAGTAATACTGCTAAGACATCACTGAAATATAGATGACCACCGTCTGGGAAACCCTATGCCGCTACTTCCCTGCCATCCACCAAGCCCGAATGAAGGCCGGTGGCATCAATTCCCTAGTAAACAGCCTATCTAACAGCTTCTTGCTGGATCTGTCAACAAATCTAGTATTCAGTCGTTTCGCTCTCGCTTTCAAAGCAACAGTAAGTCTCGAATTTTACATCATTATTATTACTGCTACTTCATTATATTGATAACCCCCGATCAAATAGGACCGCCCAAACGTCTACAAAACCGTACGATTCAGCGCGTGTCCAACTAGCCTACTGATACCCGATGAAATCGAGTTCAAGCGAGCAACGGCGCCTGGTTCAGAACATCTGGAACTACCGAGCAAGGATCTCCTCGACTGCCACTACCGTCTAGCCCAGATCCTCAACGCCTGTGGTGATGATATGGCTTTCTTACCTTGTAAACACCGGGATCATTGGAAGTACCACATCAGGTGGAATGTCGAGGCAATGCTCGATGGGGATGCTGATCTTAGTGGATATTTGGAGACTGCGCTGTGGTCGGGGTAGAGGTAGAGGGTGATACTATTTGATGCGATATGTAATTCTCAGGTTAATCTGTTGCTATTAAGCTATGCTTTGGTCCAAATTGCGGTCAGTATCAAGTCTCTTGCTCTCATTTATTGTCACACGGTTGGATCCACCTAGAGTCGCCTCCTTTTCCTCCTCTTCCTCTCATTAGTATCAATCATCATCAATCATATGGTTTTACATATCTCGCTGCATTCATGAATGCAATGACTCTTGCTTGATAACTGAGATATTAGAAAGACAGGACATGTAACATGACAATTTTAAAGTAGCAGTAACTTATGTTAATCGACACCGAAGAAGTCCGTATATATCCTCTTCAAGTAAATTGGTCTATAGACCATACTAACATGTCAACAGCTGAACCGAACAGGACTCAAGGCTACACTCATGATTTTTGTATCTTGGTCCCAAGGTATGTGAAGTAATTCAATGTAAGCGTTGATGATAATTTGATAATCCTAGAGGAAATGCATCCATTCATTCAATATGTGTAATGCCATAGTAACAATCGCAAGAGCAATGATAATAATAAAAATGATAATAAGTCCAGCCTATCAAACCCATCCATCCTAATAATATGAACAATCAAAACCCATGCCATAAACATATCGTAACACCATTACGTTCGAAATCAACTGCAAGCAAGCTAGCTAGCTACTCAGCTCACAGCTTAGCAGCCGGCTCGGCCTTGCCCGCCGACGAAATCTCATTGTACAACAAACTCGTGAGGAAATCGGCATAGTCCTCGCCCGTCACCTGGCCGGCAAAGTACCGCGCCGCGAGCTGGAACTTGTTGCCCTGGGGACCCTTGGCGGCCAGACTGTCAGCCTGCTCCTGCAGGAGACGCAGTGCGTATGCCTTGTCGACCTTCTTGCCGTCGGAGGTCGTGATGCCGTGGTGCGTCCATTGCCAGAGCTGACTGCGGGAGACTTCGGCGGTGGCGGCGTCCTCCTGTTCCTTTGTTAGTATACATTCCATAATGTGCGTGAGAAAGAGGGAAGAGATTGAGGCGTACCATCAGGAAGTTGATGGGGATGCAGCCCACACCGCGGAGCCATCCCTCCATGTAGGACAGACCGATGTTCAGGTTCTTGCGGATGCCGTCCTCGGTGATCTTGCCGGGGACGTTGGTGTTCAGGAGATCGTTAGCGGTGATGTGGACGTCCTCGCGACGGACGAACAGCTGGTTGGGAGTGGGCATGTAGGTGTTGAAGATCTCCGAGGCGATGGAAGCCAGAGCAGGGTGGGCAACCCAGGTGCCGTCGTGGCCGGCGCGCACTTCACGTAGCTTGTCGGCGCGCACGCTCTCCATGGCCTTGTCGTTGGCGGTGGGGTCGTTCTTGATGGGGATTTGAGCGGCCATGCCTCCCTGTAAAATTATTAGTATCATCTTTATATAAAACCTTGAGGTTAAGGGGATGGGAACCTACCATAGCATGCACTCCTCTGCGGTGGCAAGTCTTAATCAACAACTTCACATACGCATCCATAAACGGCACGGTCATAGTAACGTCCGAACGATCCGGAAGCACAAAGTTGGGGTGCTTGCGGAACTTCTTGATGAAGGAGAAGATGTAATCCCAACGACCACAGTTCAATCCAGAGCTGTGTTCACGCAACTCGTAGATAATCTCATCCATCTCAAACGCCGCCGAGATGGTCTCGATCAGCACGGTACCACGGATCGTTCCGCGCGGCATGCCAATGTAGTCCTGAGCCAGGTTGAAGACGTCGTTCCACAGACGCGCCTCGAGGTGCGACTCCATCTTGGGGAGGTAGAAGTACGGGCCGAACCCGCGGGCAACGAGCTCCTTGGCATTGTGGTAGAAGTACAGACCGAAGTCGAACAGACTGCCGGAGATGGGGGTGCCGTCGACAGTGAAATGCTTCTCGTCGAGGTGCCAGCCACGAGCGCGAGCAATGAGAGTGGGGAGCACGCGGTCTGTCCGCAGCTTGTATTCCTTGCCACCCTGTGTGAAGTCGACCTGGCGGCGGATGGCGTCGTAGAGGTTGACTTGGCCGTTGATCATGTTTTCCCAGGTGGGTGCGCTAGAATCTGTTTGTTGTTAGATGCTATTCTTAGGAAAAATCTGGGGTGGGAAAGTGGGCATACCCTCGAAATCAGCCATGTATGTCCAGACATCCGAGTTCAACGCGTTGACGACCATCTTGCGATCTGTGGGACCGGTGATTTCCACACGGCGGTCGACGAGACCCGGAGCCGGGGGAGCACCCTTCCAGGCATCGTTCTCACGAATGTGCTTTGTCTCGGGCAGGAAGTCGGGGAGGTGGCCCTTGTCGATCTCGGCCTGGCGGTCAATGCGACGCTGGAGGAGGGCCTTGCGAGTAGGGTTAAAGGTGCGGTGGAGGATGGCGAGGAAGGCACAGGCGTCCTTGGTGAGGATCTTGCGAGCATCCGAGCTCACATTGCCGAGGATGACGACGTCCTTGAGTTGGGTGTCGACTTGCACCATGGTGGAGGATGGATTGAGAGTCTTTATCTTATCGGGAAGTATATGAGGGGGAAAGGGTATACTAGATACTATCCGGACCGGCAGGATAGAAGTACTGAAGATGAGATGATATGAAGAAGGAAGCAGCGAAGAAGACTTCAAGAACAACCAGCACTATTATAAGCTACCAGATGAGGAGGGAGAGCAAGAGAATATATGTTCTACACAGCGACTACGTCAGTCCCACCATTCACTTCACTAACCGCGGTCCATGGGGAGTCCCGATAAGCTGGATTGAACCCAAAATGAGGGCTGCTCCAGAGCTTCCATTCCACGTGACTTTTCCGCGGGAAACCCAGCTGCAATTCGGCCGATAACGGGCGGGGCACGGCGGCTACCGATTCCGACTTGCGGCTTATCGTTCAGGCCGAGTACTTCTTACTCGATACATTCGAGTACTATACTCTCTGTAGTGACCACTATATTAACGATACTATCCTGGAAGGTCTCGAGATGATTCCCGACGTGGGTCGGTACTTGCTGGCTCTGTTGCAGCTGCCCAGATACGCACACACTGCATTGTCCACTCCAGTAGCCACTCACGCAGTCAACCGAGGATGTTGATAAGCTCATAAACTCCCCGCAGGCCCGAGAGCCTTTCCTCCCAACCGCGGTTCGCCGCCATCCTGCTGCCCTGTACTGCTCCTCTCCTCCGTCCGTCCTGGAGCAAGCTTCCTGCGGTCCGGTCATCGCCTACACTTGACCGACTTGTCCCGATTGTGATACGGTGCTTTTTCTGACGCCGTGGAGCTGTATCATTGCTGCAGTGACTCACTCATGGCTGCAAAAATTTCGAACAAGATGAGAATGCCACAGCTACTCTATGTATGCTCGTTCAATTCGCTTACGCACATGCTATACGCCTACTATGAAACAAGGATCAAAAATACATCCAGTCATCGCTTCCACATGTGAACGCATGTGATCGCTGTCAACTCTAACTCCCGCTGCTCTCCCGACCCCAGCTCCCGTCCAGCTCGGGTTGTCACGGATTCCTCTGCAGCCAATCTGTACCGTCCGATCTGGACCAGTCTGGGCAAAACAGGGAAACCAAAATAACAAGGTAACACGGGCTTCTAATGTGCCAGCTGCTGGCCTGTACACGCAGCTCCGTCCATCCGGTTACACCGTCTCAATATAGCGTCGGACCTCCCTATCAATAGTCAGTATCATCATCTTACTGCAGCCAGCTCAGCCACTCACCAATCCGTGACGGCCTCCTCCCACAAGCGCACTTCATGCTCCCGCGTGCCCCCAAAATGCTCCACAAACGCATCGCCAAAGACCTCCCGTGCGACACTGTCTTTGCGCATGAACGCCGTCGTGGCTTCCCGCAGCGACTTGGCTAATCGGATCCCCTTATCGCTTGCCCCGCCCATATCCTCGCCCTTGGACAGCGGCGGAACCGGAATCTCCAGCTTCTTCTCCACACCCCGCCACCCCAATGCAACAACTGCTGCTAGAACAAAATGCGGGTTCGCGTCAGCTCCGGGTACACGCACCTCTAGCCGGGTTGCTTTTGCGCTCGCGGTAGGTGGGGTGATAAGCCGAATCGAGGCCGCCCGATGCTCAAGTCCCCAGGAGACCGTAACCGGCGCCCAGAAGTTCTCCACCAGCCGCTTGTAAGAGTTCACCGTGGGTGCAAACATTGGCATGATATCAGGAAGACCAGTGAGGACCCCGGCTAGGAAATGTCGCCCTAGATCGGAGAGATAAGCCACATCGGGATATGGCGGGTTTGGGTCGGGTGTGTCGCGGATGAACGCATTCTTCCCATCGCTCGAGACCAGTGAGATGTGCATGTGTCCGCTATTCCCGGGTAAACCCTCGCGTGGCTTGGCCATAAAGGTGGGTGTGATGCCGTGCTTGGTGCCGATCGACTTGACGACGTATCTGGCACAGTCAGTTTGATCTTATGTAGCTCGAAGTCACTCACTTGAATAGACCAGCTTTGTCGGCCATCTCTTTGGCCTCTCCGAATTGTAGCGCCTGCTACCGTCAGCAGGGACCATAACGTCACCCAATGCAACCTACCGCCTCATAAACACCGGGACCGCTCTCTGTATGCCAACCCTCGATTTCACAATTGAACTGCTCACACGCGTCGAACACTCCATAATAGTAGTCTTGGTTGTGGATAGGACGGGTCAGACTGTACCCGAACATGCCCTCCGTCAGCGGAGGCAGGGACTCGACGGGGTTCTCCTTGAGGAAGGTTGCCGTGGCCGACGCATTGCGCTCGGGGTTCGAGTGTGTTCCTGGCGCGCGGAACTGGTAGAACTCATACTCCGCTGGGAAACCGTCAGCGAGTCTCAAGAAGAAAATGACGAAAGCGCTTACCCCCCGCCATGGCACGATACCCCGCAGCCTCCGCCTTCCCCAGAGCGGACTTTAATAGCCCCCGCGGACAAGCACAGACCGGCTCATTCGTATCGGGATCCAAAAAGCTAACCAGGAAAAATGGCACATTATTTTCCCAAGGGATTCGGCGGAAACTGCTCAGATCCGGAACTGCCACGAGATCGCGGTACCCGTTCTCCTTGTTGCTGATGGTCAATTCCTTGAAGTATGTGCGGTCATGCATATCCCAGCCAAAGATGACCGAGCAGAAGCCAAAGCCATCAGCTACGATGGAGAGGAACTTCTTCTTGGAGACGAGCTTGCCGCGGAGCATGCCGTCGACGTCGACACCGGCCAGCTTGACCCGGGTGTCATTCTGGAGGACATGGGCGACATTCTCGAGGGTGACTTCGTAAGGTGGGGTGGTAGAGGACATGATGGTGATCGGGTTGTGACACGAGCAGATTGAGGATATACTGCTGGTGGAGAGGACTGACCAGCAGTGAAATTGGGGGGGGGGGGATGAGGGGAATGACGGTGAGGAGGCGAGCGGGACGCAAGGACGTCAGCCACCGCTGCTTATCAGTTGGAGGACCGTCACGGGGCCCGCCATGCTGATACTTGAAGCCACAGTGATTGGGATGTTTGCAGCCCTTATCAGGTGTCTTGTCCAATGATGACAGATACAGAGCTTGATTGACAATGAATGATGAATATTCGACCAATATCAAACCGGCACACGAGCAGATGCAGTGTATGCATGGTGGCCTGCGTGCCTGACAGCTGCCTGCCTTATCGGGATCGCCATTAGATAAGCGGGCTCCACTGTCCCGCATTCCTGCTTCATCATCCCTGCTTCTCTTGCATATCTCTCTGCTCACTTCTTCAGCGTTATTCTCCTTGTTCTCGCTGATACTTGCTCAATTGTCTCTATCCTTAATTGAATCTACTCTATATATCTTAGATATCTCAAGGTATGCCAATCCCATACAATCACCCATACTGCCATCCACTCTACCCCGCACCATCCCCACTATCCACCATTACAGCTAACACAACCCCAGAATCATGGCATCCGCTCCCAGAGGTCGTCTCCAAGGCAAGAATGCCATCATTACCGGTGCAGCTGGGTAAGCTACACGTCTCTAAACCCTCAATATCCCCATCGACCATCCCACTGACCAACCCAGCGGCATCGGCCTTGAAACCAGCATCCTCTTCGCCCGCGAAGGCGCCAACATCCTAATGGCCGACATCTCGGCCCCCGCCCTCGAGAAAGCCCTCGCCAAGGTCAAAGAAGTCGTTCCTACTGCTCCGCGCGTCGAGACCATCAAATGCGACGTCTCCAAGGAATCCGACGTACAAGCCATGGTCGAGTCCCAGGACAGCTGGGGCGGCACCGACGTCATCTTCAACAACGCGGGCATCATGCACGCCGACGATGCCGACGCCGTCGACACCCCCGAGAAGATCTGGGATCTGACGCATAACATCAACGTCAAGGGTGTGTGGTTCGGATGCAAGCATGCTGTGTTGAGTCTGCGTCGTCACAAGAAGACCAAGGGCAGCATCATCAACACGGCGAGTGTGGTAGCCTTGGTGGGAAGTGCTACGCCGCAGTTGGCGTACACGGCTAGTAAGGGTGCTGTGTTGGCGTTGACGCGCGAATTGGCTATTGTGCATGCGAGGGAGGGATTCCGGTTCAATGCGCTGTGTCCGGCGCCGTTGAAGTTGGTCTGCCCCTTTCTTTGATCATAGTGATGGATATGGTTACTGACATGTTGTAGCACCCCCCTTTTGCAAGATTGGCTGGGTGACGACAAGCCCAAGCGCTTCCGGCGGGAGGTGCACTTCCCTACTGGTCGGTTCGGAGAGGCTATTGAGCAGGCTCATGCCGTGGTGTTTTTGGCTAGTGACGAGAGCAGTTTCGTCAATGGTAGTGACTTTGTTGTGGATGGTGGAATGTCCAAGGTATGACACCCATTAATTATCTTTGTTTGGTCAATACTAACTGGATGTGATAGGCGTATGTTACTCCAGAGGGACCGGCCACTGCTGCTCCTCAGAATCTGGGGCATTAGTATAGCCATCCTACGATATATGAATTGAATGATCTTGAAATCCGTCTTAAAAAACCAGTACTACACTCTCAACCACAACAATCAACTTAAGTAAATCAATTCATCTCTAATAATCTATCAAACAAGTCTATAACCATCATCCCCAACACAAGTAAACAAAAATCTATCAATTAAATCTTCTTCAACCCCAACACCCCCTCCTCCCGACTCAACGTCGTAAACCGACTAAACCCCCCAGCCCCCTTCTCCTCATCCACCCCAGTTCTCCCACTCCCACCAACCCCCTGAATAGTATTACTCTCATCTCCCCTCTTCGCCGCCCACCTCCTCACAAAAACCCTCTTAACCCACTTCCACCCCTCCACGCCCCCCAAAAACAGCCCCGCCTCGACAAACACCACCCCCCACTCCCACCCAATCCCGATATGCTTAAACACCACATCATTAATCACAGGGATATACAGCACGGGAAACGTAAGCACGAATCCGATCACAATGCCCCAGAAGAGGTACTTGTTGCGGTAGATATCGGAGAGCCAGCTCGTGTATTTATTCCTGGGTTTGGAAGAGGAGGTAGAGTCATGCATATTGAACAGACTGCGTCGCAAATGCATCATCTCCCAGGCCAGAAGCAGCGCGAACCAGGTCATGCAGACGAAGGTGGTGGCGCGGGCACGGAAGACCGTGTCGCAGGGGGTCGAGTAGTTGCTGTTGCATTCTGTTGCGAGGTTGCCGTCGCCCCAGGCGAAGAGGACGAGGGTGAAGGCGCTGAGGCACAGGGCGGCCATCCAGATGCCGTAGACGAGGGTGTCGATGATGATTTCCGGGGTGAAGATGCCGTTTTTCTGTTCGTCATCCATTATTAGTATATGGTGTTATAGGGTTATGGGGAAAAGGGGGAGAAGGGGAGCATACACTCTGTGGCGGTCTATCCATCACATCACTTGCTGCCATCTCCATTCCCAGTCCGATATCAGGCAGTCCGGACGTAATCATGATAATCCAGAGGATTTCCACCGGTGCGATAGGGAACACACTCTGGCCGTTCTCGTCTTTAAACACCAGTCCGATGAGTAGGGTTAGCGCTAACCCTACGTTCTCTGCCAGTAGATGCAATACGAATTTCTGGATATTGTCGAAGATGCGACGGCCCTCTTCGATACCGTTGATGATGCTTGCGAAGTTGTCGTCTGTTAGGACCAGCTCCGATGCATCTTTCGCCACGTCGCTGCCTGCTTGGCCCATTGCGATCCCCACGTCTGCCCGCTTCAGCGACGGCGAGTCGTTCACTCCGTCGCCTGTCATCGCGGCGTACCGGCCGCGGCGGTGCAACGCCTCGATCATCCGCACTTTGGTGTGTGGGGCACAGCGCGCGATCACGGCGGGGAGGGTAGGCAGGGCGTCGATCTCGGACTCGCTGAGGGAATCGAATTGGCTGGCTGTCATGACGAGGTTGTCGGCCACGTCGCGCGAAAGGAGCTGTGCGTTGGCCGGGATGATGCCGACTTGAGCGGCGATGGCTCGGGCGGTGCCTGGGTGGTCGCCTGTTACCATGTGCACGGAGATGCCGGCGCGGTGGCATTCTTCGATGGCTCCGGCGGTCTCTGGTCGAGGGGGGTCATAGAGCCCGATCAGGCCGGCGAAGGTGAGGTCTTGTTCGACGGTGTCACGGGGTGGGACGTCGGTGAAGGTGGAGGAGCTGGTGCGGTGGGCGAGTGCGAGTACGCGCAGGCCTTCGCGTGCCAGCGCTTCCATGTTTTGAAGGATGGTGTTGCGGATGTCGTCGGTTAGGGGCACGGGTTCGGAGGTGTTGGTGGTCCAGACGATGGATGTGCAGGCTTCGAGGACACGTTCCACAGCACCCTTGGTGAAGGTCACGTCGGTGTCGTCGCGGCGGAAGATAACAGACATCTTTTTGATGGTCGAGTCGAAGGGGTACTCGGCCTGCTGTGTCCAGACGGGCTTGTCACCAGCGGTCCATCTTTCACGGCCCCAGTCGAAGCGCGCTGCGAAGACCTGGATGGCAATGTCGGTGGGCTCGCCACGGGCTTGCCATTGTCCGTTTTCTTCGGAGCGGTGCACGTGGGCCAGGTTGGCCATGGCTGCGACGTCCAGGTAGCGCTGCAGCAGGGCACTGTTTGTCACTATCTCTTGCGGCGTCTTGGTGTCGCCTTCGCTTTCTCCCTCTCCGGGCATGGCGTCGATGACCTTGAGCTCGCCGTCATACGGGTCCAATGGGTCACGAGAGACTCCGACTGAGACTGTACCCAGCCCTGGAACCCAGGCCTTCTTGGCCACCATGCGTCCTTGGGTGAGGGTGCCCGTCTTGTCGGAGCAGATGTTCGACACGGCGCCCAATGCCTCGAGGGAATCCATCTTCCGCACAATCACGTTCCTCTCGACCATTTGTTTCGTGCCCATAGCCATGGTGACCGTCAACACGACCACGAGACAAGCGGGGATCATGGCCAATCCGGTAGCAACTGCGTAGATGATCACTTCCTTGTCATCGCGCATGTCATTGGCGCCCATCACAATGATTGCGAATACTACTGCAATTCCAAACAACAGCAGCGCCAGCTTACTCAATTTCCGCTGAAGTGGTGTCCCCACGTTTATTCCCAGGAACCGACCCACTGCATCTGTGCATGTCAATGTCCAAGCCACCACGTACCACCGCTTCTTGGTCTCGCCTTGAGGACCGCGACGGACGGGCCGGCGCCGCTGGTTGCCATTCTCACGGAGTGCCGCAGCAATCGCACCGATCTCGGTTTTCATGCCAGTGCTAATCACCACGCCGCGCGCGCGGCCCCGGGTGACGGTGGAGGAGCTGTATGCGACATTGAGACGGTCGCCGGGTCCAGTGTCAGCGGGGAAGGTAGTAGTGGATGATTTGGTAACGGGGAGGGATTCGCCAGTAAGAAGGGCTTCGTCTGTTTCAAAGTTCATCGTCTCCACTAGTCTATTTGGTGTTAGATCATTGTCTCATTATGAATGTATCAATGGCGTGGCAAATGTATGACGCATACCGTAAATCAGCCGGAACTGTATCTCCCACTTTCAAATCGACCATATCACCTACGACGATCTCCATAGCGGGAATGGTGCCCGTCTTGCCGTCACGGGTGACGACTCCTGTGGGCGAACTGAGGCCGCGTAGCGAGTCCATGGTCTTCTCGGCCGCGTAGTCCTGGTAGACGCCTACGATGATGTTCAGGGCGATAACGGCCCCGATGACACCGCCTTCGATCCAGGATTCAATGCCGAAACTGACGGCCATGGCGATGATGAGGACCTGAATAGTAGATCATGTTAGCGAGATGGGAAGGCATGATGGTAAAGATTGGGCAACTTACCAGCATCATTGCGTTTGCCACCTGGCGGATGATAATCTTCGCGAGGGAGATGCCCTCGTCCCCTTCGAGTTCGTTGGGTCCCCATTTCTGAAGGCGGGACTTTGCTTCCTGGGTGCTGAGACCTTCTTCTGAGTTGACAGAAAGCTCTTGCAAGACGGAAGCATAGGGAAGGGTGTGGGCGGGTGCGGAGAGGGGAGAGTGGGAGGGGGTGGAGGCAGTCTGAGACTGTTTCTCAGTGCCCATATTGGGGTATCTGTGTGTTGTTTCTGTGTCTGTGTGTAATGCTTGGGGTTTCTCTACTAAAGGTAGGAAATCACGGAGGTGTCATGTAGAATGTATCCTCTATGGAATGAGAGTCCATACACGTGAGGCGAAGCAGTGAATTGATCTGATCTGATCTGTTCTAGATCCTGATTCTTGCTTATTTCTAATTCTAAACTCTCTCTTCGACATGATCCCGGGGAATTCATCCTTCTTATAAGAGTTTCTGTATCGCCGGACCTGGAAGTAGTCTTGGCATAGAGTATAGACACCCAAGGCCGAGCAGAACTGCCCAGCCCGCCAAGCGCCAATCACAGAACCCCCGGAAGCGATGCCTTGGCGCCAACCTTGGGCGCGAAGTCGGCGAGTCTCGCCTCTTTCGGGATTATGACGCATACGACCACAGCATTCCGCCACGTGAGCCAGTACGAGCATCGAGACCCGAGTTCGAGCGATATGATTGGTGCAGCGGCCGAGTGGCCCCAGCGGAAACGCCAAGGTGTTCCGGAGCGCGGAGACTTGGCGCCTCCTGAGGCAATAATACAGACTGCACCGCAGGGTGACTGTCCGGTGGCCTTGGCGTGCTGCTGCGCGGGGGTCTGAGGGCCACTCGCTGGCTCAACTTTAAATGCAGCCGTCTCTGTCCTCGGAGACCTGCCCCAATTCCCCCGCCGGTGATGGATCCCATTCCCAGTATCCCCCCATGCAACCATCCCCACCACCTTACCCCTGCTGACGCTGCCGATGCTGCTTTGGAAGCTGTCGTGAGGAGTGAGTCGCTGGCTTCGAGCCGATTTATCCGACGCGTCATCTCCTGAGCGCAGTTGACCTATCGATCTTATCTTTGTTGTTGTTCCTCCGTATACTTCCGATGGCTGGGGATACGCACCACACCGGCATAGTGGGTGTCATTGTAGGTGCAGTGGTGTTGTTTGTGGCCTTGAGTACGATCCCATTGTGAGTTCTAGTGTTCCAGTGTCCCCTATTGGAGGCTCAGCTGCTGCATGCATGCCCTGGTGGAGGATGCTGCATGCTGGTTGAATTCCATTGTTTGGATGTATCTAACCTGACAGTATCGTGCTGTACCATCATCGTCGACGAGCAACTGCCAGACGCAGTAGCGAACTCCGCAACCTCACCGATGGCGGCATAATGCGGCAGGTATCGGTCGATCGATGGCTGGACGAGCAGACACACGCGAGCTGCGAGGATCGGTTATACGCTCAGGAATCCTGGTAAGGCTGTTCTCCTTTGGGTGGCGCCAACTCTTGGCCGAGATGCGGGGACACATTGCTGGTAGCGGTCTTGGCCGGACTTGCGTTCCATAGAACTGATGCATGGCTTCCTTGGTAGTCCCATCTGTCTGTCAACCCTAGCAGCGTCCCAAGATACCCTTCCTTTTCCCGAGCCGGCCTGGGTCGCACCATCACCCCACGACGAGCCCAACCTGCATGACACAATGGAGGCCGATCGAGTGTCTGGGAGGAGAAACATCCTGGTCCTCAACCGTTGTCACCATGTCTTCCATGCGTCCTGTCTCGCATCATGGTTCGAATACCATCAGTATAGATGCCCGATTTGTCAGACATCATATTTCATCGAATAGCCCGCTACAACATTGCAGATAGTCAGCGACCGCAATGGAAAGTCTTTGTTCCCGCGTATATCTTCTGCCAAGACTAGTGCTATGGTTGGCAAACTCTAAGTCTGTTCATGTCCATTTGACTCGTTCGAACAGGGTCGTCACCATGACCACGATGTCACTTCAGAACCAAGCATAATCGTTGTGCATGGCAGGCCCTGAATGAGTGCGTTAATGTACGACCACTAGCTGCATGGCTAGAGCGTAGCATATGTTGGCAGTCGGGGAAGACCCCACGATTTGGCTAGGATCCTCTTCCCGAAACTTTCTAGAACACACGTCAGGCAGATCCCCGGGCTATTCTAGCCTTATCATCGTTGCCACTGGGATGCAGACATCCTATCAACTCACTTCAGCGTCTAACCGAGTGCACTACTGTGCGCACAATGGCCTTCGTCCGTGCGCAAATGGATCGCCTCCCTGGATAATCTCGTCAAACCGTGCGCTGACTCGGCTGTAGTTGAGCCCGTAGCGACCAAGCTCGCGCAGCCGAAATGACACCCAGTCTTGGTATATTCTGTCG
This sequence comes from Aspergillus neoniger CBS 115656, assembly GCF_003184625.1. Lineage (NCBI taxonomy): Eukaryota > Fungi > Ascomycota > Eurotiomycetes > Eurotiales > Aspergillaceae > Aspergillus > Aspergillus neoniger. The sequence goes on from NW_020291132.1 coordinate 878,250, forward strand.
GACGTGGCAATTCCCGCGATGAAGAGAGGCCACGTGATGCGCACCATCAAGTGCGGTCTGCTGCGATGTAGCTTCAAAGAAAGTTCCAGAACCTGGGAAACGGCATCATGCAGGGTCATCATCCCTGCACCCTGCAGTGCTTTGGCCAGGGTGTCTTTGAAGCACAGGTGAAAGTACACAATTGTGCCGTAGTAAGTAATGGCTGCCCAAAAGATCGTTTCCATCACGCGACGTCCGTCACCTACGACTTCACACGAGGGCGCAGACTTGGCGGAACTCAACAAGGTGTCGAATTCCTGATCAGTGGATTAGTCGCTGTCGGCCACCCATGTGCAGACATGACAGGTCATCTGCAGGGATGAGACGGATACTTACATCAGATAATACGTTGAGTTCATTAATGATCTCAAGGCCCGAGTTGATTGAAGGATTTCCTTGCCGAAATAACTCCGTGATCTTGAATTGCAGTACATGACTTCGATGATACAACGATAGCCCCGGCATATTCTCCATATCATCCAATTGGGCGGTGGTGGGGTAGGAATCGCCCCAGAATCGAGACGGGGACTGCCTGCCAATCCTATACAGCTCAGAAAGACTCAAACCCGCACTTCCTGCTTCGTCTTGCATGAAAAACCGGAACAGGTCGGTGTCGAGCCTGGCAGCACCTGGGCCAGAGAGCAAAGCGCCCGGTGTGAAAAAGTACAGAGTCCAAAGCAGAAAAAGAGGGACCGCTGTATGTCGAAGTCTGTCTTTGGACAAATCCGCAGTCTGTTGCAGCACAGGGCTCTCGCATGCGCTCATGCTCTGGGCCTCATCTGCGACATTACATAGTGCAGCCGGCGAACCTGTCTCTGCATTTGCGACATTTGGAGGCTCTAGTTGTTTGAGTGACGGGACGACATGGTTGAAGAGTAGACTCTCGATCCCGCGGATGTGAATATTAATTCCAGCAGTCCCGCTGCCGAATCGGTTCTCATAATCAATCATCATCCACAAGGTAATGAAGATGGCTTCGATTTGCGCCGGGGACTTGACGTCTGGTTTCAGCGCTTCCCGAAGACCAGAGAGAGCCCGGCCATAGTGCAACCTACTGTCCATGTCGGACAAACTCTCGATGGTACATTGTCCGTCCGTCTTGTCCCGGTCGTACAAACGCGACCGATTGATCTCACTCGACGTAGTCGCCAACATCATGCTCATAACCATGGGCTCTTTGACTGCAATCTTATGGTATGCATAAGACACGGTAGACCACGGCCAATGCTTACCAAGGATCACGACCAGCGCAGAATCCTGAAGATAGTTCAAACACGAGCGATCAAAGTCCGATATAACCAACGAATTGGCCGCTTGGATGCTGTTCCCAGCACCACCAGTGGGCGATAAAGAACGCGCAGGAGACGGGACAGGCTGACAGACCATCTGCGCTTCCACCGGGCGAGTGTCTCTTCCGAGCCTTTTAGCAGGACCCCGGGGGATGGGGCCGCCCTTCCACTCACATACGATCCGGGCCGCAGTGCAACGCCGGCATTGTGGCTCCTGCTGGCCAGGAACGAATAGTTTCTCTTCGTCGCATTTGACCTTGCGAATTCTACACGTGCGACAACCTGCGGTGCAGTAAGTCCGACCATTCTTAAAAAGAAACCCCGAAAAAAGCAAACCTAGACAATTGGCGTAAGACAGAACTGGTGGGGATCCTTACCGGTCTTGGACCGAGTCCTCCTGCCGAGCCCATGCATCGTCTATCGGTTCTATCGCGTGCTTGCCGTTGCTCCACTTACTCGCGGTGTGCCTGTCGGGGAGGAATGTCCTGTCAGACGACATGTAACCTGGTCAAAAGCAGGGCCATTAGAGACTCCGAGCCGAGACAAACCAACCAGGAGGACATCGAAAGGAGAGGGGGGAAGAGAAAATGCGGAGAATTGAATCGCCAACCGATGCTCTTTTTTGCCCTCCTGCCGCCATTCCTGCCGAGCCTCGCCCGCCGATTGGCTGCATCGGCACCGGTCATGTGACCTCGGTATCGGCAATTATGATGGCTTCAACTGTACCAAATACAGTAGTAGATAGTCTAGTAGTAGATAAGTCACTTCCTATCACTTATCAATTGTAGATACCGATAGCCCCCTCTCGGATCTCCGCAATCAATGCGGAGAACCATCTCCACCATGCACGATCCAGCTATAAAATGCCGTGCATGCCAGTCTCCAACTCCGGCACCTGATTAATACTATCAAACCCTACCTAGTACTTAGTACACATACACCAACCACAACCATGCAGCTCGAAGCAACACAACAACGCTTCATCGCCAGCGTCGAAGAAGCCCTCCACAAACATGCCTCCGAGCTAGAAGACATCAACAAGAAGGCAAGCCCCAACACACACCCACGCATACCTCACATACCTACTAACTAACCAACCCCAGATCTGGTCCACCCCGGAACTAGCCTACACAGAACACCAAGCCCACGACAACATCTGCACCCTTTTCGAAACCCTCCAACGTACCAACCCATCCTACCGCATCCAACGCTCCGCCTACGACCTCCCAACCGCCTTCGAAGTAACCTACACGCACGGCAGCAGCAGCACCGGCGGCCGCACCATCGTCTTCAACGCCGAATACGACGCCCTCCCCAACATCGGGCACGCCTGCGGCCACAACCTCATCGCAACAAGCTCCATCGCCGCCTTCATCGCCACCTGCGAAGCCCTCAAACACCAAGCCCCAGAGGACTCCAACTACATCATCCGCCTCCTCGGCACCCCCGCCGAAGAATCCGGCGGCGGGAAAGTCCGTCTCCTCGAAAATGGCGCCTACAAGGATGTTGACGCCTGCCTAATGGTCCACCCTATCCCCATGGCCCCGGGCCATCCGGAACTACTCAGCTTGGCCACAGTACTACCCGGTGGGTTTCTAGCGAATGACAAAGTCACCGTGACGTTCACGGGCAAGCCGGCGCATGCGGCCGCAGCGCCATGGGAGGGCGTGAATGCATTGGATGCGGTGGTCGCGGCGTATGTGAATATCTCGCTGTTGAGGCAGCAGATTCTGCCCACTCAGAGGATACATGGTGTCGTGGCTAGTGGGGGGGATAGGCCGAATGTGATTCCTATGTCGGCGTCGGTGGATTATTATATTCGCTCGCCGACGAAGAAGGGCTTGAAGGCGCTGACGGAAAAGGTGGTTAAGTGTTTTGAGGCGGCCGCGTTGGCGACGGGGTGTGGGGTCGAGTTTGAGTGGTGAGTAAACCTGTTCACCCTGCACTAACTATATGATACTCGTTTGTTGCTAATGCTTGGTGGGGTAGGGGTGTCTCGTACGACGACCTCAAAACTAACAATCCTATATGCGAGAGCTACGTCTCTGTTATGCGCGCTATGGGTCACCATACGGTGATGAATAACGCTGGGCAGTCTGGTAAACTTACTGGCGCGTCTACTGATATGGGTACGTCAACCCACAACATCCACATCATAGTCCTAGATTCAGGTTGATTAACGATGGTACTTATAGGAAACGTCTCCTACGCCCTCCCCGGCTTCCACGGCCTCTTCACCATCCCCACAGACGGCGTCAATCATACCCCGGGTTTCACCAACGGTGCTGGTTCCCCCGAGGCGCATCAGCGCTGTCTGGCCTGTGCGGCGGGGATGGCTGTTGTGGCGTGCCAGATTGTGACGGATGATGAGTTTGCGAGGAGGGTGAAGGAGGATTTTGAGGTCGAGGTGGAGGAGTAAATGATTCAGCTTTTATGATGGATTAGGGTGACTATGATGTTTATTGCAAGAATATGAATATGTCATGATATGATGATTACTGGATTTTGAGTGTTTGTGTAGATAGTGTGATAGTAGCTCATAGTGGCTGAGAGGTATACTAGATCCCCTTGATGTGTATTGAAGGCTGAGACTTCTCTAAGCAATGGATGATTTTATTACTGATCTGCGATCTCAGTCTCGATAATACTATTTATTTACTCTAGGTCTAATAAGACCTTGCTAGTACTTATCTTTACAATATCAACGCAGTAACTCCGTCCAGATAACTCGCATCCACATCATATTCCATATACTAACTCACCCCCCAACCTAATATCTACCCCATTCAATAAACATACCTAAACCCCGGATTCTTCAAATCCGTAACATCAGCCAACACCTCCCTTTCCTCCCCTTCCCCCATCCCCAATCTATCCCTCCTCGCATTCTCCCACCTCAAATACACCACAAACGCCACAAGATCCACCACCACTACAGCCAAGCACACAAACACGGCTATAAAGCCACTCTACATATACCAATCAACTCATGTTAGTTCATTTCACAAGTACTGTACATTTCTATTGAGGGGGTATGGGTCAAACGCACCTGATATCTCGGCGCCTGACTCTCGAAAAACAGCTGCGGGCCGATAATATTCCCCACGCAGTACATGATAAAGTATATGGCGCTGACGGTTGCTCGCTTGGTGATGCCACCGATGTTGGCGCTGATCATGGCCATTGAGAGGGGCAAGCTGACGGAGTAGAGACTCATTAGGATGAGGCCGATGTAGCGGGAGGCGATGGGTTTGGTGCTGTTGACGAGGGCGGTTCCTAGGATGCTTTTCGGTTCTTGTTAGTGGGGATGCGAGGCTGGGGTTGGGTGTGGTTTGGAGGGGAGGGGGATGTACCTGACGCAGGTGAGTATGATGGAGGTTATGCAGCGGCTGTTGGGGAGTTTGGTCGAGGTGAAGCAGCTATGATTTCGTAAAATGTTAAAATGAGGTCCATATTTAGGTGGGGGGCAAAGGTGGTAGGGCATACGATATCAAGATGATGAGGAAGACGATGAATCCTCCAGGCATGCCTAGCAGCAAAGTATGTTCGGTGTCGTATCCGAAGCCTTTGAGGATAAGGCCTGAGAACTGTGTATCGTCAGACTAATTGTGCAGTCTCCTAATAAAGGTAAGTAACTCACCGTCGTATATCCACCATTGGGAATATTGCAGCCCAGAACAAACACGGCCAGGAACCATGTCTTCGGGTCTGTAAATGCCTCCATAACCTGGCCCCATTCGATCTTATTGTTCTTGTACCCCGCTTTGTTTGCCTTCAGTCGTGCCAGTGCAATGACCCTCTCCTCGTCTGTTAGGAAGGAAGCATTTGTGGGTGAGTCGGGCAGGCGGAGAAGCATTAGGAAACCCCAGAGGAAAGTGACGATGCCGAAGATGATGAACATCCACTAATAGCTGTTAGCTTTGTCTCGAGAATCAGGGTATTTGAAAGGGTTCTACCTTCCATGATGCTAAGCTGTCTTGAATCTGCCAGATACCTACGGCAATGGCATTTCCGAGCACCAGTGACAAACTATTGCCACAGAACCAGATCCCATGGCGTAGCGGTTGTTCAGACGTGCGATACCATAGAGATGTAAGTAGGCCGAATCCCGGGGTTACACTGGCTTCCGCGCAGCCTAGGAAGAACCGGGCGACCATGAGTCCGGTGAAGTTCGTGGTAGCAGCATGACATGCGAGGACGACGGCCCAGCAGAGACTATACATGTAAGCATGTGGTGTGGCATCAGGAAGAGGAAGAAGTACTATGTGCACGCCAAGTACTTCCCCAAAGGGAACTTGACAAGCAGTAGTGATGCAGGATAGCTGGATACTCCTCATCAGAATTGATCACTCAAGCTATACTGCTTCGCGTTATATCAACTCACCTAAACGCAAGATACCCAAAATAGAAGATCGACGAAGTCCAACTATACTCCGTTCCATGCAGCCCCAGGTCCGTCAGAAGACCCATAATAGCAGAGTAATTCAACGTCTGCTTGTCCACAAACGACATCATATAAGCAACCAGCATGATGGGAAGAATCCTAAATCACCATTAACCCTCCTCCACTCCCATAAATCTCATCCAAAGCATACATACCGAAAATCAATCTTCCTCACAAGCCTCTTCTCCGCCTCAGCAGAAAACCGAGGCATCGATTCCAGCTCGATCACTCCATTATCAAAACTTGTCTTCACGGCTTCATGATCACCACCATTCTCTTCCTTCTTTTCAGTCGTAAAGTCCGCCATACTGTTGAGAAAAGACGACAGTATTCAGGCGAATACCAACACGCGCATATTCTTCCCTAAATACATCCCAACGCCCACCCCAGATATCATCCAAACCCCCTCAGCATCCTATCAACCATATCTTGGCACGAAACTCAATATCATAACTGCAACACTCCCCACCAACACGATCATTGGCTGTATCGGCAAGGCTGGCCCCGATCGACAACAGCCGATGCCGAGATAGAGTACCACTTTACCCCAGGTTTTCGCTCTTATCGAGCCTGCATTAGGCTAGCGGGCTGGGAATCCGTGCGCTGCACTGATAGCAGGGTCAATTGATGTGATTGGCGGTAGGGTGAGACACCCACTAACGGGTATTGTTGTTGCTCTAGGCAGTAGTGTTAGATATTAGGGTCTTGCTTATCGCCGATTCCTTATCGATGATGGCTTGGGTGGAAAATGATGGGGAAGTTATCTTCTAAGTTGTCAAGGTTCTCAGTGGAGTACCTGGATATGGTGCAAGATTGCAATGTGCCCTTCTAACTTAGGATGTACATTATGGTGTAGAGAGCAAGTAGGTCTTGTATAACAGCAGACTCGACCGTGGGCCAGACAATCTGGTTTCTGCTGCACTTAGATGGGTATGCCCTGTAAGTATGATATCAACTGTGTGTATGAGGGCATCGACTATCGCGGCTACTCTGCATGATGATAACATAAGGAGGGTCGGCAACGTCTAGATCCTGGGTGATAAACATGATTCTTCTTGTTGGTGGGTTCGGCAGCGTGTTGCATAGCCGTCGGCAGCGAGTCCATCCACTAGCATCTACCCTAGCCCAGTCTCTGGTCATTCTAGTACCAACCTGCAGTATCCTGATTCTCTCGGTCCCACCATATCGTAATTCTAAGTATTCTATCACTGGCTAATTATCGTTTATCTCATACACGATATCTTCAAAATCTCGCTTCAAATTATGGTATAATATCTCCCATGTCGCATATACAATCATGACTCTACTGGGATGCCACAATCTGGTCCTTGACATACAGGTCGACGTACTGGTCGACATCATAGCCCTCGAGAGCGGCCCGGTCCCAGCCAATCTGGATCAGCTGGTCAATACGGGCTTGGTCAAAGTGCGCCTCCAGATGACGCTTGTACTTGGCCAGAATCTCCGGCTTGGCCTCCTCACGCCGCAGACGGTGGCCCAAGGGCGCCTCAACAACCACCTCATCAAGCACCGTTCCGTCGTTCAGAGTAACGGTGAGGGCGTTGGGGATGGTGCGCTTGGCAGGGTCGTGGTAATCCTTGGTGAACTGGGGGTCCTCGACACAGTAGATGCGCTTCCGCAGGTCATCCAGGAGCTGAGAGGTAGCGGCCTCCGATCCGTCGGCGTAGTCGTTGGCAGTCAACCGGTTGAAGGCCAACATGGTTGCGACCATGTACTGGCGAGCTGTCAGTATGCGGGGCACATGGCAAACAATGTTTGGATCCGAAATAACCTACCTGGACACAGTGGTCACGATCGGCAAAGTTGTCCATCGGCTTGAACTGCTTGTCAATGATACGGATGCACGCCTCGTGGGTGCGGTTTCTGATCTCCTTAATGTCGGCGGCAGTCTTTCCAAGAGCCTTGAGCTTCACGTTGACGATCTGAGCGGCCTCGATCGCAGTCTGGGAGTGGAACTCGGCTATCATTGCAGCTGTTAGTATCTCCTCCATACTGATGTCCGATGCTAGACTTACCCGGGTAGGAGACCTTGAAAAGAACATTCTCCATCACGTAACTACCGTAGGGGCGCTGGAACTGGAACTTGTTGCCCTTGAACAGGACATCGTAGAAACCCCAGATGGGGGCAGACAGGACGGTGTGCAGGCCACCCTCGCCCTTCTGCACCTTCAAGACGAGGTTGACGGCCCGCTGGCATGCGTCACCCGCAGCCCAGGACTTCCTCGACATGGTGTTGGGGGAGTGTCTGTAGGTACGGAGCGACTGTCCATCCACGAACGCCTGGGTAATCGCATCTGCGGTCTGCTTCTCGCTGAGACCGAGCATCTTTGCAACCACGGCAGTGGTGGCAACCTTGACCAGGACCACGTGGTCCAAGCCGACCTTGTTGAAGGAGTTCTCCAGCGCCAACACACCCTGGATCTCGTGGGCCTTGATCATGGCCTCCAGGACATCCTTGACCTGGAAGATCTTGCCGCCGGCGATGTTTCCGCCCGCACGGTTTGTGCGAGACACCCAGTCGGCGACAGCCAGAATACCACCCAAGTTGTCCGAGGGGTGACCCCACTCAGCAGCCAACCAGCAGTCGTTGTAGTCCAGCCAGCGGATCATAGCACCAATGTTGAAAGCGCCATTGACAGGGTCCAGCTGGTAGGGGGTTCCAGGAACACGAGTTCCATTGGGGACCACGGTGCCGTCCACCACCGGGCCCAGGAGCTTGGAGCATTCCTTGAACTTCAAAGCCTCCAGACCGCAACCCAGGGTGTCGAGGAACACCAAACGGGCGGTGTCATACTGCAAGTCAAGACATCTGCAATTAGTCCATCGCACACAGGAAAAAGCCAACAAAAATACGGGAGAACCATCGTACCGCTAAGTCCGAGTTCACATTGTAGTTGTGGATATAGTCGGCCATATCCTTAATCTCCGGGTCGTACGGCTTATCGCCGGGAACGACGGGAGCAGCAGATTGGAGGGGAGACATGGTGGAAAATCGAGAGACGCGAGAAAATGTTGAGGGAGTCCGGAGACTGGGACGAGCAACGGAGGAAAGAGAAGATGCAGGCCTGGAGACGGAGGAGATGCGGGAGGGCCAAGTGCGGGGAGACCTGTGGGTCAGCCGTCTCAACGCTGAACAAGAGGCAGACATGATGATGATGATTGATACCCAAGACGATGCAGATGCAATTAAGGGAGGAGGATGCAGCAATGCCGCCGGGTTGAAGAGGAAGAGAAGGGGAAGAAGAGGAAGGAAGGGCGGAAAGTACGGAAGAAATTGGGGGGGAAATAAAGTAGTAGACTTACGTTGCTGGGGGCAATCCAAGGGAAGAAGGGGAAAAGGAAAGGGACGGTGAGCTAAAGTCACCCTGATCTCATACCGCCCCCGGCCTTTGTACCGAGGCCATTTCTCTCTTTCCTCCTACAATCAATCCGGGCGGTTATTGCCGGCTGTCCGGAGACACATGAAGCGGGGAGGCATTCTCATCAATTCTCTTACTAGTTACTACTTTGTTACTAGTCTTAGACAGTTAGACTTACTGATCGGAGAAGTCAATCGGCGCCTTTTCGCGTGGTCCCAATATTCAGAAAGTCAATGGCACTCAAAAACCAGTTTCAGTGCGACCGGTGCCTGACCCAGAGTTTTCTCCTCCCTCAACACCTTCATCTCTGTGAATTGCTGTACTAAACTACTAATAATGTTGGCTGAGTCCCTCCGTCTCAACCTCAGAATGCCCGGTCGAGAACTAGTGCTTTAGTATCATGCAGGAGGAGCCACCTTGCATGTCCTACGTCGACCAGATCCTGCATCTCCAACGCACAATTGAGATCATCTGGAAGCAAACTATCACTTATTATCCGCATACCATGTCCCTCATCTAACGTTTCTAAATGTTCTTTCCCCCAAACTCGACCACTATCGTGGCGATGGCTGCCCCCCTTCTCTCCGCGGTTGGACGGCTTCATGGCTTCCCGCGGCTATCAAATAGAGGCAAAGGCATGTGGATCTTCTGGCGGATCATCCCCATCTTCCCCCCTCAAGCTCTGACAGTCGGGACTCCACTCACTGAGGCTACCCGAATTCCACACCGAGGCCCGAAACACAACAAAAGCCCGCCAATACTGTCTAAGTCACTGAAATGGGATCACATAAGATCCACAGATTCTTGAAGTCATAATGAAAAGAGGGTTATCGAGGTTTTTTTCTGATTGAGAATATATTTTGATAAAATGCGTGGACGGCATTTAACAAGAGCATCAGGGAACGAGGAGAGATCTGGAATCGCACGTGATGCCCAAAAAAGAACACAATGATCAACCAGAATCAGAATGGCCCTCGCCGCTCAGGATTAGTTTCCTCCTCATCCGTTCGCTGCAGCGAAGCTTTCACCGAACGGTATATGGCTTCTGCCAGCTTCGGCGGCACTGCATTGCCTATCTGTTTACGCACCTCGCGAGGCCCGAAGCGGAATCGCATAGGAAAAGTCTGCAGGCACGCAAACTCTCTGTTGGTGAAGCCTCGTCTGCCCGATGGATGATAATTCTCGCCGCCGCCACAGGTTATCGTTCGTGCCTGTCTGTTGGCGTCGAAGGGTCGTCGGTCAATCGCGCTACGTTGCAGCGCGCCCTCGACATCATGATCGGAGGCCCCACGAGGAATTCGCGAAATGACCTGATTAATCGTCACGTAGTCCCTGAGTCCGGAACCAGGTAGCCCATGCGTTGCTTCAGGGAACGGCGGGAGTGTCTCTCCGGGGCTATCAAGGCCATCAGTACAAGTAATCAAGAAAGACGCGATATCTACTTACCCAGATGCGATGATTACCAACCTCCTCCGTAGCTGTGGTACTCCGAAATCTGCACAATTGAGGATCGTCCACCGAACAGAATAGCCAATTTCGATAAAATCCAGAACCACCCGATGGAAAGTTTCTCGATGCCGATCATATAATCCGCTCGTCTCCTCCATCGTGTGGACTCTCGGCTTCGCCTTCCGAATAAGCTCCGCGCAAGAAAAGATACATGCGGAGTTCGCATCGTCTGTAGCGCACTGTACAGTCTTCGCTGGTGAGAAGGTCTGGCATGGTGGAGACCCGTGCGTAACATCAACTTTGAGAAAATCATAGTTGTTCGTCAGAAAGGAAAAGACATCCGACTCTTCGCACTCGGCATCTCGGAAATTGAGACTATACGTATTCACCGCGTGTCTGGAATTATCAAATGCCCAGGTAGGGCGCAAACCAGCTTTGAGTGCACCGCAGGACACTCCGCCGGCGCCGCAGAAGCCGTCTCCAAACGTGTACTGCCGACTGCTCTTGTTATCGGTACTTTGCTCAATCAGATCAATCACGGGTCCCTCGAGATCGATTGCCTGCGGAGCATCACTCGCTCCAAAAAAACGGGTTGTTCCCCTCCACGCCTTGCGCAGACTGCTCGGATAAGTTCTATACCCTTCATCGGCTTCGTCAAATGAGAGATATTCCACAGATGCAGGGTCATCTGGCTTGTCACGGAAGTTCTCCTTTAGCCGGCAGAACAGGGTGTGGGGGCGCCGTTTCTTCAATTGATCATGCTCCACATGACAGGCATTCGTGAAGATGACATTTACAATGCGCTTGATCAAGGGTAAGCCAATGTTCCTGGTGTCATTTGCGATCCAAATGAGCTCGCTGGGCCACTTGGGGATATATGTGCCCTTGTGGCCGGTAGCGCGCACCAAGTGCCTGCCAGTGAAGAAGATCTCCTTGGACACAACATGCTGGGATATGCTCTCTATCCGGATGAATCTTCCGTCGAATATTTCAAGGGATTGCCCGGGCGTGTAGATGATGCCGTTTGCGCACCATTCTTTGAGAGGACGCTTGGCTGGTGCGACATCAATGAACTGCACGTCCTCATCAATATCTTGTCTTCGGGGAACGTTGTTCCAGTTTTGTAGTAATCTATTGAACGCAGCGTCGGTCAGGTAGTCTTGTTCATTGAACCCCTCTTCGGTGTCAGAGTCGAGCTCAATAATCTCGTTGAACTCAGCGGGGGAAGAGTCGTTCTCGGTTGCTGGGCCCGAGCGATATCCCGTTTGAATGTTTAACACCAGGTCAGGGTCATTCTCAACAGTTACACTGCTGCGGTCTGAGTCTCCATCGATAGACATGGCGTCCGATGGCCAGTCATCGTCGCTCTCGCAGAGGTGAGGTATGGCAAAAGAGAATGGAGCCATTTTGTATGACAGATAGGTAAGTAGGAGGAGTAGATAGATAGAGGGAGATCCTTGCAGATGGAAGAGTGATGGAGAAGCGAGAATCTGATAGAGATAGCAGAAGACTGGCAAGAAGTGGAGATAGAGGTATAAGAGGAAGATGCAGAGGAGAGAAAGTTGGAAGAGAAGAGAAGACATCTTTATATGCAATGGGATGGGCAGGAAAGGGCTGCTTGCAGGTAGAGTGAATAGGGATTAACACATGAAGCAAGCCTGGATAGACGACATCGTGCAGAATAACAGGCTTTGCACACATAGGGCAGATGAGATATATCCAACTGGGGGATGGGGATGTGAATGGAGAGTCTGATTGGCTACGAGGGGGAGAATTACTACAGTAGACATGATTAAGAAGTGGAGGAGGGTAGAGGAGTGTGAGGAGTGTGTGAGTGTGTGAACATTAGGTAGTTGCATGAACTATATAGGGCTATGAACATGAAGCTATTCCGAGGTGTAGTCTAGAAGCACCTGACTGGTGAATGGGATGTGAGGTAGATTATGGCTGCTTGCTAGTCTTGCATCACATTGGCTACACAGCTCCCTCACACAGGTCTCACAAGCCTAGTAGTTCAGTAAGATTGAGTGTGACTAGGCAGCAGCCACAATAGTCTAGGCAAATCAGCGTTGTAACAGGAATGTTCCGAGTGGGAAGTAGTAAAATAATGGCAATAGCCTGTGCTATAAGCAAGTACAGTAGTTCTTAATATTCACTGTAAAGTATATAGATAACACTTACCTAATCGGCACACTCATCTCTGAGTGGTCGAGACCGGCAAAGCATGGATCAACCAATGGTAGGAACGGGCGGGGAGCTGAGTCAGGTCCGGCATCGGCATTACTGGAAAGCCGGGGCAATCTCCGGTTTGATGAAATTTTTCTTTGGTTTAGCGGCTACCCGCAAAAATTCTTCCCTTTTACTCGGTTGGCAGTGGAGAAGAACAGGAGAAATAAGATGCGAGATCCCTCTCTCCTCTCTTCCTCTCCTAAAAAAACTCCTTTAACCATGTTATTCGCTTCACTTATCCCTCCGTGGGCGTGACATTGGCCATTATCCGCCACCATTACTACCTCTGCATGAGTCTTGTTATGTCTCGATAGACGTTTCCGGCTCTATCCCATCTTTTTACACCCGTCCAATTCCGTTTTCTACCCCACCACACTGTGTGTGTGTGTTCCCCCCAAGTCTTTCTCTACCCGTTCTGGATGTGAGTATAGGATCGCTTTCCTTTTATCTTCCCTTACCTGTTCAATCCTCGCCTCTTCTATGATGAATTTCGGTTTTTTTTATAGATGTTAGACTTCCTAAGCATCATTGCGGATATTTTCCGATCTGACTATACTTACATTGCCACTGAAATTTTGCCTTACTGGTCATTTCTTTCGGGAAGCGCGTGCTAATCTCAAGCTTCCAACTAGAACATCCTACCGCCGACATAATGTGTGGTATCATTGCTCTGATTCAGGCGAACCCCTCGTCGTCCGCTGCCATCGACCTTCATGAGGCACTGTACCTGCTTCAACGTGAGTTTTAGCCCCTCCAGACTGCGGGGACTATCCGCTGCTTGAGAAACACCCACTAATATTCGTCCGATCGTAATTAGACAGAGGTCAAGATGCAGCAGGAATTGCCACGTGCGCAACCGGCGGTCGCATTTATCAGTTGAAGTCGAACGGTATGGCCGCCAAGGTTTTCAACGATGGCGCCAGGGTAGCAGACCTGCCGGGTTCTATGGGAATTGGTCATCTGAGATATCCTACTGCCGGGAGCAGTGCCAACGCTGAGGCTCAGCCATTCTATGTGAACAGTCCATATGGTATCTGCCTGGCCCACAACGGCAACCTGATCAACGCTCCCGAGCTGAAGAGATATCTCGACATCGAAGCCCACCGTCACATCAACACTGACAGCGACAGTGAGTTGATGCTGAACATCTGGGCTGACGAGCTGAGCGAGACGAAGAAGGCGCGTGTCAACACTGAAGACGTCTTCTCCAGTCTCAGCCGCATGTATGAGAGATGTCAGGGTGGCTGGGCTTGCACTGCTCTGCTCGCGGGCTTCGGTCTCCTGGGTTTCCGTGACTCCTATGGTATCCGTCCTCTCGTCATCGGTTCTCGGGCCTCCCTTGACGGTGAGGGCACCGACTACATGATGGCGTCCGAGTCGGTCGCCCTTCACCAGCTTGGATTCAGCAACATCCGCGACATCCAGCCTGGTGAGGCGGTCATCATTGAGAAGGGTTGTGAGCCTATCTTCCGTCAGGTCGCTCCCAAGAAGTCCTATGCTCCTGACATCTTCGAATACGTCTACTTTGCTCGTCCTGACTCCGTCATCGACGGTATCAGCGTGTACCGTAGCCGTCAGCGGATGGGTGACCGTCTCGCTGCCAGAATCCTCGATGTCCTTGGACCGGAAGTGGTCAAGGATATCGATGTCGTTATCCCCATTCCTGAGACCTCTACGACGTCTGCGGCGGCCGTTGCCCGGTATCTGGACAAGCCTTACTGCCAAGGTTTCGTCAAGAACCGCTACGTCTTCCGTACCTTCATCATGCCTGAGCAGAAGACCAGACAGAAGGGTGTCCGCCGCAAGTTGAATGCTATGCAGGCCGAGTTCAAGGACCGAAATGTCCTATTGGTTGATGATAGTATTGTGCGAGGCACGACCAGTCGGGAGATCGTCACTATGGCCCGGGAAGCCGGTGCTAAGAAGGTTTACTTCGCCAGTTGCGCTCCAGAGATTACGTAAGTGGTAACAGTCCCAATTTGTACATCTTCAGTCGCTTACCATATTCACAGACATGCTCATATCTATGGTATTGATCTGGCATCGCCTACCGAGCTCGTCGCGCACAACCGCGACACCGAGTCTATTGCCAAGCACATTGGTGCTGACAGTGTCATCTACCAGACATTGGAGGACTTGAAGGGTGCCTGTGCTGAGATTGCTCAGGAGAATGGGTTGTCCGAGCCACGCGACTTTGAAGTCGGTGTCTTCTGCGGTAACTACATCACCCCGGTCTCCGATGGCTACTTTGAGCACCTGGAGAAGCTCCGCGGCGAAGGTCGCAAGATCAAGGCGCTGGACCGTGCCAAGGAAGCTGTCACCCACGGCTTTGCCAGCGAGAAGGACTTCCGCATGGCAGCCAACGGTGTCAAGCTGGATGGCTCGGGCAACATCATCCCCGCTCAGGACCCCAGCGAGTCGGAGGTGCCCCAGGTCAGCGTGTGCACCACCCGCAAACACAAGGAAGAGGAGCACCCCAAGGTGAAGGATCGTATGGACATCAGCATCCATAACATTGCTGATCACGCATGATTATGACATTATGGCCTATCTAAACCATTTCATGGCATTTATGTGGTCTGGAGTCTTGGAGTTCGTAGACGGTGGACGATAGATAGGGAGGCCATTTGCTTTGTTATCCAAGACAGCGAAGGGCTGAGATACCCTGCGTTTAACGAATATATAGACCACCGATGAAAATTCTTGTGCAACCGGACATATGTTCATAGGATGACGTAGATGCAGGACGACCCTGCAGGTTCCCCGATCATGTGACGACGATTGATCATCTCGCGTGGCCACCACCTCTAGACTTTTGCACAACTATTACGGTGATGACTTGAAACACGATTCATTTGGCGACTCCTGCGTCATGCAGCATCTGTCTAGCCTCGTCCTTCAGCCAGCGGTATACACCGTGGTTTGACACGAACTTGCGCGGTATCTCCAAGGTGCCGGTCGGCTTCTCTTTTGCCTCTACCGTGTGAAGAGTACACCGTCGTCCATCCACTATATGTCATCTGACTGAGTAGTTATGGCTCCTATGACACGTTCCGCCACGGCACGGGAGACAGCGCTGCTTGCTGCTCAGATGCAGCAGAACGAGGCCCAATCATCCAAGGTATCAAACTCGGATGCTGCAGCCTTCAAAAAGCCATCCAAAAGAGCCACCACCGCTACATCTGGCGGTCGACCCGTGAAGCGCAACGGAATAGTGGGCGAACCTGCCCACAAAAAGCTAAAGCCAAACGGCAGAACTACAAGAAACAATAATGCTCAAGAACTTCCTCACAACCTAGGTTCAGCTACTCTGCTATCCGAGTTGCAAGATAAGAGCGCTCCAATCAAGCTAGACACCCACGACACTTCTATAAAGAAAGAAGAGATAGATGCAATTTCCAATACCTTGCAGAGTACTGTTGACAAGGCCACAAGAGCGGCCTCGGGGCCTAGAGAAAAAGAGAAGAGATCCAAAAAGACTAATACATATGGCCTCACACCTGGAATTACCCCATTTCCTGATTGGGCGCATCCCACCCCTGATGAAAGTGAAGAAGTCAATCGGTTACTCTCCACCGTACATGGAGAGATTGTTGCGCCTACCACTATCCCTGAGCCATCTCTCACTGTTACCGGCTGTGGCGAGGTTCCATCAGTCCTTGATGCACTCATTCGCACTTTGCTCAGCGGAGCAACAACAGGCAATAACTCCGCCATGGCTTTCAACGGTCTTGTGCAGGGGTTTGGTATCCTGAAAGAGGGTGTTGGTAAAGGAAGTGTGGATTGGGATGCTGTCCGCCGCGCGCCGCTCAAAGATGTCTTCGAAGCCATCAAGCGTGGCGGCCTAGCAGACGTCAAAAGCAAGAAGATCAAGGCTATACTAGACATGGTCTATGAAGAGAATCAGCAGCGCAGAGACATGCTGCTGAAGGGTTCTCAGGACGCGCCACAGGATCTGCTTACAAAGTCCGAAGGTGGCAAGCAGTATGAAATTGCATGCGCCGACCAGAATTTCCTATCCCTGAACCATCTTCATAGCCTTGCTACAGAGGACGCCATGGTGGAGTTGGTCAAATACCCCGGGATTGGTCCGAAGACTGCTGCTTGTGTCTTACTGTTTTGTTTGCAACGCCCTTGCTTTGCGGTTGATACGCACATCTTCCGTATCTGCAAATGGCTGGGCTGGGTGCCTCCGGACAAAGCCACGGAGATTACGGCGTTCAGCCATCTCGAAGTACGCATCCCTGATCATCTGAAGTATTCCCTTCATCAGCTCCTCATCCGTCATGGTAAGTCTTGCCCACGATGTCGGGCAATTACCGGGCAGTCATCTGCCGGATGGGAGGAGGGTTGTGTGATTGACCATTTGGTGAAAAGGACTGGAAAGAGGAAGGGAGGTAGCACGGAATCAACGGAGGATGTCAAAACCAATGGACGGAAACGCCGTGGTTGAGCAGAGATGCTTTTAACCTCAGCAACATGTGTGAATTTTGTACAGAGTAGTTTGCTGGTTTTTGGCGAGTTGGTGTTGTCATTGCTTGTATAACGTAGAGCTAGAATTTTTTAAAAACATACTAAAACCCAACCCTTTCATGGCGATGACGAACATCATAAGTATCAGTAGTGGTAGATGCAACTATATATACTATCCGATGAAGATCTACTACGTCTGGCATTTCAACTGACTTTCTGGGGTACCGCCTGAGACCAATTCATAGGGTCAAAAAAATTAAGCCCTGAAATAAATATGAAGCCTTGTATGAAGCCATAAGAACATATAAATGAATAGTTTCCTATCTTCATATCTGTCCATGACCTCTCATCAATTGTTCACGACAAAAAGCTGGATGGAACCCGCCCCCTTGGCACGTGCACCCGCATATCGGAGCAGTGGATAATCGATCGAACCACCTCCGGACAGTCCTTAAGTCCCCTCCTCCCTTTTGCCCTTTCCCTGTCTTTTCGCACACTTAGACGGGCCCGGGAAAGCAGAGCACTGAGTCAATCGCCCCGTGCGACTTTCACCATGGACTCACTCAACCAATTCATCCCTCCGGCTCTCCTGCCTCTGGTGGACCACCTCCGGACTCAGGGCCCGTTACTCGGCGTCACGTTGCTCTCGCTCGCAGCCGCGTACCTTGGTTATCTCTACGTTCTGGGCAGGAAGGAAGCTGCCGTTACATTCAATGTGCCTATTCCTTCAGAGATTCGGGCCAATTGGAAGGGCGAGAAGTGGGATAACCTTCAAGGGGAGGGAAGAAAAGTGCTGGAGGGCCAAGTTCGGGGAGTGAGTCTGCCTGTACCCTCTCCTTTACACAACATACCTGCCTCTAAATATCTTGACATATTTCTGACTTCTTCCTCCTGCGCAGCAATGGAACGACAACTTGATCATGAGCTATTGTCCCGCGGACGGACGAGTACTCGGTAATGGAATCAAACCCGCAACTCCTGACGACATCGATCGCGCAGTCCTGGCTGCGAAGAGCGCACAACTGGAATGGGCCAATACTAGCTTTGCAGAGAGGAGGAAGGTCCTGAGGACGTTGCTGAAGTGTGTACTCATCTTGCCATGTCAACTTTCACCCACCAACGCAGGCACTGACCTTGAACCCTTCATTCAACAGATACGTCCTCGACCACCAAGATGAACTCGTGACCGCTTGCTGCTTGGATTCAGGCAAAACCAAAGTCGACGCTGCATTTGGAGAGATCCTCGTCACCGCCGAGAAGCTGAAATGGACCCTCGACCACGGTGAAAAGGCCCTAGCACCGGAATCGCGCCCGACAAACTTCCTCATGATGTACAAGAAGAACATGGTCACCTACGAGCCTCTAGGCGTTGTCTCTGCCTGCGTTTCATGGAACTACCCCTTCCACAACTTCATCTCCCCTGTTATCAGTGCTATCTTCGCAGGAAACGGTGTCGTCGTGAAACCCTCCGAACAAACCGCATGGTCCTCCGCTTTCTTCCTCGAGGTCATCCGCGGCGCCCTCTCCAGCTGCGGACACTCGCGCGACCTCGTTCAAAGCATCGTCTGCCTCCCCAACGTCGCCGACCGCCTGACCTCCCACCCGGACATCTCCCAATTGACCTTTATCGGCTCCAAGCCCGTGGCCCACAAAGTCTGCGAGTCCGCCGCTAAATCTCTCACCCCGGTGACCGTCGAACTGGGTGGCAAGGACCCAGCCCTGGTTCTCGATGACTCCCGCACCGTCAGTGAAATCCCCGCCATCGCCTCGATCCTCATGCGTGGTGTCTTCCAATCCGCCGGCCAGAACTGCATCGGCGTAGAGCGCATCATCGCCCTTCCCAACGCATACGACAAACTCGTTGAGACCGTTACCTCCCGTATCGCCCGTCTTCGTCTCGGTTCCATTCTTCTCGACTCCCAAACCTCCGCCGGAACCCCCGACGTCGGCGCCATGATCTCCCCGGCCTCCTTCGACCGCCTGGAATCCCTCATCGCCGACGCCGTCAAGCAAGGCGCTCGTCTGATCTGCGGTGGAAAGCGCTTCGAGCACCCCGAGCACCCTCTGGGCCACTACTTCGCCCCGACCCTCCTTGTAGACGTGACCCCGACCATGAAGATCGCCCAGCAGGAGCTCTTCGCTCCAGTCTTCCTCGTGATGCGCGCCTCCTCCGTTCCCCACGCCATCTCCATCGCCAACTCAACGGACTACGGCCTGGGTGCCAGCGTCTTCGGCTACAACCAGACTGATATCGCGAAGTGCGTGGCGAACATCAAGTCGGGCATGGTGTCGGTCAATGACTTTGGCAGCTACTATGCGGTTCAATTGCCGTTTGGTGGCGTCAAGGGATCCGGATACGGTCGGTTTGCGGGTGAAGAGGGCTTGAGGGGTGTCAGTAATATCAAGGCTGTCTGCGTGGATTGGTTCCCTAAACTTATGGCGACGAGGATTCCGCCCAGAGTGGATTATCCTATTCGCAAGGGTGATGGTGCGAAGCAGGACGGCACGGGTGCATGGGAGATGTGTAAGGGAGTCGTGGAGACGGGGTATCAGATTACGTTGGGAGGGAGAGTGAGTGGTATTTTGAGGCTGTTGACGAATATGTAGGTGCATACATACCCGGGTGGATGGTACGAGAGGGAAGGATGTTAGACTATTGATATGGTGATTGATGGTAATGTGTACGATAACATAACATAACATAGGTAAATATATCTTCATATAATGACATTATGCATGCATATAATCCCTTTACCTCACTACTTTGTATATCTTAGAAACAGTCAAGACATCGATATCCACAATCAACCTATCAAACAAAGCAAACACCGTCCCAGGGCATCCCCTCTCACCTGACCTTCCCCCTTCCCAATCCATCATCATCAAACCCTACCACTAGTCCCCATCCAGCCCCCAAGGAACCAGGGGGGGAAACCACAAGTCATGACGTCACTACACCACCCCCTCCCCCTGTCAAATCTAAATCTACAGGGGGAAAATCAAGACCAGCCATAACGTCAAGGGTCTCAGCCTTATCATAAGTGGCAATCAAGTGAACTGAATCCGTCGTCACATCAAAAATGACCTAAACAAATATTGAATTAAAGTAAAATGTGAATGGGTACTTGATCCGCACCGGAAATTCCCCAAAGGGATTGAAGGTTGAAAACCTCAGCGTCGTTCTGTCGTCGGTATGACGGCATCCCATCCCAAGTAACAACAGTTTGGTACATGGTTCCAAGGATTAGATTCCTATTGTATAGATTGAAAACTGGGAAATACTACTATTTAATATGTAGGGTGTATGTCGATCATAATTATTTTTGGCTATTATTTTTCTTTTCATTCACTTGGACAAGCAAGCCAACTGGCAAAGTACATCATCCATCATACATCATCGATCGTCCCCCTTGTACAAAGTACTACTACTTCATTCACTACTAAAGTATTACGGCTGAGTGTCGCTGCACGACATATATATATCCCCGTGTGATACTTTCGAAATCTTTTTTTGATCAACATGCGTCCTTTCAGTGATACTTCTACTCATACTCCTGCTTCTTCGAGCTATAATTCTACGGTGCCGAAGGGATCGAAATAACTCTGTTCATCGTACTACCTACTACATACAACTACTACTGCTACAACGGAATACGTTGAGTCGTCAATATGGGTGCTGTGGTTTCTTGTGTATGTCTTTCTTTCTCTTCTTCTGCTCCATAACCAAAGTGGTGATTGATGATTGGCTAACACATTCTCTATATATAGATCACTAGTATCTTCCACGCCATCGGCGCTTGCCTGATGGGCATCGTCAACACAATCGGTGCTGTCTGCAAGGCTATCATCGACGGTGTCGTTACCCTCTTCGACGTGATCATCTCGTGCCTGACCTGCGGATCCTGCGGTGGAAGGAGGAGAAGAACGCGGAGGTCAAGAGTCTGACATTGATTAAATACGAGACATGTCCGACCTTGACCTCGACCTTTGACTTGAACGCCATGACGTTATGACGGATATGAATATGGATATCAGTTCGGAGTTTTTGTGGTTCCCTTGGATTGCTGCTGCGTTTCCTTCTCGTCTTATTTGCTGTGCCTGATATCCTGTGTCTCCATATCGAGCAATGAAACCTTCACCAAATTATAAAATGTCGAAGTAAATTGGGCGTACCCCGTAGTTGTATACCGTGTATGTCCTGCGGACTGAGGTCATCCTGGTAATTTATCCCGAGATGCCTGTCCCAAGTTTAGCCATCAATTGATCCTTGAGCTGAAAGTCGTCAGATGGGATATCCTCCCATCGCTGACTCACCAGCAACCGGACGAAAGGGTCCTCCACCTCGTCCGCATACTTCAAAGCCACGTAGAAGTGATTTGGCAGGACCGGCCACCGAATGGGGTACTTGTACCACGGCACACGAATCCGCATGCTCAGCAATCGCTTAAACGTTGCGAGGTCACGGTCTCGAATCGTCTGTCGGAGGATTCGCTTCGCGCGCGGGTGCTCGGGATCCTCGTCAAGATAGCCGTCCATTGAGAGCAGCTCGAGGAAGTCCAGTTTAGAGTCGGTCCAAGGAGGAAAAAGTAGCTTGTCCGGGACCTGGACTGGTAGGTTGGCTGCGAAGCATGGTAGCCGGAAGATGTCAGTCTCCTGGTAGATCTCGCTCGATGGACGGATCTGAACTGCGCCAGCATCGAACCACACTGCAACTTTGCAGTCCACATCCGACTTTGGGATTTTGGCTTTGAGTATTAGGTCGCCTTTGCCGCGATGACCATGGGGCGTTTCATCAGGCGTGGATTGTACATCCTTGTCGAATTGCTCGCCAATACCGATGAGAATCTGGCGGTCTTCGGGTGACAAGTCTAGCTGTAGACACTTGCGGCGGATCGTATGCTCGATGTAGTCCCTCTGGCACTTGCGGATCAAAGGTAGTGTACACCAGCGACAACCGAGGATGGTGTTTTGCAGGTTCTTCCTCTCATTAGGAGAGATGGCGAAAACATCAAGAGGCCAGGGAAGAAAATCAGGTGTAAAGAAATCCTGTCTCGCGCTTTCGTTGGTGCTGCTGAAGACATAGCGAATGACCCAGGTGTATAGGACCGTGTTGGAGAGAGCCCGGGCGATGTGTATGGAGGCTCGTGGGAGGTTGACTTCGAGACAGTGGAGGAAGATCTCTTGGATAATTTCCACTGGTAGCCTCTCGAGTGCTGATAATCCGGCTAAGGCCGGCTGCGAGACGTTAGGCATTGTGAACTCAATAGTAATGGTCTTCCAACTAGTAGCTATCCGTATACTGGCGGGATTATATATTATGAAATCCTGAGGGACGGTACTTGGAAAAGATGGCCTGAGCTCCAACAATCATCCTGGTGATAAGCTTACCATCCTGAATTTAAGTACTTGTAGAGTGACAGGGCCATCGGTGTTTAATGGTCATCAAAATAAGGTCTAGACCACTCAGTCTCTCAGCTGAGTTCCCGGCGAAGCAAAAATAGGGGCGCGAATCTGTCAGAGTGGAGATCGTAATTTGATTGAACCGATAACAAATAGGTTCGCAGTAGGTAATCTTAAGCCTCTAACTTTGATGATTTGGCTTTGTGGCTCATAATCGATCCATCACGACGTGGATGTGCAATCCAGAGTCAGCCTTGAAGTGCGGGATTCCCTGTGTTGTTGTTGGCGCAGAGAGTTTATGCTGCTCGGGATCGGCTAAGTCTCGAGTGTAATCCCAGATGCCTTGCAAACTACGACCATGACAAACAAACTGGTTGCTCAATGCGGCAATCAAGACCGGAATTGGAAGCAATGCGATCGGAGTGAACTGAGGCTTGAATTTGGGGAAAAGGCGGGGATCGTTATAAAGAAGCATCTAAATTTATCATCTTGACTGCCCTTGGTGTTGGCATGGGACTAATGTCGATAAGACGTCGCACTGGGCGCCCACTATTCGCAATTTCCTTGCAAAATGCTACGATTCATTTGCCCCGAATATTGGTGCGTGCGTATTGAATATCTTCAATGGTAGTAATAGTCGACTGCTTGATATGGAGCGTAACATAGCGGTCGAGGGCCGATATACACAAACGGTCCGGTGGTGAGGGAACCATCTAAATTCAACATTGTTTCTATACATGACCCTACAACCGACATCACACTGCCAGAGAGCAAGGGTATCCTAACTGGCCAACATGCTTGACAACAAAGGGTAACTTCGTGTGATTATACTGGTCGAAGGATGGAGAGACGTAAATAGGTACAAAAGATGTGACCGTTTAAACAACGGACATGTCGCCGAAGCGCTCCTGTAATTCAAATATCCATTAGTTTCACTCGTCGCAGACTCAGGCATTAATGCAGGTATTGTATCACGCACCTTGTAACCAGCCGGCATCCATCTGCCCTTGGAGACAAGGGAGGCGGTCTTCTCGTCGATCTCGGGCTGAGCGGCGGCAACCTCGTCCTAAACAGAAAAGAAGAAGAGACATTAATAAATCTGTACCAAAACCCTGCGTACTCCAACTCAGGAACACCATAACATACAACAGTGAGGTCCTCGAAGGGACGAGCGGTCTCAATGTTCTCAAGGGTCTTCTGGAGACTGCGGAGCTCGGACTCAACCTTGCCCTTGGTCTCCTCAGCGCCCTTGACGGCCTGGGCCTCGAAAGCGTCGATGGCCTTCAGCTGGCGGCTGACATCGTAGGTGGCGGGCTTGAAGGTCTTGAAGTGGTTCTCGATCTCGTTGACGATGGCCTGGTTCTTCAGGACCTTGCGGTAGTGCTCGAAGTCGACAGTCTGGGCCTGCTCAGACAGGATCTGAACCTTGCGGCGCGCATCGTCGTTACGCTTCTTGAAGGCCTGGAGGGAAGCAGCGGTCTGGCCGCGGAGTCCGAGGGAGCTGGTCAACTTGGCCCAGTCGACCTTGAGAGCGGCGCTACGCTGTACACCAAGCAGTTAGCTGACACATTTCTCTCGCCATCCGAGACAATTTTATGACAAAAACAGGATCCCCACATACAGTGGCCATTTTGAGATGTGGAACGGAGAAGGTTGGGGGAGAGAGGGGAGTTCAACGTGCGAAGCTGGAGGTTCCGGGAGGGTGAGGGTTGAACTCGGCAAGATTTGGAATGGGAATGCCCTCACGTGACCACGGCTTTCCCGTGTTCCCGAACTGGCACTACACAAGGGGAGTTCGCAGGGGGCGGGTGTGCGTATAGATAGTCCGGAGAGCTTACATGTTTATACTTTCAATTATAGCCCGAGGTTTTTTTGATATTTCTTCGAACTTGAATATACAAGTCTCCGGTTACGGAAGAATTTGTGTACTTTTTTTAATTTAGAAAATATTCCACCCAAATGGAAGGTGCCAAATAGTGCTTCACATCATTCAATTCTGCTTTTGGCTAAATGATTTACACTATGGGGCCTGACAGTACATGCATCCTAGGGGATATCAATCTGACCTCGCACCCAAAATCCATCCTGCCAGCAGGGCCAAGAGACGCCAGCCACCGATTCATGCGTTCATTTCCGGCGGTGTTCATATGCTGAGAGCCATGATGGAGTTGACGATATCGTTGTCGTTCTCCCGGAGAGCCTTGACGGCCTTCTTGCGGGACACATTAGCCTGGGCCATAACCAGTTCGATGTCCTTAGCCTCAAGACCAGACTCATCGACCTCCTCGCCATCATCCTCTTCCTCCTCCTTCTTGGCCTCAGCCTCGGGGGCCTTGCCCTTGCCGTGGTCGTGCTCGTGGTCGTGACCAGCGTGCTCGTTGGCAGCAGCCTCAGCAAGCTGCTGGGCAGCGGTAGCCTGAGCGGTGGCGTTCAGGTCTTCGATCTTGGCCTCACCGAAGATGCTATCGCAACAATGTAAGCTTGATATGATTCATCAATTCGTCATAGTCCAAGGAGACACATACATCCAGGTGTTGCTGGAGGGGGAGCGGTAGACATCGGGCTGGTTGATGACGAAAAGGATCTATATGCGTATAGATTAGCCTCAGCGGTCTGAGAAAATCCTTCGTCGCCCACAATAACTCCACGAGTGCAGGTTTTGTTGAGCGTCGCACGAAAAGGAGGGACAGGGCCGTATTCATACGTTCTTGGGGCGACGGAGAGTGACACGAGTGATGCCGGGAACATGCTTCAGGCCGAGCTTGCCAATGGCCTTGCGAGCCTTCTTCTCGTTGCGAGAGTGGATGGTGACAGCGGCACCACCGGGGATGGTGGGCTCATCGCCAGCCTCAGACTCGGAGGAGCTGCCGGCATCCTCAACGTTGGTCTTGGGAACCTCCTCGTCGGGGAGCTCTTCAACACGGGGGTCGGCCATTTTGTAATTCGAGTGAGCCTAGAAGGGCTGTAGAGTTGATGGTCAGCAAATCGCACTGTGGGACGTGACTGGTCGCTGAAGGTGGGAGGTTCGAAGATGTCCCTCTCAGACCGTGGTACACCCACAAATCTGCGGGAAATCGCCAAAATCGACCGTAAAATTGAACTTCGCGGCAAGGAATTCCATTTCAACTTACCTAGACGCGGAACAAAGGGCTGTGGTGGATGAGGGGGATTTTTTTGCCTTGTTGTAGTTGGGAAGTCGCAAAGCTGTGTGAATGTCATCCTGCCGAAAATCGTTAGCGAGCTTATTGGGACCCTCACCCCGGACACACAGAAGCGATGCATCTACAGATCGTAGTACAACCACCACTTCTACTGACGCAAGTGTTCATTCTCCACTATTTAAATATAATATAATCTGCAGCAATTCATTGCACCATATCAATTCTACTGTTTTGATTTACTGGAACACATTTGGCTTTGTGGATTGGTTTTTGTCTAAGTTGATGACCAGGTCATGTCAAGATCATTAATACCCCGAGATACCATTTGCCATATACTAATTGCAAGGCGTTCCGTGCCGCCCTCCATCTTTCATGACGTACGAGGATAACCTATGCCAGGATATCAAAGGTTCTTGAATCATTTTTATGCTGTCAATAATGCGTACAGCCCATTTTGCTGAAAATAAATTAAACCATCAGCAAATAACCCCGTCCCAAGGCAACCCTGTCACTCTATGCACCGAGCCTCATGAACCGTCTATGACTTAGGAGCAGCCGCCCTGAGCTTAGCGTGAGCCTTCTGGACCTCGTAGCGAGCCTGTAAAATCCAACATGTCAGCACTTGTTCCTGCAATTCCATGCACATCATATCCCCGGCTCTTTCCCAGTAATCGACCAATAGACCCGACCACTTTCATACGATTTTCCTCCATATAACCCAATATTCCGTGCATGTCACACCATCGCGATTCGTAAACGTACCTGCTTCCGGAGGCGGAGGACCTTGAAGCGCTCGAAGTCGGACAGGTTCTTCCTGCGCTCAGCGCGCTCGGTCTTCTGGGCGAAGTTGGACTTGGCCCACTTGCCATCGATCTCCTCCTTCTGCCAAAGCTTCTTCACGGGGCCAGTACCGGCAGCACGGGGCAAACGGGGGATGACGAAGTGAGTGAGGGTGGCGTGGGAGAGAGGAAGGACGTGGCGGGGAACGATCTTCTGCTCCTCGGTGGAGGGACCGTCAACCAAGACCTAATCGATGCAACACTTTTGTCAATATCGCGTTTCCTCCTAATATATAAATCCGATCCCTTCGCGCTCGTAGCAACTCCGGTATATGCGCAAAAAAACGTACACGCTTGTGGTCGACAATCTCAACAATGGCAGCGAGCTTGCCGGTGTAAGGACCGCTGCGGATCAGCACAACGCGGCCAACCTCAACCAGCTTCCATTGAGCAACCTGAACATCGATATCGGCCATGGCGAAGGCTTCCTAGAAAAATAGCAAAAAGGGGACGTCTTAGTTGAAGTCTTGCGGGGATCACGGTAAGGGCGGACAGCAACTCACGGTCGACAGACTCCGGGAGGACGGTGTTGATAATTTGTTGTCGAAATGTCGGGTTGTCGAAGTCGTCCGAAACGCACAAGTCGCTCTGGTCTGCTGGATAGCGAATTTCGGTGCTGCGGCCCTTCGCCCACAAGAGTCTCGCTTAGCAGCCAGTAGCAGCCCACCCAGGGGCGTTTGCGTGCGGCCTAGGGCTGCCTCCCGGCCTTAGCGCGCTCCATCGGAGGTCGGATATTATCCGCTCCGATGGAGTTGCTTTTAAGCTTCAAGTTTTCAACGCGATCTACTTTGCTTGTTCCTCTTGCTATCATGCAGAACTTAAAAGGTCCAGACTCTGTCGACCTTTTCGCCATCTTGCATCAGAACATAATGTCGTTCTGTCCAGAACTACTCCGCCATCTTGTTTACTAACTCAAACTCCACCAGGGAGCTGGACTCTCCACACATTAACTGGTAAGCTCTTTCTACCTTGAAGCTTTCTATGTTTATTACCCCCCTCCTTACATGATGCGGTAATTTGCGATTGACCCAGTGTCTGTGAGCCCTCGCCGGGGTTCTTATACAGCACTGTCGCATGATATTCAATTTCTTACATATTCTGATATCCTCACTCCTACGTCGTTCTTGACACCATATATACCTTTATGCAGTCTCATCGCTAACATGTTGAAGACCAAACAGGTTTGCGCATTCATGCCACTCGACTCTACTGTTGCCAACATCTCATTCTTTCGGTACGTTGCGACTGCATTTCCTTGCTTGCACACACCCCCCCCCCCCTCCAGTGATTAAAAAACTTTATCACGCCTAGATAGTAGTTGATGCCTTTGGCAATGAAATTTACTTCATCACCAAGATCTCTGAGGAGCATCTCATTCCACAATATTGTCACTCATTGCTTGTTTGACTGAGTTCTAACTCGTGGGATTATAGGATTTCCGATTGCGCTGCTGTACAGCCATTAGCTAGAAAATATGAAATTGAATCTTTTATCATGAAAATTATGGACCTTTTTGAGCTTGTAGAAAACTTATCTTGTAGAATCGTTGAGAACCCGCACCCTTCTAATCTATTTTGACCCCGTCCGACCAATGGCTTTCGTGTATGAGCCGCCCTCCGGTATGACTTCATGTTCTGCATGACTAAATGCAGGTGAACAATGTCACCATATACATTCCTGATCTATGAAAATAGTGATTTAATTCGATTTTACTGCTCTCCACAAAACGTACATGAATATGAACTAATATCCCTATCCCTTTTCATGAGGTCCGTCTATATCATTATGTGCAACCCGGTACGATATGACCCTACGCTGAACCAGTTGCTCCACCACGAGACGCAATCGACATCGGCCCCTCCCGACTCAGCACCCACATGAAAACGAACTGAATCACATAGGAGTAGATGAACAGGAACTGAGTGCGACGGTTACGTTGCGAGCGAGCAACCGTATGCATAGAACCAGTGCGCATAGACGCATCACTCGTAGAGTCCGGGAGAAGAACGTATTTCAGGGAACGGAGCTATGATGCGTCATTAGTACAGTCGTCAACAAAGCATACGGCCATGAACGTACCAGGAAGAAAGCATTAGCAAGGAAGGTGTAAATGAAGACGACCCAGCCAACCCAGCCGCCGGTTCCTCGGCCTGGAGTGAGGATCTCAGATGTCAACAGAGTGACAATGATGCCGACAAACTTGTATCCCGAATATGCCACCAGATCCAGCAGCTGCGACTCGTTGTTGATGCTGAGAATGTACATAGCCAGCTTCAAGCACATTATCTCGAACAAAATGACGGCGATAGCTGTGGTCGTGATCGAACCAAGCAGCTCCGGATGGAAGTTACCGCGGAATCCGGCCAGCATCGCCGAGAGAAGGATGTATGTGACAAGTGCCATGACGGGGATGTACATATCTGGGGAGTTGAGATCGTCACGCGGAGGCAGGAACATGGATGAGTATTGTTGCTGGGAAATCTGGCCATTGGGGCCCGTTGACGCTGTTGTAAGGCGTGCCTGTTGACGGGACCAAGGCTTGTGCCGCCAAGGGAAGAGAACGAGGGACAATTTGTTCAGGACATAAGAGTTGGAGACGTTGAAGTAGTGCTTGAGAGCTGGTATAGAGACATAGCGATTGAACTTGGCGCCTGGTTAGCAATGCTTCATCTATAGGCACCATTGAAGCTGCTGCTTACGTTCTGCTCCATATATTCCTGTCCAGCTGCCATGGCGGTCTTTCCGACCTGGAATCCCATCTGCGCGGTGGGATCATTGATGAACCCCCCAAAGCCAGGAGCATATGTTCCGCTGCCACCCTGCGCAGGGGCGGGCTGATATGGGTTGCCATAGCCAGAGGTCTGAGGCTGCTGTGATGCCGGAGGCGGCGGCGAGCGCATCATGGGGACGGTCGAGACATGCTGAGGCACAGGATGGTGAAGGGGAGGGGACTGCGCCGGGGGTGGAGCGAACGACTGGCGGTACATGGTTCTTGGGTTGTAATGAAACTAGTTAAGAGGAGCTCAATAGTTAAAGATTGTCTTGCAAAGCTCGAGGGGTTGCCGAGACGGC
Source organism: Aspergillus neoniger CBS 115656 (assembly GCF_003184625.1). NCBI lineage: Eukaryota > Fungi > Ascomycota > Eurotiomycetes > Eurotiales > Aspergillaceae > Aspergillus > Aspergillus neoniger. Next base: position 908,025 of record NW_020291132.1, read on the forward strand.
AAATCGGGGGTGACTGGAGCGCAGAATGAGAGAAGGTTGAGGTGTGTTTCTACGTGGCTGAAGTCCTTCCCTTCGGATCACCGACAGATCAGCTTGCCGCCCGCAAATTCCCCACTGCGCGGATCTCGCCGTCCACTCCAACATCATTGTTCACTCGCCTCCGTACCCCAGTTTCACCAATACAGCATATCCACTTATCAGCAGCATGTTGGAAGCATTTGAGATCTTGACTGCCTCAGGGGTAGTCCTGTGGTCGAAGTCGTACGCGCCCGTCGGGGCGCATATTGTTAACAGCCTTATCAGTGATGTCTTCATTGAGGAAAAGGTCCAGCTTCAGGCAACGAGCAATGCCGCCCCGTCTTTTAAGAAAGAGAAGTACACTTTAAAGTGGAAAAGGGTGAAGGAATTTGACTTGATCTTCGTGGTATGTTGCTGTCTCCGACCTCGTCTCAGGTCTTCTGTCTCTGACCGCAACTCGCTCTAGGCCGTCTATCAGTCTCTCTTGCAGCTTGGTTGGATCGATAAACTCCTGGACAATATCTCCACCCTGTATATCGATTTGTACAAGGACCAACTACGAAGTACCCGCGCAAGGATAGCACAATACCCCTTTGACAAATACTTTGACCAGCAAGTTCGGGAGCTTGAGGATAAGTCGGGGCCTATCTCTTCGGAGGCATTCGTGGCTCATGCGGTTGATAAGAAAGACCCGCTGGTTTCGTCTGACAATGGCGGCCCCCCTCCGCCACCAGTGCCTGGTCTTCTCAAAGGTATGTCTCAAAACGGGCTTCATAGATTGTAATGATGCTAACATTCCTAAAGCGCAGCATCAAGCTGCGCTAGCCGGGGCGACCTCTGATGAGAGTACGCCACCACACACCCCGGATACATCGCGGTCATCCACCCCTGTTGCGAACCACATCATAACTGCCAAGGGAGGACCAGCTGGCCGAGTTTCGCGTCGTGCACGCAAGGCCGCTAATGCCAGCGCCAATGCTTCCTCAGGCGACGAAATTCGCAAAGGAAAAACACCCAAGAGCGGCAAAAAGATGCGCAGGTGGGATGCCGATGGATTTGCCGATGAGGATGATGGTCAGGTCCTCGACTACTCAGCCCATGCTGACGGTGAAGAAGCGGCTGCTCCGGCTGTGGAAGGCGTGTCGCAAGATTCTTGGGGACACAGGACTGGCAAGGGCCAGTTCGTACTGAAAGATCTGGGAGATGAAGTTCACTCTATTTTGGAAAATGCAGGCAGCGAAAAAGCGAAGGATGCGTCCTCTGCTGGCTTCGTCGGTTCAGGATTTAATGCAATTGGAGGTCTTCTGCGTAACATCGTGGGCGGAAAGACCCTTACCGAAGCGGATTTGGAGAAGCCCTTGAAGACCATGGAAGATCATTTGTTGAAGAAGAACGTCGCACGCGAGGCTGCGGTCCGGCTGTGCGAGGGTGTCAAGCGGGAGCTCGTGGGGAAGAAAACAGGCAATTTCCAAAGTGTGGATGCTGCTTTGCGCTCGGCCATGGAGTCGTCTCTTCGGAAAATACTGACGCCTACCTCCTCTCTTGACCTGCTTCGTGAAATCGATGCAGTTACGTCTCCCACTAGCAAGCAACAGGCTCCTCGTCCTTATGTTATCTCGATCGTTGGTGTCAACGGCGTTGGGAAGTCAACGAATTTGGGAAAGATTTGCTATTTTCTGCTGCAGAACAAATACCGTGTTCTCATCGCCGCATGCGATACCTTCCGATCTGGAGCTGTGGAACAGCTACGTGTTCATGCACGGAACCTCAAGGAACTCAGTGCCCGCGAGAACGCTGGCGAGGTTGAGCTGTACGAGAAGGGCTACGGAAAGGATGCAGCGAACGTGGCGAAGGATGCTGTCGAATACGGAGCTGCCAACCACTTTGACGTCGTGCTTATCGATACTGCCGGCCGCCGGCACAACGACCAGCGCCTCATGTCCTCGCTCGAGAAGTTTGCTAAATTCGCCAACCCAGACAAGATCTTCATGGTTGGCGAAGCCCTGGTTGGCACGGACAGTGTGATGCAGGCTCGCAATTTCAACCAGGCCTTCGGTACTGGGCGAAACCTTGACGGCTTCATCATCAGCAAATGTGATACAGTTGGTGACATGGTGGGCACCCTGGTCAGCATGGTGCATGCTACGGGTATTCCCATCGTCTTCTTGGGAGTTGGTCAGCATTACGGCGACCTGAGAGGACTCAGTGTTCCTTGGGCTGTCAATCTGTTGATGAAGTGATTGGCGCGCAGGTTACATTAATGCAGTTACCGGCGAGTAATGAATAAGACTATGATGAAGAACCATGAAAATCCTACGTAGGCTAGTTCACTCTGTTCATGATCTTAACCGGGTGACAGTGCAGCGTCGCTTCTAAGACGGCGCTTTATGATATCCGGCAGGAGGCTACACGAGCTGACCGTGCATGTCATCTGCAACGGAATGATGGATGAAGACGTAGTAGATGTAATAGATGTAAGATCAAAAGAAAATAAAAAAAGAAAAACAAGATAGAAATGAAGACAAAGATGCCAAAGACTGAAAAATAAATTTCCAAAAATAATGACCTACGCAGGATTCGAACCTGCAATCTCTTGATCCGTAGTCAAGCGCCTTACCATTGGGCCAGCAGGCCAACTGATATATTTGGAGGCACATAAAATGCCATAAGTAAGGGCTTCAAAATCCCACTGCCTCAATTTAACAGATTCCAGTTCACTGAAGCATCCTAGAGAAACCCTTGATTCTGTGGCGACACTTACCGCACACCTCTTGGTAATTCTCCTAGAAAGACTTTAAGACAGGCGGATGTTGCAATCCGTAGCTGGTTACCTCCCGGGGAATGCCACCGGCACAGAGGGCGCAGCACTTCGCCGCTTACAAATGAGTCAGTCCATACCGAGGACACGTAAAGCCCTGAGACATTGGGAGTAATTTCCCGTGTCGTAACCGTCATATACATCATACAACTGCTGTTGAGAACAGTTCACTATCAGACCCGTCATATCAATCCAGTCGACAGCCACCGGATGACTCAGCCGTGGTTCTTCCAGTCCAGCCAGAACGCTTACATCATCTGCATGGGTTTGCCGGGGCTCCTCCGCACTTGACTATCCAGGCACCTCTTCCTTGTTTTGACATTCTCTCGATTTTAGACAGCTTCTGCTTTGCTTTGGATCTTCATCTCCAGTCTCGAACAATACGTGCGCGTCATTGACATCACTTGCGACTATAGTTCGCTGCTGTTGCCCCGGATCCACCCCCGAGTCTTTTCTGGGGGCTCCAACGCCCCCCGCATCGCGAACGAGGTAGTGGCAATTGAAGCCATTCTTCATTGCTCCGATTGTTGGTGAGGCTCAGCCACCGCCTCTATCGCGCTGTTCTCTGGGGAATACCTGAAAATCTATATACGAACTCGCGTACTACCTCTGTTTTGCCGAGATGAGGACAGAAGAGCACAATCCGCTGAATCGGCGACATTCCTCTACGCTGCACTATCAGACCTTCGACACCCCGCCGCCGAAATCTCGCGGAAGACCGAACTCCGGCCAATCTGGATCATCAGGCGACGACTCGCATCACCAACCAAGCGATTCTCAAAATGGATCGGGACTCGGATCTCCCCTGCCGAAGAAACAGATGGCGGTTCTGGCGATGATATCCCTTTGCGAACAGACGGCCTTCAACTCCGTCAGTCCTTACCTACCCGATATGGCGTCCTCATTTCCCGAAGTCGAACCGGATATGGTCGGGGTATACGTCGGAGCGATTGCTACTGCGTTCGCAGTTGCACAGCTGATCACAAATTACTTCTGGGGCTGGCTATCTGATCGGATAGGAAGGAAACCGGTTATCCTGCTGGGCACAATCCTCACGGCGGCTTGCTTCTGCGCTTTTGGATTTTGCAGAACCCTTTACCAGGCAATCGTTGTTCAGGCGATGATGGGCGCCGTCAATGGCAACCAAGGTCTGGTGTCCACTTGCCTGGGTGAGATCACTGATCGGAGCAATCAGTCGAAGGCCTTCACCTATTTGCCTGTTCTCTATGGTATTGGTGGCATAACTGGACCTCTGTTAGGAGGCCTATTGGTCTTCGAGCGGAATCCCTTTGACAAAAGCCAACCCAACCCCTTCCCGTACCTCATGCCGAATCTGCTCGCCGGTGGAGTCTTAGTTGTGGACTTCGTCCTGTCGATATTCTTCCTCAAAGAGAGCTTGGAGGACGCAGAGACCTTACCCGATTTCAAGCAGAGAGTCCGTGCTCTATTCGCGTGGTTGTGGGAGTGGACTAGCTCTGCAAAGAGCGCGAGTCGGGTAAAACCACCACATGCTGGCAATTATCGCCACCTTCGTACGAGCTCGTACGAAAGTCAGGATCATGATAGCGAACTAGACTCGGCGTCTGAGGTATCGGAAACCCACCAGACCCACCATGAGTCGTTGACACGAAGTGAGATTTTCAATCGGGATACTGTGCTGCTCCTTTTGACCTATCTCATTTTCGCTCTTTGCAACGTTGCTTTCAACTCGTTGTTTCCTATCTTCTCGCAAGCCCGTCCCCCACTTGGGCGTGGCTTGACCCCTTCGGAGATCGGTCTTGCCCAAGGGTTCTCTGGCTTCGTTACGATCATTTTTCAAATTTGCATTTTCGGCAAATTGAGAGATAAGATGGGAAATCGCTGGTCTTACCGAGCGGGCTTGTTTGGCTTCGTCATTTCGTTCCTGCTCATGCCTTTTGTCGGATATAAGAGCAATGGGGCCAATGGAATAAGCGGGAAGACCGCGCTTCTGGCGATCGAGTTGTGCTTTGCGTTGCTCGTCAAAACAGTCGCCTCAGTTGGCGGACTGACAAGTGCACTTCTACTGGTAAGTAGCTGGCTATTTGTGTCATGACACAAAAAGAAAGAATGTCAGGCTAACTCTGGCCAACCTAGATTACCAACTCCGCCCCGGATAATGCCGTCTTAGGATCCCTCAACGGACTGGCTCAGACCCTTTCAGCCGCAGGCCGTGCAGTGGGCCCATTCCTATCCGGCAGCCTATTCTCTCTTGCATCCAGACTCAAGCACAAAGGAGAAGCCATGCCATTCGGCGTTTTCGCCGCCGTCTCCTTTGTCGGGTTTATCCTGAGTTTCGGCATCCGAGGCCGCTCCCTCGAAGCCGAGGACTGGGAAAGCGACAGCGACGACACTTACAAGTCAGACGATGACGAAGCCGACGCGTGAGAGGGGCACAGTGTGCACCCTTATTATTCCTACCAATCAATCAATCACCGATCCTTAAAACCGAGCTAAAACAAGAATAATCTTTACGACCTCACGATTTATCACTTACATTTCCGTTCCATAGACAAGAGCACGCCTTTCACTGATTACCTTCCTGGCCTCGAGGACCTTACTATTTGAGCACAATATTTTCATGGTGCATTTTCATTCATCCATTCTTTTTTTCCCCAATGCATACAAACATGCATGGTGTTTGGCGTCGTTATATGCGCGCATTGTATATGCTGGTCTGGAAGACGAGACTTCTTTTGATTTGGACTACGGATAGATATTGATAGCCTTGGGTGTTTCTTTTTCGTTGACCTCTACTACTACTACTACTAGATAGACCGGTCGTGTCGTGTTCCAGTCACGCTTTCTTTCTTTCGCCTCTGATTGGCAGACTGTATCAATAGGATTTAGATTTTGCGGTTTAGCTTATGATGTACCGTTGCCTTTCTTGTTAGAATTTGAAACTCGATCACTGCTTGATCTTGCATTGCAATTTACCCATTTGAACATACTTAGTGCTCACACTTTTTGCCAATTGCTCAATGTACATAACATACACCAACAACATTGAAAGCTAGTAAAAATTCACATAAGAGATACACGTACAGATTGTACAGATATCTGACATCAAGGAGAATACTTAATATCCAAATGAAGCTTCGACTGAAGCCGAACGAGGACTATCGAAACAGCCGATGTAGGTGGTATCGACTTATAGGATCATAGTAAGGAAAATGAGAAATGAAAAAATGGTCAAAACAATATGATCTCAACATTATATATAAAATCTCGGACATGATAAATCACAGACACTGCACTCATGGAGAATCACACATAGTAGTAACTAACAACACATGAAAAACATAGTAAGAGACTTCATATGTAGTAGCAGAAGTAGTAGTAGCAAACACAGGAATGAAACACACACAAGAAACAGAACGAAGGGAATCCCGAGAGGTTGGTTGAATTACCGATATCATATATCTCAATGCGATGGCGTTTCGACTTAATCTTTCCACACCCATTCAAAAACGTACATGAACGGCTCATACGGATAGTTAGCAGTTACGACAAGTCCCTGGGCGTATTCGACCAGGTCTTTGTTGGGGATATCAAGGGCTCGGAAGCGTTCCTTTTCGCCGCCGCCGCCACGGACTCGTACGCGCTTATCGACCAAGGCGCGGTGCATTCTCTTCCCCGGAGCGACGAGAAGATATCTTGCTTCTTCTGTTGGGTCAGAGCCGGGGGATGCGGGGGCGTAGAAAACAGATTCTTGATGCTCTGGGGTGGTCCATTGGACTTTGCTGGGCGGGAAGAGATGTGGAGGGTTGTTGATCATGGTGTAACGGATGTCGGATTCGCGGGCGAAGACGATGACTGTGTTAACGTCTGGGTTGAGTTTCATCCGGAAGGTAGTGAATTTGCGATGATCGAGATGGTAAGCGGTACTGGCTGTTATGTTGAAAGGTCGGGTGGTGTCGAGTTGGCGGATTCTAGTGATCGCAAGGTCGCGTGCTGGGACGGGGCATTTGTGCTTCATTCGGATGGACTTGGATTCGAGACGGGTGACGGATGGGATGCATTGGGAAGCATGGGAGGCGGAGGCAGCCTTGTGACATTTATCATTGCAGAAACGGAAGATATTGCAGGCTGGTTGTTGCATATTAGGTTAGAATTGCGCGTGGGAAAAGCAAGGGAAGGAAAACCTACTGTTGCACAAAGTGGTGGTAGGGGTGCCGCACTTCTCACACGGCCCGGGCTCATGCAATGCCCAATCTTGCTTCTCAGCTGTGAGCATATTTCTTCGTCCGTTGAGAGCCAATATCCTCTCCTCGGCGAACTCTATCCTCGTCTGCAGGTAGCGGTCTTCCGGGGTTCGTCGCGCCATATGGACTAGCTGTTGGTAGGCAAGTATGGCCTTGTCGATAGAGTCGAGTTGTTCGTGGGAGACACAGAGGGTGCTGAGAGCATCATACGTTTCGATTGCTTCTGGTCCCTTGATGGCCAAGAAGTCTTCGACCAAAGATTCGAAAATATTCGCAGCATCCCGATAGAGGCCAGCGTTGATATACGATCGTCCTAAATGTTGGATGACCCGCAGGGCGTCTGGTTCCTGAGAATGTTGATATTGATCAAGAATGTCATTTATTTCACTTGGAAAGTCAAAATTCTCAGAGCATTCAAGATACCGAATGACCGCTTCTCTTGTGATAGGACTGGTAATACCGAAGACTGCCTTGTAATGTGGGATGGTTCGGCCGCAGATCATTTGCGCCTCCTTATTCAGGTCAAGTTTGTGGTACAGGAGAGATAGTTGGTTCTTTGCAGTCAATGTTCTTTCATTATGCAGCCCAAAAACCGTATCGAGTGCCGGGGCTGCTTTCTCCAGAAGGAGGAGGGCCGATTCCTTATCACCTAAAGCGACCTTCAGCGTGGCAAGGTCCTGCATGCTCTTCAGAGTCTCTGGGTCGTTGTGCCCCAATGTCTTCAAGCGACCTGCAAACGAGCGCTCGTATAAAGCTGCTGCTTGTGTAGCATATCCATCCTTTGAATCGAGCGCTCCTAGGTCATGCAGAATGGCGAAATTATCGGGATGGTCGCGCCCAAACGTCCGCTTGAATAATCCAAGAGCCGTCAAATAACAGACAGTCGCCTCTTGTGTCCTTTCCAAATGGCGATATACCCGTCCCAAGGAATGGAGAAGTACCGCTCGGCAATGCTTGTCAATATCTAATGCTGGACACTCATCGAGCAATCTCAGCGCATTGTGAAATTTGCTCATTGCAGTTTCCAGATTCCCCTGATTCAGAGCATTCTGGGCTCGCATCTGTTCGTGGAGGATACGAGACCAAACGCTTGCAGCCGAGAGCTCGTCTTTAATCTGTAGGAAAAGCTGGGCAATCTCATCAATCTTCAAAATTCTTTGACGCCCAGATGCATCGTGAACAATAGCACCGCCCGAGATATGCTGGGTGTGGATGAAGATATTCTGCGTTTCCCGTAGCAAGGCCATGTATTCGGTTTCCGCGACAGATTCCTGCGTAGGCTCAGTGACCTGCGTCCGGCCATCCGTCGAAACCACGTCACTCTTCCGGGTCGTTGCTCCTCTCCTTTCGCTTCGCGTGTACTTGGTGACGAACGAGAACCGTATGGTGTTCGCTCTTTTGATCAACTTCTTACCGCGATCTGAGGTAGATCGTGCACGCGACACACCTACAGTAGTGAGTGCTAATTCGGTAGACTGGCTTCAGCATACTGACCTTTGGGGACCTTGCGACCGAAGAGTCTCTGCAAGAATGATTGCCTCCATGAGGCTCTTTGTTGCGCTTGCGGGCGTTCTTTCTCAGCCTGGCCATTCCGGAGCTCGTTCTTAGGGCCCGGACGACCGCTTTCCTCTTCACAGAGCGTCCGTTTAGACTCCACTATGGATCCATTATAATTAACTCCTATAGACAGAATGTTAGCTGAGCTTCTGGCTGTCTAGTCGGCTTCATATATACCATTCGTAGCGTAGCTCATTGTTGACAGAGCTGTTCCCGGCTCATTGTTGCCTTCAATTTGCTGATAGATGCCGTGGGGGGCGTGTACTGCCAATCCAATTAGCAACAAGAGATAATCAGAGAACCTGGCGGCATACCTCGTTCCAGGTCATATAGCCCCGAAAATCCGATAGCGACCAGCTCATCCTCCTCTCCTTGTGAGAACTCTTAGCTGTATTAGTACGGAAAGTATCCAATGACTGATTGGGAGATAACATACTTCTGAGCGACCATGAATCACGTATCTTTCGGGCTTTTTTGGAAAAGGACTGGTCTCCAGCGCCGTTCGTTGATGGGACTTTGGAACCCATGGAGCCTTTTTGCGTAAAGCTAGAACTTCGACTGTGATTAGCACTGGCCATGTCTCTCGCTGTGCCCCTAACAACGATGTCGTCCCGCGGATCGTTCAAGATCGGCTGGTATCTGCAGTCCTCACGTCAGAAAAAGTGTCCACTGCACACCTAGAAGCTCAAGCACGAGGAAATACTGACGAGACATTGCATGATTCACCACAATGCTTGCAGTCAACAAAAAATGGCGTATCTGAGACTCGGTTAGACCCCGCTAGTGATACAGACAGTGGCGGATCATACTTCGTTGCCGATCAAGCCCTTCCTCCTCACCATCGCCAAATGTGAATGGCCTTTCACAGTTGCCACAGAAAAAGCAAATCGGCCGGGAGTTGAGCGGGATGAAACGTTTCTCAACACGGTAACCTTTCGTGATTAGACTATAACTCCAGTCAGCAATTCTGTCTAAACATAATGGACAAGGATCAGATACCGGTCCCGCGTCATCACATATACGGCAATTGCAGTGCCAGGACAGTATTTCGTTAGATAGTGATGTTTCAACTCGCTTCTGCATGACATGTCAAAATCTGTACTGATCAAGGGGAATATCAGGTTCGGCCGTACAGCGAAGAAAAAACCGCATTGCAGTCGGGACAATTAATATCCACTGCACCGAATATAGTCCCATCATCGTCTCGGAACGGAGGAAAACAACGCAAAGCCTCCTTCGTATCTGCAACACCGGGATAAGCATCATCCGTCTCTGCTAAACAGATTAATCCCAATTTTAGCCGATGCAAATACAACCACAGGCTGCACCCATATGTAGGTAGCCGGGGGGCAGCATACCGCTCGTAGACCTGCCGACTAAAGACAGCAGCACGTCTGAGGCTCTTAGAACACGGCCTTTGGCCTCGAACCTATTTGGAGCACCCTGTAACGAATTCCTCAGGATGATATCTGTATCGAATTGTCGCTTTGCCTCCGTCTGCAGCCCTCGAATGTCGCCAAAATCTCTGACCAATTGATATCGTGGGTTAGTTGTTGATTGATCACCCATACAGGCTGCAGCCATGACAGCACAGGAATGCGTGAACTTACCTCTGAACCGACAGGTTAGCGTCGGGAACGGGTTCCGTAGCCATCTTGGGGCGAGGTGAAGAAGATGCACAAGGACAGGAGAATGAGAGGAAAAAACGACGTTGAAGATGTGCGGCTGTCCGTTTCAAACAAAATGTCGGGAAGAGATCAGACCCTCAAAAGTCAGGATGAGGCGTCACTTTTAATGAGCTGTTGGACATGCTGGCGCAGATACATACATATGCAGGTCAGCCGGTGGTCTTGTCTAGAAGTAAACGGCGGTGCCCCATTCTTGATGGTTTCTAGGAGGGACTGGGGAAGTTTCTCCTCTAGCGCTAACGCTTGTCATCCCTCGCATGTTAGTCTGGAACAAAGCTTGCGAAGGAGAGGCGCTTGAGTTCAGTGAAAAGTGATATATTGGACGATTGATCGATTGGAATGCCGAGGGAGGGATGGACGACAGGGTTGGTTGGTAGGCTTTGCCGCTCATTTTCTTGCATCACCAGCATCGATAACATTATCTTGATTCCACAAACTGACGGACCGCCTTGATGCAGCCAGTGAGTGCAATGCCTGTGTTCCCCTCGTTTTCCTGCCTGCAATAAACAAACCGACCCCCCTTGCGTCGAACAAGTTCGAGGGTCAAACCTGTCCGCGCCTCTCCGCTCTCACCGCATTATCTCTGTCCCAAAGTCGAGCCATAGATATATCATATCATATCGATCCTTTCTTTCCCTTTATTTGCTTTGCTCATGATTTCTCCCAGTTTAAGCAATGCCATTGGCACATTATTCGTCAGATCTCCCAGGCTGAGTCGTGCTTCTCGGCGAAGACTCGAAAAAAGCAAAGGGAAGGCTCGTTTGCGATCGTCGGGGGCCCTTCTCTCCTCCCGAGTTGATACATCACAACCGCGTCAGGGACGTTTCCAATAATTGGCTAGACCACGAGATAGTTCCAGCAATATCCATGCCAGTCAAACTGCTTCGAAGGACATGTCAAGGTTGGGGACCCCAATGAATAAAAGAACATGCTGGGTCTCTGGCTGTCAGCTGAAGCACGTCCGGACGTGCGTGCAAGCGGGATCCATTCGACCTCACCGTGTCCATGACAGCTTGCATAAAGTAATGAAGCTTCCTGCAAGTTAGGAAACTAGAATAGAACACCCGAAGAAGCACCAAGGAACCGGGTGGGATGAGCGTCGAAGGCAGTTTCCCGAGACAATAGTCTGGAAGTTTGTTTCAGGCCCGATTTGTCACATCGGAAATAGTTATAATTAACCATTAAACTTTCACCCTTTTGTTCGATGCTCTGGCCACTCTCTCCAGGGCGCCAGGGAAAGAACGCCCGCCGAAGCAGATGGCTTTCGAAAGTTGAGCTGGCTTGGGTTGAGACGGGAAGGTTCGGGATTTCCGCTGGCCTGTAAGGATAGGATAGCCTTACCCTCAACACGGTCCGTCGGCCCTCTTACAGTACGTGGACTGGCGTGACGTACCGGCTGATGAACAATCTCAAATGCTCTCGACACAGAATAGATGATCATTTTGCCATCATCCAGGGCTCCTGCTAGCTTTCCGTCCATCGCTGAGCTCCTTGCAAATCGGCTGACGAAGGCCGCCTTGATTTCTAAAGCTGCGCCATTTCAGCACTATAAGCCCGGGTGAACAGCCTCAAGAAGGGGGCTCCGGAATTGCTACAGAAAGATGCTGGAATCTGGAAGGTACATCCCTAAGAAGGAGAGGGGGTTATCCAGTAGATCAGCGGGCGTCCTTGTAAGCTCCAGCTCCGCTAAAAGAGGAGTCTAGAACAATGTCTAATCATGGTTCTTCAGAAACTTGGATGGTCAAGATTTGAATGGTAAAATATGGCTATACACGCTTGTAGTAGAGATGGAAGTAACAAAGAAATTGTGGTACACAGTGGTATCAACCCAAACAACAACGCCTTAGAGTCAAAGGAAACCCTTGGAAGAAGGCAGGCCGTAATGCAATGCAATTATGAATCAGAATATACAACGACTGCAGGCCTAGCTGCCATTGATGTGAAGGTAATGCGACAACGGTTCTTGAGGATGTATTGCTGCTCAAGCCCATTTCCAGCCTGAATGTCTCGACTCCGGACTGTTGATGACCGAGGAGAGAAAGCTTTTGCGTTTCCTCAGGGAAAATCCCCTGCTGCTCTGCTCATGGGTCCTGCGTTCCCTGGTGAGTAAAGATATCGCCGCATTCATGTTTATACCTTCGCCACTGTCTGTTATCTTGAGGGCCCACTTGGCATCCTCTTCCGCAAAGCCAAGCTCTCGAACCATTATGTCAATGGCGTGGTCAACAGGGTCGCGGACCTGTGGTGGGTAGTACCCTGGTGTGACTGGGTGGAGGGGTTGCATATAGGACACGTTTGTCACGTAAGAGTGGGTAGTAGGCGGTATCTCTATCCTTGACACAGACATTGGCGGCTGAGGCGCGGGCGGAAGGCCTTCTAGGCGGCTCATGATGGTCGCATAATGAGAAATGGGCCGTTCTTCAGCAAGCATAGGATTGGGTGGACTGGGCTGCTGCTGCCTCTGATTCCTTAATTGGGCAGAATAGGCAGCTTGCCGTCGGCGATGGAAGTCAGGCGAAGTCTCTCTCTCGCCGGGAACGTTAGACGTTTGTGATACATCATGCAATCCCGAAGGTTGAGAGCCAAAGCCAGGAGAGCGCATTGACACCTGAGAAGTACTACTTCCCCGTGGCTGGCAAGCTTTCGACACAGCCTCTCTCAGGAACGACGAACGGCTCGCACCAGTGTCAGATGCTTCCCAGTTTGTCAAGCCCATCGAATGGGCTCTCTGGAAAACAGCAGTAGTGTTGTCATAGGGATGAATTGAGCCGAGCACCAAGACTGCTGAAAGTCCAAGTGTGAGAATGTAGTAGGTCCACTCCTCTGCTCGCACGGGTTAGCGATTTGGTAACAGTGAGACCAACGACAACCTCACCAAGGTGAGATTCGCTTACCTAGAACTGCTTCTTCCTCGGCAGAATCATTTGCCTCTACATTATGCCCGTCGAACACTCCAGTTGCTCGTGCTTCAATACACTTACCGTGCATTGGCTGAAGAAGCACACCTAAGCAGGTCCATATCTCCGTCATATCAAGAAGCTGCTCCTTTGATAAGCCTCCTGTATTGCCGCCCCCGAATCCCGCAGGAGGTTCGAACAAAACGCTATTCGCGTCATATGGATCGGCTATAGACGTGAAGTCCGAGACACGTCGGTTCCTGGCTACCTTGCCACCCCTCAACCAATCCAACTGCCCCGCGATGTCTCCCTCTCTACCTTTCCCGGAACCGAAAAGGCGACAGAAAGTCCAAACCCGCCAAAAGGCATCATCGACCTCGGCGGCACGAACATCATCGGTGCCGGATAGCCCACGGATCGTTTCGGGGCGCAGAAAAGTCCCACAACGAGCTAGTATAAGCGATTTGAGATGAGCCAGTGTGTATATATCCTCGGCATAGCGCTTGAGATAGCGGCAGGGCGTGTATTCAGGCACAGGGGCGTCAGGATCCAGCACAAATTGCCATTCGGTATCCCATGGCGGACTCATTTCGCGCAACTCCCACGCTGGCGCAGACATGGCGAATACAGCTATCCTCATAAGCTTCAGCTCGTGCCTCTTAAATACCCGATAAAAGTCACTGCGAACTACCGCAACATTGAAAAGTTCATCAAGGGAGGTGATATGCTCCAAGACTGTTAAAATAACGCGGTCAGGCAGAGTAGCAGGCATTGCTCCAACAGACACACTGACAGATACCCTGACAGGTACATCGATCGCAGTGGTGGTATCGCCTTGCAGCTCGGCTGGCGGTTGTGGGGAACCGCCCTCCAGCTCATAGACCATCGCTGAAGTTTGCGAAATTTGTTGATGTTGACGAGTGGCTGGTATACCATCGAGTTTACTGTACGATACGAAGTACTTATCGCCGACAGAAGCGCCCCTCGCTCTCTCATGCGGCCTTCTCAGCTGTTCAGGGCCCTCATGAGTGCTGTGGATGTTGTCTCTTTTCCGACCGAACTCCCCCATTTCCTTTGTCTGAAGGCGGGGAAGCCTCATCCGAAGTTCCTTCTCCCCGCCAGCGGAAAGAGGTCTCTCACGGAAACCAATGACTGAAGATCCCTGTAACTCAGCGATCTCGCCGTCTCCAAGTTCTGCGACAGCTGGCTGATGTAAGGTGCTGGCCCTGTAGGATTCCGGTTCTGACTTGGAGCTGGTGTTACTGGTGGATCGCTGATGGACACGACTCAGTTTCCGACCGAAAGCTGGTACTGAGAAGGAAAAGGACGGTTTGTTCTTCAGCGATTTCTTTGTTTGTTTCACATCTTCGCGGGATTTGACTTTGTGGATCTGACGATTGTTATGCACGCTAGCAGGGGGTCGAGGGGCTGGTCGGGTCGCAACCATGTCCATATTGCCTCTACTAATCTGCAGAGGCCCGTCTAGAATCTGAAGAGGACTGCGAGGAGAGAGTTGCGCGGGAGGCTGCTGCTGCTCACCGAGTCCGGCTAGAGTCCTCTCCAGGTCGTTGCACGCCTGCGACAACGTCGGATGATGATGGCTTGCATGCTTCTTTGAACGTGGCGGAGGGTCCAAGCGACCAACATATCCGGGTCTTCTATCGTGCATTTGAGGGGTTTTATGGCGGATTGAGAGTGGAGTCAATTCAATAGGGGGCTCCTGAGGCAGAGGCTTGTCTTTGGACTGAGCAATTGAAGAGCGGCTCGGGAACGGAGGAGGAATTTGATGCGCATATTTTGACTCGTCAAAGACGCCAGCCTTTGTGGGTGACGTTATGTGAAGACTATCCACCAACTTATGAACTGGTGATGTAGCTTCGGATCCCTGACTCGTCAAGGAAGACCGGCTAGTGTAACTTGATGACCTGTTATCCGCCACATCTTCAGACGACAGAGAAGAAGGTCCTTTGCTCCTTCTTTCCGGTTGCTGTGAGGGGCCGTCAATATGAGGCGGGCCCTTCGTGTGAGGTTGCGGAAAGGGCGGATTTGTACTGTTAGTAGGGGACGCCAAGGAGAAGTGAGAGGAGAGTTCGGGGAAAAAGCGAGCCCAGCGAGTTCCAGACCATGGAGGTGCTCTCTCAGAAATAGGCGAAATAGAATCATCATCGTCGTCTTCGTCATCTCCAGCAAAGTCATCGTCCACCATGTATGGGGTATCTGACGCCTTCTCTTCAGGAGGGGGAGAAGTTGGTCCCATAGCGACAGCGGTGGGTTGTGGAACGGGTGAATTGCGCTTAGGCAAGTCCAGCACCTCCATCTTTGGGACTGAGGGGGCCTTTAACTAGCCCTATACCAACTCTTGAAAGCCTGTTTAACGTAGGACTGGCTTCCGCACCGAGCCAACAGTTTTTCCCCTGGGGCACCTGGATGGTTCGATGGTAACAATTGGCTGCTACCTATACACAAAGTCCGTTGTCATATGGCACAGTGCACCCGTCCGTTTAGGGACATGTACAACATGGTCTTAAAGACGCCCTTGTTGTTATCCTTTGTTGGGTCCGACAATGTTATTTCGGGGTTTGTTCCGTATATTTAGAAGTACGACTGGCCGAACTAAGTAGATACTCCCAAAACCCGAACGAGCGGAGTCCGAAGTGGAGGGCCGGAGATGAATGCGAGAAAGCCGTTCCGATAATTCAATAAAGGTTGGACTCAAGTTTGCGTGAACCCTTTCAGAAAGGATGACAAGGATAGCGAAAGGTGGCACCCGACTGTTCGCGACGGATCAGCTCAAAGGGATCACGGAAAGCACCGTGTTGGGTTCAGTATAACTGACAGTCAACGCCGAGCGGGCGGACAAAGAAAAAGAGTTTCGATGGTGCAGATGACGCGCGACCGACAAAGAGTCTTGAGATGCACAGCTACGAGTATATGAGAGGTTGTAGCAGATAGAAATGCCATTGAAGTCCTACCTAAGCAAGACTGGAATGAGATCTGACTCGAAATCCTGGTCATCGCAGTCTCCACGTGCCGGGGGGAGGTGCTTTTCTTATCCCTAAATCGGAGGGAATGCGCGTCCGGGCAGTTGGGGACATGACGCCAGCTAATAATTAATGGAGTAAGCAGAGGTGGATGGGCACAGCGATAGGCTAGGGAGACGGTGGCACGAAGAATGGATCGACTCTAAACCGCGGGGGCCAAAACTACTCCTAGTAGGGAGTAGATACACAGTTTAGTGAGGGAGACTACTGTAGTCGTCCGTGCCACTATGTTTTTCCCGGGGAGGAAAGCGAGTTGTTTCTTGTCAGTCAGAGTCTCCGCCCGTCTTTCCGGATCCGAGGGGCCAAACATCCTCCCCTGGTCACACTCTTTCTCCATCTTGATGACAATAATCACATCCTCTGGTTTCGCCTTACGAGGATACTCCTATTGCAGATAGGTTACCAGCAATATGCCTTACACTCGAGGGACTACTCTATCCTGAAGCTGTGGAATCTGCAAAAGACCCAGATCGTGGCTGCGCCATCCACCAGCCTTCTGATCGCCAATCCTCCCGCAGTCCCCATTGTCTCTTCAGCTCGTATGACCGTTACCGAATTCTGCTACAGCCACAGCCTTGATCTATTAATTTCTCCCTTTTAACCCACCTTAACCTACTTGGATCCAGTGCAGACGCTAAAATGCAACGCCATTCGCTGTGGCTTGGGAACCAGGCAGTGTCTCACGAATGAGATACTAGGGAGCACACTAAACCCGGACTGGGATGACGATTCCCAGCAGATTGCGTACGCCGTCTCTCTCCATCCCTGTCTGCCTCATGCAAACCCAGGTAGGTGGGTGCCCAGCATCATGGATTCAATTGTGTCGCCGGCCTTCGGACGTCGGAGCACACTCATGCCTGCATGCAATGAAACGGATCTGCGGGTACGTAAATCCGTCTTTAAACTCCGTTAATCTACGGAGTCGTTGAGCCCAAACGAAGCATGTTTTCTTAGTAAGACTCGAGGGATTGATCCATCCTTACGAACGGTCGCTTGTTATTCGGTTCCTCGAGTCCCGGGATCAATGCAAATGTGTTTGAGACAGCCGATCACCATCACTTAGCTAAGACGGACTTTAACGCCTCAGCTGCTTCCGCGCATGGATTACTATTTTCATTACTATTTAATTGCTCGACGAATAGATCCGTGGATCTGGAGAGCATCGTGGTTCATATTGGCGTTGGTTTCATGGGAGTTTGCAGCCATTTGAATCTCGTCTGGGATGAATCTATTCTGCGTTTCGGCGTGTCTCACGAGGCACATCATTAATGGCCCATCGACAAGAGCCCCATACAAGTCACCTGACTATAATCTGACTGACTCCTGTTCAAGGCTTCGTAACAGTGTGATTTCTCGACAGGTCCCAAATTAACACAAAGTTGACTACGTGATGATTGCCTAGATCATCCTAGTACTCTCAAGGTGGGTTCGAGTTGCATTACCATGCCGTATCAGGTTATGGTTCAGGTACACCCGCACTGGACCGTACTTTCCTCTATCTACCTGCAAACGATAACGCTCGTCGCCCAATTAACAGCAGAAATTCGGGAGAACGGGCTACAGAGATTGTGTCGTGCCATGTGTTCTAGCCCCTAAATCAAGGTGGGCCTGCAGCTCAGCTAGGCTTCCCTATTGCAGCTCTCGGATACTCGGAGGACGGAAAATGGGGGCCAAATGGAACAAACGGGTCGCTCAACAAACCATTCATTAATCTGAACGTTGTCGGGTGATCATGCGGAGCATGGTCCAGTAACTACTTATCTAGCGCACTGCCGTCATTTCACCTCTGGCCCCTTTTTATCTTTGATTTGATCAGGCTCCTTCCTTTTGCGTACACTTGTCAGTTCTCTGTCGCCCCCCTGACGAGCTTACCCAACGCGGAAGGATCAAGTAATGAATGTCTCAACTTTTATATACTAGTGCTCTAAGAAGCACACGTTGCGAATTCTGAGATTTGATGTCAAGCTAATTGCTAAACGAACGTGAACACCACCCGCAGGTCCCAAGTCCCCAGCGCCCAATCTATCTTCCAACATAGACTAGCTAGCCTGGCAATCCAGGGAAATCCTCAGACGACCTATTACAACATCAACCAGACATCAAACTCAAATAAATGGCCCAGATAACACCAAACAGACTGCCAACAAGCAGCCGTTTGTCTGTTGGTACAACTGTGAAGTTCAAGATAGAGACAATAGGCCACAGCTTGAATCCCGCGATCAGGATGGGCCAGAAATCCTGCCATGTTAGGTCAGCATCCAACGGATTATAGCACCATAAGCCTAGAAACGAACCTTCTGAATTTGCAGCGTAATGGCATCCCAGCTCTGACCGCGCAAAAGTCCCATTGTCATGATAAAGGCTACCGTGTTCCAGGCACCACCAATAATCTGATCGATGACAATCTTTGCCACAGTATTCGTCACATTCAGTTTAGGCTTGTGTGCCTCCTTCTTCTCCGTCTTCGGCTTGGGAGCAGAGCTCTCATCATAGCCTGGGAATTTCGCCTCGAGACACTCAAGCCACAAGAAGGTCAAGGGTGAAATAACAAAGGCACAAGTAGTGAACTGAAACAAGACTTGAGTGTCTAATTCAAAGGGTCTCTATAGGCGTCATAGTATCGGCAATCATGGGGTGCACCACCCTCACGAATTGCCAATGAACCACGTCAATGGTTAGTGAAGCTGTAATCCAACAGCAGTAGCTAATACTCCACACAATAGCGAACGAATCACTCATCTCCGGCCCAACATCCCTGCTAGGCATCTCACATCTACCGAGGAAACAAACAAACCAACATACCTCATCTCTATAAGCCCCAATAGCCTGAGCGAGAACATTGGAACCCGCATTAATCAGCGCAGCTTGCAAGGTCGCCCTCGCTATCGGAGGAAAAGCCATGGTAAGGTACTAGACACTAGTAAGATAAGCCGACGCGTGTGCCACACAAGTTCGTATAGTCTGCTCCGGCGTCAGCTCGCAACCACGTGGCCGGAAATAACAAAGTCTTTCTCCGTACTGGCCCGAGAGGAATAATGGGTAGTCTGATCGGAGATGCTATTGTTGGCGATCTTCAGCACTTACCTCGTACCGAAATCGTGTCAGGATTTTTAGATCGATCGATCGGTCGGCCCAGAACCGCGTGGTTTTAATTAATGAGACCTGGGGGCTAAGAAATGTGTTCCTGCGTTAAGGGAAGTTTGGAATGAGCAAGTAGATTTTGAAGAGATGATAGTTGTGAGTTGCGTCTTTTCTGCGCTGAAATTAAATAAATTTCAAAGGGTCCGTGGAGTTAAGTTGTAGATGGCGGCCCTGATCAACACTACTGAGTATCGGTGAGAGATGGGAAGTGTGGGGTGGGTTTCAAGGGAGAAAAGGGAAGGTTTACACGCTGCCGCTGCCACTGGACCCTTGGGGATCCACATTGACTTTCGGTACGAGCCAGCCAGCCAGGAATGTACATGCGTAGCTTCTCAACTTACTCCTCTGTCATAAATAGTAAGCAGTTCCATCCAGCCTTATGTTTTACTCGCATCACTTATACTACTAAATGTCCAATTTCTCCCTTGCATTCATCATTTGTAAGATTGTTCAACTACTATTTGTTGTATTCGTTCTGCCAGTCACGATGAAATGAAGTTTGTTCCCCCTCCCCGCCCAGTCTGAAACCGCTGTGTTAGACTAATTAGATGTTATCCCTTGAATCAATCCATAACATTGTTTGGCATTAAATATCACTGAAACCAATAGTAAGTTAGTCAACTTGATTCGACTGAGTCATACAGCCAACAGAGTCAACTAAGTAAGCAACAATATTACCTCATCCTGTTCATAGTACCTGTGCTATGCATTCTCACCAAGCGAGACTCTCACTGTTCCACGTGTCTTGGCAATCTAGGTCTTTGCAGACTGTAGTTTTATTTTAGCAACACAGTGAAAGATGTGGTATAGAAGAGACTCAACTGACTTTGTTCAGCCTGCTCGAATCGTGCATTGGTTCTAGGTCTCCTCGTAGCGGGGAAGATCTCGGTTCCTAGTTGTTTTTCTACTTTGGCGTGGGATTTGATGGCTTCGAGGATTTTGAGTTGTGTATCTGGACGTTGTTGGTAAGACTGATGTTTGAATGAGGGATTGGGTTGGGTTGGAATTACCTGTGCAAGCTGGGTCTGGTGCTGATGTGATATTGGTGGGGAGACTAGAGATGTGATTGTTTAGTTTTTTCCATATAGCCAGGCATTTGAGAACGTACGCTACTGTTTCAGAAAGTGACTCGAACTGAGTTTCCAATTCTCGGATACTGTTCGACAATTTGTTGAAGAGTCTTTCTGCTGTTGGTGAAGGAGTAGGGCTGCCCATGGCTTTGTGGGTGTATAAGTCAATCCGGACCGAGGTGCTACTCTTGGATATGGGAATGAAGCTCAGGGAGTACCATAGTACCCCTCCGCGGACGGTATGAATCGTAGTAAAAGGGAAGACTCTAACATCTTCCGAGCGCATTGGTGATGAATTGAACAAGCTCAATAACAGTGCCTTATACCTTGGCTGTGAGAACTCAGTCTCCAGTTCCGTGTGGTTGATGAATCTCTGTAGCGTCACTTATCTCAAAAGTTTAGGTACATAGTTTATATTTTAGAAAGGAATCGGGAAAAGAACTTACAACCAATCTTCCAATTAAACTGCCCTTCCACTGTCTGCCCTCCCAGCCACGTAGACTGTCGTCCGATGCCATGCCTTCCCGCAAAGAAATCAAGAGATCTTGTCTGCAATGGCATTATCGTCGGAGATGCATCCAAATTCACGAATATAAAGCCCGCAGGTGTGGTTGTGATATGAATCGAAAACAAACTATTCTGAGCCTTGTCAAATCCGGGAACATTGTCAAAGTGAGGTGCCTTGATGAGTTGTCCCTTGGTGTTATAGCTCCAGCCATGATATCGACATCCGAGAATCATAGAGGAACCACACTCCTTCCTTGTCACTGTGTATGCTCTATGACGGCAGACGTTATGGAACGCTCGCACGACGCCATCTTTCCCCAGCACGAGAAAAATTGGGATACCGGCCACTTCGAAGGAATGGTAATCGCCGGGTTTGGTGAACCGGTTACGGTGGACTAGGTAGAGCCATCTCTGATCGATTCTATGTGAGTATCATGTTTGATTTCATGTTTTCATAAGTGAAGTTATATGGCGCATAGTACTTTACTAACTATTGCCCGCCTTTCGAGTTCAAAGACTTCTGAGCCGGTCCACCAGTCGTGTGGGAAATCTGATTCCTTGCAGACAATGTTTTCGTTACCTTCGGGGACAGGATCCAGTTCGGTTTCCGTCGGCTTAGCTACACGCAGGGACTTATAGCCCCGGAAGAGCGGCTTTGATAAGGATTGAAGGAGAAAAGCCAGCCCCGCTAGCAATAAAACCAAGACCAGGGCCGATAAGGCGGGAGGTAGAGCCGGATACGGTTCTTCTATAGCCATGATGAAACTGTGTTGTCCGCCATGCCTTTCTACAGGGAATCCATTGGTTTTATGCGCTTACTATCGCACGAAAAGGCATCCCGAGGTTTCAAATCAAGCAGTATCAGGAACAGAGCACTGACCCTGTCACCTCCACAGGTTTGCATGACTCCCGCTTCCCCGTCCAGTGAGAGAAGAGGAAGTCTTCAGGTGATCATGCACTTAAGTAACTATGTCTACTCCAGGATAGTATTGACCTTCCAGATATGGTGCTCTTTTCCAGTAACTTGCGCATGAATGACGCTTGAAGTATGTGCTGGGCCGATCCTGGCCAAGGGTTTATCTGATGCCACACCTCAATAGATAGGAATCATTTACAGGGACTGTTACAGGAGCCAGCCCGTGCAGAACACTGAAATCAACGCCACTGATAAGATTGATCATGTTACCGAGTCCCGAAACCACGGCTTACACAGTTTTGTCTTATGCAGCTGTTCTGATACGTTGCAGACCCCTCTTCTGAGTATCATCTCTCGCACCTTCCATTTCCTTTTCTCGTCTCTCTGCTGCGTGCTGCTGACACACGAGCTCGAATACCCGGTCTTGATAATCTGCTGTCTGATTAGCTTACTGTAATATCGTCATATAGGTGGTCTCATGTAACTCACATGAAACTCCGCTCTCTTTCTCCGGGTTGAGGATGCCTTCGCTATAGATGCCTTTAGTGAGATTGTTCTGAGCCTTCTCACACAGTTCATAGTCTTCCATGGCCACTTGCCGAACAAACTTGAAGTACTCGTCGAACTTCTCGCCCGACTCCATATGGTAGTAGTCAAACTCCATCCTCGTCACATTCGGGTCATCGGTTGGGCATACTCGGAACGAGGACATTCCTCCACCATAGACGTTCAGAGTGCAATTGGGGAAGAAGTAAAGGAATAGACCATCATCGGGCTTTTCCGGGTCTGCGATATGCTGCGAAAAGTTCTGATGATTGTGCACCGCGTACGAGGTGGGCGGGTAGTATACGGAGAATGACGGGTGAGTATATTGGCAATGCAGGCATTCCTGGTAGCCGTCGACCCTGTCATGGAAGCCAGGTCAGGGAGACATGATCACTTTCCGAATACGAGGCAAAGGTATCAAATACATAGTCTTCCAGTTAAATCGTCCCTCGTATTTGATGCTGTGTCTGTACGGGAGCTTGGTAAAGTTCACCCGTTGGAGCAGTGGCTCCAAGTCCGGGAAATACTCATGGAAGCTGGGCGCCTCGTCTGATAGAGTAGCGAAAACGAGGCCGGTTGGCGTGACGTGGTGCTTTAGAGGTCGTTCCTAAATTCTGGTTAGCAACAAGGAGCTCGATAGACATATTGCTCGGGGGATGGAACGCATCCTCAGTCTGATGTCTGAGATGATGCTGAGCTGACCTACAGTTTTCACGCAATTTACTTGGATCTCGTCCTGTCCGGGAAACGGACCCTCCCCGGAGCAGCGAACAACATATATAGGCTGCTGAGCTATTTCATACTCGACTTTGGCACCTATGTCACAGAATCTAGTGACTGGGCCGACAAGATACCACGACTGAGATGCTTATTAGAACTCGGATTCTCCTCAAGGATAGGCTTTAACCATACTTTCAAGAACACTGCCCTTCTTTCAAGCTGATAGAGAGGCGGGCTGCAATACCAGGAGGCCGGCAAAGTGCGCATAAGTTCGGACATTGCTGCGAGTTTGAATTTGCAGTCGACGCAGCTTGACTACAGACTGCATGAAGCAGCCGTCTAGTATTTATGGATGCCGGTGTCCAAAGGCAATGAAACTCTGTCATCCTCAAATACATGAAACCATTATCTATTGGATAGCGAATCATTTCCTGAAGAGGGTATAAAATCCCGTGCATTAGTAGCGATGATAGTATAAGCGTGGTCCTTTGTACTGACGAATGACTGAAGGCCGACAGGTCAGATGAAACCGGTCCAGACGTAAGGTTGCAGTCCTGTCAGCCAGACACGTAGGTAGGATTGTCCGCATTAGTCTGGTCATTCTCTGCTTGAGATGACTGGAGGTAAGGGAGTGAAGCCGATAACAGTTCTGGGGGTTTGGTATAATCAAGCTAAAGAGGGTACTTTTGACTGCAAAGTTTCAGGACTAATCGGGGCTATCAACTTTAATGGTACCAGACGTATTGATAAATGCCTAATCTAGGACTCTTTAGAACTCTTGCCGCATGGAGTGCTGATTTTCTGATATAAGTTATTTCTCCGAGCAGACAACTCACTACTTATAGGCGGTACGTCTATTTTCTCCAAGACTGCTACTAAACGAAGGCAGGTATGCTACCCTCTATTGCCACGCCCGTGGCTCAGTATAAGACAACGCTTTTCATATGTTGGTGCAATTGCGGGTGATCACCGGATTTAAGTCCTCGACTCAAGCTTCTGCAGTACAAAATAGTAGGGGCAACTGAACGAATACTGCGTGGGCAGCAGGATTCCTTTGCTATTGATTGATTTGATAGCGGATTATCAGATATGATGATAGTTTCGCTGCTGCCTGGGCGATTCAGTCATCGATTTTATCGGTGGCAACAATGGAGGTGCTTAGTAGCAAGGTACTGTTGATTTACAAATTCAAGCAAGCACCGTATTCCAAGCAGACTGTTTGGTATCCTGTGCAATATAAAAAATTCATTTGCAAGGTAAGTTGAATGAATTCCGTCTCTGGGATGATGAAGGCGATCACATGGAAGCGGTGGACCCCACGATTACGTCGTGACCGGCGGTCGTGACTTGCTTTCTTCTCCGCAATCATCACTTTGCCGACCGGCGCTGACTTTCCGGGCATTCCAGACCAAGCTTCAAGGAATTCCAGTTTCACTTTCAGTCCGCATTATGAGCAAGACCTAATCACTTTAATCCCTTGAAAAAAGTCACCTCTCCGCTTCCTCCCTTCGATATGGCAGGCAACGGAATCCAATACACCCCTCCTCCTTCGCCGCCCTCACCCACGGCGTCGTACTACGACGTCAGTGACGATGAGGAGGATGAATACAACACCATTTCTCATTCCACCTCACGCAGAGGAGTCAAGCTTTTATTTTCCAAGAGCAAGGTAGGCTTATCTGCAAGCTAGCAAAATGAACATCTCGCTGATCCATTCGGTTCCGAGCATTGCAGGTCTACGTCCATCCAACTCCTTCCTCGAAAGATAACATCCCCGGATTTATTGCCCTCGTCCAACAAAAGCCCCTCCCCCCTCTTAGAGAGACCACTTCCGGAAACTCCTCGTCAGACCTCTCTTCCTACCTGCTAGCATGGGTCCCCGAATCTTCCCTGGGTGATGCATACAGTACCTATGTCAAAGTCGATCTATCCGACGGTTCTTCCCCTCCGCGACAGAAATACCTGGTGCCCGCTCTTCCGACGACAACGACCTATAAGGACCCGATCGGCCTCTACGCATTTGCGGTTCCTCTGTCTGAAATATATTCACTCCTTGTACGACCTCCAAGTCTAGGCTGGTGGTTTGGGAGTCTCGTGATCAACACCCGCGCAGGCGACAGCTTCCCCGCGCTGTTCTTCCATGACACGGAGTGCGAGTCAACAATCCTGCAGAAGAAAAAGCGAACCAGGGAAAGCTTCGATCCCTTTGGTGAGGACGGAAATGTCTTCTGGGGCGGGGATGAGGTTCTGCGATGGCTTCGGAAATACGCTGAGGTCCAACGCTCGGCCGTGGACAATAGCGTATATCTGATCAACCCATCGGATGAAGACCGCGTATCATTTGGACGACCTCTAACTGCAGATGGCTCAACTGTCAAGGCTCAAGATGAACCGGCTGCCGTTGCTCAGGCCAGCGGAAGCGGCCAACGCGATGCGGGGATGGACCCCTTTGTGAAAGCACTCAAAGAGACGAGGTGGAAGGTCCTTGAGCAGCTGAGCAAGATCACCACCTTCACAAGGCGTACGGCCAACGAGTTGGCTGACAATCCTCGGATACCCCCACAAGTCCGCCGTCTGATGAGGACACCTGAAATTCAGACTTTACAGGATGAGTTCGATAGTGCCAGGCTATACTTAGCACGGTGGGCCATGAGCATATCAGAGCAAAGTGAACGCGAAAGAAACCAACGGATATACACTGCCCAAGATGTCCTTAGCATGGAGAACAGTTCTGTTGGAGATTTCGAGATCCTTGACCTCGAGACAGGTACCATGTCTATCCAGGACCGTCGGAAGACACTCACTTTGAAAGAATGGGAGGGCTTCTTTGACCCGACTACTGGAAGACTGCATGTAACCGTTGACGAAGTTAAGGAAAGGATATTCCATGGTGGATTAGATCCAAATGATGGTGTTAGGAAAGAAGCATGGCTCTACCTTCTAGGCGTATATCCGTGGGATAGCAGCCACGAGGAGCGACAAGCGTTGATGAACTCGAAGCGGGATGAGTACATCCGGCTTAAAGGCGCCTGGTGGGAACGGATGATTGAAGGCACTTCTTCGGCGGAAGAGTTTGATTGGTGGAAAGAGCAGAGAAATAGAATAGGTGAGTTCTTCTGCAGCCCAAGTATCACGCGCATTTACTTACATAGGCGCGCAGAAAAGGATGTTCATCGCACAGACCGTACGATACCCCTATTTGCTGGAGAAGACATTCCCCACCCGGACCCAGATTCGCCTTTTGCGGATACTGGCACAAATGTGCATCTCGAGCAGATGAAGGATATGTTGCTCACATACAACGAATACAACCCGGACCTGGGCTATGTGCAAGGCATGAGTGATCTTCTAGCCCCGATTTATGCTGTCATGCAGGATGATGCAGTGGCATTCTGGGCATTTGTTGGTTTCATGGACAGAATGGTAAGCTCCATGGCAGTCAATCCTACTTTTTATCATGCTGATGCGTACAAACAGGAGCGGAACTTCCTCCGCGACCAATCTGGCATGCGTGTACAACTTCTCACTCTAGACCACCTCGTTCAACTCATGGATCCTCAACTCTACCTCCACCTCCAATCCGCCGACAGCACGAACTTTTTCTTCTTCTTCCGGATGCTCCTGGTCTGGTACAAGCGCGAATTCGAATGGCCAGACGTCTTACGTCTCTGGGAAACACTATGGACCGATTACCTGTCCAGCAGCTTCCACTTGTTCATCGCACTTGCAATCCTCGAAAAACACCGGGACGTCATAATGGACCACCTAAAGCAGTTCGACGAAGTCCTAAAGTACAGTAAGTCCACCCAACCACTTCCCAGTCCTTATAAGAAAAGTCTCTAACACGGACACCACGCAGTCAACGAACTCTCCAACACAATGGAACTCATCCCCATTCTCACACGCGCTGAATCCCTGTTCCACCGCTTCGAACGAGCCGTCCAAGCCATCGACAAGAAAAACAACTTCCCTGCACCTGCCGCCCACCAACGCAAGCCCACACAAGACTCCACCACCAGCACAAACAACAAAGGCAAATCACCCCAACGACCCCAAAGCACCGCCTTCAGCAGCGGTGTCAGTGCCGGCCCCAGCTCAGCCCCTGACAGTGAAGGAGAAACGAAAGTCGTCTCCCCGGAGCTGAGGGAACTGTTTCACAAGGACATCCCATGGGCTCGTAAATCGCCTCCGAAACAGCAGCAGCAGCAGGAAGAGCCTGCAAAGGGAGAGTCGTCATAGAGTCAGTATACTACCGTGCTCTCCAGTCTGGACTAGCTTGGACGCCTATTGTCCAAATCACGAATTATGCCCCGCTTTTTATGTTTCGTTCATTTTTATAACTCCTCATTTTGTATCATGTAATGAAATGATTGACGGATGCCTGCTTATTATCTGGATATTGATTGCTCGTTCGGGTTTGTTCGGTTCGGTTCAATTGGTATGGTATGGTGGCGTTCTTTTCCCCTTTGATTTCTCGTTCGCGTACTGCTACTACTATTTACTTACACTTGAGCTCTTATCTACTTCCTTACTAGTACCTCTGACATCAAGAATCTACTGGTTCAACTTTAAACGGAACATGAATAGAAGTGGTAGTATCAAGAGATTCAATATAAATCCCTCACTATGTACTAAGTAAGTAAGTAATCAAACAAGCCAGCCAGCCAGCCAGTCAGTCCTTCTTTCTATCCAGCAAGAGGGACAGACGGACGAACGGACGGACGGACGACACCAACGACAGCAACAACATCAACAACAAAAGACCCAAGCCTACCTAAGGGTATCTATCTACATACAAATCAAGGGCTAAATATAATAATAATAAGTGAAAACACGAACAACAGACAGACAGACAGGAGTCAGACGAAAGTAGAATAGAAAATGCGGTCAACCAGGACCGAAAAGTTGAAGAAAATCATATCCCACAATAATTGGGAGGAATGGGCGAAGAAAAAAAGAAGAAAAAGATATGATAAAACAAGAATGAAACCCGCTGATGTATGCAATGGTGGGAAAAAGATGAAGATAGCATAGCCAAGACAAGAATGATACATGTCTTGTTATGAGAAGGTGGAAAGAAAGAAAGTGTAACGTTCGCCCGATAATGCAACCGAAAGAAGATGGAAACGGACAATGCATGTAGCTGTCTAACACTTTTAGTACCCCGTGTGTCCAAACCGAGAAACCCAGGAAAACGGCAAAACGCCAGTACTAGTAGACAATGCAGGTGAGAGGAGGGGCGGAGCGTGTGGGAGAAAGAGTGTGGATGGGGTGGGCGTTTGGAAGGATTAAGATTAGGGTAAAGGTGTGAGTAGGTTTATCGTTTTGCAAGTCCGCGTAGTGCGACGCGTCTGCTAGCACCCGCCATTCCCAGGTCGCTGATACTTCTCGACTTGGGGATGGTTGGAGCCTTGGTTGAAGCAGGCTCCGGGTCTTGGGTTGACAGGCCATAGTTGTATGGCCTGAGGGACGAGCTCCTCCGAGCTTGGCCAAGAACATCTTCAACCCACGCCTCACTCTCCGGGCTGATCGAGACATTTCTCGACCGCGGCTTCGGCCCTGCAAGGCCGAGTGGGATGGAGTGAGAGTTGCTACCTGCAGCAGTGGTCGAAGGAGAGTATGATCCGTGACGGAATTCACTGGCTGACGAGGCAGCGCCCATGGAGGCATTGGATGAGGCTGATAGTCTTCTGCGAGATGAGACTGTCGACATCGGCGAGTACGAGGCAGTGAGTGAGTCGCCAGCTGCCTGCGCCGCCCGAAACTCGGTTACATCCGACACATTCGAAGTACGTCTGGTCTTGCGCACAGCCAATGAAGAAGACGGCCGATTGCCAATGACAGACCGCGGTCGGGAGGGAGTGCGGCGCCCACTGACGGAGTACGTGGGAGAGGTACGCGTGGACAGACCCTGGACTTCGACACGAGGGGTATCTGAAACATGCCGGCGTCCATGGTGGATGGCATACTCCCTCAGGTATTCAGCCAGGTCTGCCCACCCACCGCCAACTCGGACCATAACGCGTTCTCCTTTTTCACCCACTGACCGAACAAAAAGCTTGGTCGGGGCAGACTTTCCACCTCGATGCAGGTGGTAGAGCTTCACAGAGCTCTCCTCTGGGGCGTGAGCGTGAGAATACCTTCTGCGCGAGGGCGCAGCTGTCAGGGTCAAGGATGGCGTGGGCGTGCTGCTCCGGGACGGCGTTCCCTGGGGTGATATGGAACGGAATCGTTCCCTAGCCTTCAAGGGAAGTGACGTCGCCGCAGACCCTGCATCAAAGTCTTGGCCATCAGCTGACATCAGATGGATCCGAGCAGGAAGGGTCGACAAGATAGAACTGATTTTCTCGTCGAGATGATCTTTGGTTCTTCTCAGCTGCGAGCCTGGAGTGGATGGTCGAGATCCGGCCCTGGAAATAGCTGTAACCGAAGACGTGTCATCGCCAGACCGGGCGTTGGATCTATACGCCCCAATACTCTCGAGACTCGGATGCGAAGTCAACTGTCTCCTCAAGCGGTTGGTGCTTGAGTGTACAGGCGGTTCCGGTTGCAGACCACTACGGTTTGCATTCTTCGGAACGGAGCCCTTCTTGGGCTCCCAGGCCTTGGATAGAACTTTGGCGGTGGTGCCATTGGTGACCGGTCTAGGGCTGCCTTGACTCGGAGCATCCAAAGGCTGGGTTGCTGAGCGCTGAGCGCTATTGGAGGGAATGGTGAATTTGCTGATGTGTGCAGGCAACAGTGCCCTTTTCTGGCCCAGCCGTAAATCCGCATACACGTCCGTGGACTTCCTATTGGAAGCGACGCCATCCAGGTCACTGCCGCTTTCGTCATCGTAATTCATCTCCAACCTTTCGTTGATGAAACGCTGCAATGGAAGACTGAGGTTTCGGTTATGCGCGAAATTGGCCCGTGGGGATGGCTTTTGGTTATCCAGCCGTAGTAGACGATCTTCTCGCAACGTGTGATCGCTCCCAGGTGGTACGGGGTCGGATGACTGGTAGCCATCCTGGAAGGGTGGAGGAGTCTCAAGCAGCAGAGGCGTTCCATTGGAGGAGGATGTACGGGGCTCGCGAATCTCAGGGCTGGAGACGAGTGATGGATAATCCGAACAAGACGAATCAGTAGACGTGCGCCGGCCTCGAGATTTTCTTTTTTCCTTTTCCAAGGATAAGCGTCCTGGTCGAGACTTTGATAGTTTGATAGGACTCTCCAGAGGCTTTTTGGGCGTATTGCCACCACGGGACTCTTCATACACATTGTTTGTGGAGTGACTTGTGAGCTGCTCATCAATTTTAGAGATTGCCGAGCGGACAGGAGACCCAAGGACAGCATTCGCAGGCACCAATTGACAAGAGTCTTTCCAGCTTCCTGACTGTGCAGCAGGACTATCAGCGGAATTGGTTTGGGCCGCCACACTGACTGGGCTAGCAACTTCACTTTCAACAGGAATAAGCTGCCGTTGCTCGCGGCTTTCAAACACGGGACTAGGGCTGCGAGCATCAATCGGTACCGCTTCCTTATCCGCGGAAAGCTTTTCCTGTTGGCTGAGAGGCGATTGGACTGGACTGGTTCGTCGACGTACGATCACACTACCGGCATCCGATGATGGTGTACCAGGGCTGGCAGGGGTCTGCAATTTCACTTCGGGCGAAGAATGATGAAGTACGTCAGACCCCGACGCCGGCATAACATCGGCGTACTCTACCTTCTCCAACAATGCAGGCGCATCATCTGCAGCCTTCTTGGTAGGGTCGGTTGAGACTGCCTCGCGAGCCTGATTATCTAAAGAAGCCCGGGGTGTCACGTCTTCAAGTGGGCTCGGACAGGTTTCGCACAAGCTGACAGATGGCACAGAAGTGATCGCCTGTTGAGGAACAGGCGGCAAGAAATGATGCTTGGAATCGGGATGATCAGGAGGCGAGTCATTGCATGCGTTCGTGTCAATACTCGTCTCCGGTCCCTCCAGAGGCTGGGTAACGTCCGAAATGACCGGCTGAAGCGCCTGGGTATCATCCGACAGGGCATCGATCTCTTCTAGGCCATCGGGAGAGGGAGCAAGGGCGTTGACGGTGGAGCTAGATGCCAAGGGTTCCTGTGGAGAGGCAATGGACACAGTGCTCTGAACAGGCTTGATCGAAGAGTCCGTCGCATCGGATGTACCGGGAGATGCAAGGTCGTCGACCACATTATGAGTAGCAGGTATGACGGTCGGTTCCGACGCCGTTGTTTCCTTATCATCCTGGGCGTCATTCGAGGGTGACGGCTCGACAGGGCTGCTAACTTCTTCCTCGGCAATAGTCTCCATTGGAAATAGATGGCCAGCCTGTGACACGGGCGCAGACGTATTGAGGGCCAGCTTTTCGGGTTCTCTAATCTCGGGTGGTGCTTGTGTCGGCGCTGTCTCTGGTGCATTGTATTGGGCATCTTTTTGAGCAGTGACAATCGACCGGCGCCATTCGTTTTCGACAGTACGTCGTTCGGCTTCCATGACCCATGTTCCGAATTCTGACTCGATAGCCTCTAGTTCATCAATCCAGCTCTCGGGAAGTGAGTCCTCACGTCCTTCCAGCGCATCGAGTACGCGGTCCAATTGTCGACCAGCAGACACAACAGTCAGTTCCAGGGTAGCCCTTTTGGCATGATAGTTAATGCGAGAGTACAAGGGGCCATCTTCGTCAGGAAGAGTGGGCGACTTGATCAAGTCCAAGGCAGAATCCAATTCCGAGCGCGCCAGACGCAATCGCCGGAGCAGTTCAGGTACCTGGCGCAGAACCAACAATCGGACGTCCCAGGTAGACAAGAGACTGTTCAAGCGCGAGAGAAGCGGCAGAGCGCGGAGAATGGTGGCGGTGATGACGGCCGTGAAGTCACTGAGTTGGACATAGCTGAGTGGTGGAGGCACCGATAAGGTGCTATTGGCGGACGAAGGCCGAGACCGGGCTGGAATGTGGGCATTGAGGACGTGCTCTTTAAGCTCATCCACATCCAAGACATCCATACCATCCCGGATCTCCTCAATCCGCTTTTCATGCTGATCTACTACGGCTTTAGGAAGGCTTCCGCAGTACTCCTCCGCGGCAGCGCCTGGAGGGGGGACGAAGCCCTTGCCTAGTTGAATGTCACTCCGTTTCGGCCATTCCCAAGACTGGATTTCTTTGTACCATAGATTGAGCTTCTGGGCTGCAATGGCTGCGCGGATACCGAGGGCGCGCTCCGCTGGGGAAACCTGGGAGATACTTTTGGAGAGGATATCGTGGGCGGCCTGTTCATTCCGGGGCACGGCGTCGGTTGCGGACAGCGCTTGGAGGGTTGATTCGGGAGACAGGTTGCCGAGTAAGGGATCGAGATTCTGATAGTCCAGCACCACCGGACGGCCCGGAGATTGGGACCGCGCGGTGGTGGGCGCACGAGTGGGTGGGTGAAGGGGGTTGACGCGACTGCTGGCCATGTCGGAATAGAACGGCAAGCTCCGGGAGGACGACAGCTCCCAGACAAGCGGGTCAGGTCAGTCGCGGAATAATCAATAACGGGTTCTCGGTGATGGGGGTCGAGCTGTAGTATCAAGTGTAAAAGAGAGTGGGTGTAGCTGAAGAGCGAGCATGCTGACGCGATCCCGCCAAAGCTATATAAAGGTGACAGCCAGAAGGTCGTGGGTGGGTGGGTGGGTGGTGGTGAGATTGGGGATGAGCTGGTACAATCGCGATCACCGGATGGGAAAGTTGCGGAGGTGCAGTGAATGAATCAGTAGGTAGGTAGGTATATGTCGGAGCACCGTGAGCAGACAGGACACCGGGGGAAAAGGTCTGACAAAAGAATGAAGAAAAGGAACTAGGGCGAGAAAAAGAAAAGTGAGGGAATAAGAACTCTGGAGGAGCAGAGTTTCGGCGGATGATGATAGATCACACTGCAGGGCCTCAAAACGGCTGAGGGGAGCCCAGGGCGAGGGAAAGTTGGGTGGCTGCAGGAAGAGCCCGATAGATAGATAAAAAGAACGAGGGTGGGATGATTAGGATGATCGGAGAGACCAGCTCAGGTATTGGGCCCAGATGGAAAAAGAGTGACGAGACCAGAAATGGCGACGATGATTCGAAGACGGGGGGGGGATATGCAGAGGTGAGTTGGTGATGGCGTGGACGGAGACGCGCGGGTTTGGCGATGCCAGAAAAAAGGGTGGAGCCGCCGCCAATCGATTAAGGGGGAATTTAAGACCAGACCAAGTTACTAAGTATACACTCCAGTTAGCTAACTGACTAACTAACAAACACCAATTAACTACTGAGCTGTGGATTCTCCGTTAAGATGTCAGTCATTTTATTTTTATTCTCTTCTTCTTCATTATTATTATGATTATTATTTTTGTGATCATTTTTATGATTATTATAATTATCATAATTATTACATTAATAGGCTACCAGTATTATTACTGTGCTGGCCCTGTGAAATTGGCGACTAATTAGCCTCACCATCTGCCAACTGTACTACTTCCCTTCCCTTTTCTCCCCTTCTCATTCGCGCCTTGTTTTCTTTCTAGACCAACCGGAAGTAATCATCCTTCCCCCCTCCCCTCACAAAGCGAGAGCAGAGAATATTCAAAGAAATCTCGATCGATGCAGCATAGTTGTGATCTCATGTATCCATCCATTCTAGGAGGATGCCAGCATTTCCAAATGCACATTTTCCTGTGCGACATCGTACTTACAGAAGGGAAAATCTCCCACCCCCTCCTTAATGTCTCACACACGAGGATCCAGTCCCATGCAGCAGCAAAAGGACAGACACATTCCCCCTCGGAGTTGATGCGGGTCCTTCTTCCCCCGTAAATATCCGCTGTCTGACTTTTGTTCTGTGTACGGTCATCAGAATAAATGGCCGTGCCTCTGTTTTAATCCGTGGGAAATCAATGGAATTGACAGTCCATGGGAGTGCGGCCCCAAGTGGTCGTGCACGATGAAAATAATAAAATTGACTTCGACCGCTTGTCAATAATCTCTTTCTGTTCTTGCTTCTGATTGCTCGAGCGCAGAGTTTATCATACGGATAGCAGATCAGTGATCGACCCTCCCTTGCATATCGTATCTGGCTGGTTATTGGAATTTGTGAGCTGCCTTTGGGGTCTGACTGTGTGTCTGTGTCTCCCTTCCGTGCACATCCGCCTACCCACGTACCCTAACACACTTACCCACTGTGTCTTGCAGCCGTTGAAGTGGTCTTACCTTCTTCGTTCCTCTATATCCGAGGTTAATCGTGTTTGGTCCGCCACTTCTACTCGTTCATTGACGTGTACTTTGCTACATTGCGACTCCAGCCGGTTGTTGTCGTGGTAGAACAAATAGCTACCAGGCGACAAGGCAACCTTTCCCTTCGTGAGCCTCCACACCCCTCCAGGATCAGGCAAGGATCCGAAAGAAAGGCATAAATAAGATACTATACATAGGTCGGTCCTGCGACAAACAACAGAGCCCCTCAGTGAGTAAGTATTGTAGTCGAACTCCCCATTAACAGGGATACTAACTCCTCAATGGAGGAAGATCCTTTGGTGCCTGGACTTCCCTTCCCAAAAGGGAGTAAGGGACGGACACCCGTTCGTGATCCCTTGATATTGGAAGAACCTTACCATACAGTCGTCTACAACTGTGTCAGTAAGGATGAGACATGTAAGGAAGATGAAGCAATCGAGGAATGCTACGAACCACGTGGGAGACATCCCCATGGAACCATGGATACGACTGTTACTCACTAACTCGGCGGCCGCAAGGAGGAGTGAGAGAAGATGGTACCTTGCAAGTCCTAGCACACAGATCAAGTCTAGGCCATAGACACTCTATGATTATGAATCCAAAAATAACAAGGTTGGTCCACTGGAAGCTCAGTCTCAGTCCGAGATGGAGTCGATGAGGCGCTGAGCGCCACCCCGAAGTATGCGGAGATATGTCCGTGAGAGATTACTTGCTCACAGCCCGTAGACAGACTGAGTTTGCTTGATGTTTCATCGAAATAACATGGAATCTTCTATGCAGTTGTTATTGTGCTTGCGCTGTTCGTGGGCAGTAAACAGCTTGCGCAGCTTACAGCTCCTTTTGTAGCTCTTGGTGAGACCAATTGAACATGCTAATGGCAATCAATCATCCGAAGTACCCCCCCCCCCCCATATAAGTCTCATTGTGTAATCTCCATCAAGGAGATTCACATACATAGCTGAATATCAATCACCGACGTAACGAGTAGTCTGTTTATTCCCGCCGCAATGGCGATCCCCTTTTTTTGCGCGAAGTTTGGTTCGCGGGTTAGCGGGAAATCCCCACCGGCGCGGCCGATCCCCGAACTTATCATCGATAAGGCACCTCTGCTCGAGTCTCGACCCGTCTTCGGCTTCAAACCGGTGGACTAGCGTAGCATCACATCTCTATCCATGCAAGTAATTCCCTGAAATCAAGATGCGTTTTCGAACCCAAATAGCCAACGCGTCTATCTTCTCCAGTAAGTGACCTTCCCATCGCCTATCCCTTTCACCTAAGCTCCCCCAGTCAAATCAAACCAACCGTGTCTCATCAACCGCCGCCATCACCATCCCATACAATCCAAGCAACCCCCCATACTAACTCCACATTCCCCTCCTCTCCCCAGAACTAACCGCCTCCCTCTCCTCCCTGGGAAAGGTATGTTGGATGCGTCTTGAGAAAGACTTCATCCGCTTCACCATCATCCCCGACCAAGGCACACAAGTATGGGCTCAACTCCCAATCGTACGTCTCCCCCTCAACTTCCCACTCTTTCAAACGTAAACTAACGATCACCAGGACACCATCTTCGAAGAAGAATCCTACATCTGTGAATCCAACACCGGAGCAATCAACCTCGAAGTCCCCATCGGCGCTCTCCACCGCGCCCTACGCTCCGCCGTATCCGCCAAACTATCCAACCTGCGACTGACCAAAAAGGGCAACGTGCCTCTCCTAGCACTGACTATTCGCGCTACATCATGGACAACGACATCCAATGCCCTCGACATCCCAGAAACAGCAGCAGCAGCAACAGATCACTCCTCATCCACCATCGACAACAGCGCCACAGCCACTACTAGACTCTCCGGCACCGGACCCCGAGAACGCGAAACAGTAATCACCCAAGAAATCCCCATCAAGGTACTCCACGAATCCGCCGTGGAAGGACTCCACCAGCCACGGTGTCGAGATCCAGATGTAAACATCCTTCTTCCGAGCTTGATCCAGCTAAAGAGTATCTCGGAGCGGTTTACCAAGTTAGCTACGACGAACTCTTCCAATAAAACCTCTGCTGCAGCAGCAACAGCAGGAGGGGCCACTTCAACAACAACACCATCACTATCATCACCGAAGCTAGAACTCTCCGCTAACATGCACGGCTCGCTCAAAGTAGCCGTCGGGACGGACGCGTTCCGGATCTCGAGCGTCTGGACGGATCTGTTGAATCCGAGTCTGGATCCCGGGCAGTTGGACGAGGGGAGGGAGTTGGGTCAGTTGCCGAGTGAGCGGATGAGGGAGGTGCCGGCGGATGATGAGGCTGGGTGGGCGAAGGTGAGGATTGATGGGAAGGATTGGAGTCGGATTTTGAGTGTGGGGAGGTTGAATCCGAGGGTCGTTGCTTGTAAGGATTCCTTTTCCTTTTGCATTTACTTCGATGAGAACTTGGGGCTAATAAATGAATGGCGATAGCGTTCATTAATGAGACAGCTCTGGTGCTGTATGTCTTTTTGCCGGGGAGTTGGAATGAGCAGGATTCGTGTTTGACGGTGAGTTACTCATTCTCTTATGGGGTTGGTTTGGGGTGTGGCTGACTGTTTTCCTGTAGTATTATATTACTTCTTATGCGGTTTAGATGGAAATATGGAGTATAAACATTATATTATAATTACCTTACGGATTTACAGAGATCAGTGCTCATGCAGGGATACATGCATGGCAATACGTATATAAAAGTTATCTAGGGCTTAAGGTGCCCAGAGTACTACTTTGGAAATATAACTAGTAAAGCATCGTATTAATTAATCATGCACAAGAGCCATATAGTACACTTGCCACGAGGCATCATGATACCTCCGACATCAAGTTCGGTTTCGTCCATCTCCATAATCCGCATCATCAGAGAGAACAAAGGAAAATAGAACATAGAAAAAAGAAAAAAAAGAAAAACATAGAAATAATAAAGACGAATAAACCATAATATATGCACAAATACAACATACAAGTAATAAAAATAATAAAGAAAAAGGGGTTGGGTTCATGCAAACAACGCCCGAAAGAAGCCGTCTTGCTCTCGGAGAAGACAGCATGCAAGACTTTTGAGGGTCTAAAAACCAGGCAAAAGCCAGGACGCGCTTCATAAAGTGTCAAATGCAAATGGTGAATCGAGGAGATTCGTTAGACATTATCGGATAGTGAGGTGATATAAAATAAGCCGACACTGGGTCCGGATGTAATGGCCGCAGTGTTTTGAGGTTCCGTGGACTTGGCAAAGTGAGGTGTAAGATGGGATTATTTTGCCATTACGTCGACATAGCGCCCCTTCTTCTTTCCTTTGGCGGCTGCGCCCTTGCGAGCCGTTGGTGCTCCAAGCAGGTCATCGATGGAGCTGGCATTGCTAAGGGAAGTTGCTGGCCTTGGGGGTACTGCTAATCCGCTTGGAGGCGTGGAAACTGCGGCACCAGTAGAGACGGACCGTTGGATTGAAGGCGGGGGCACACCCAGAGAAGACAGAGCTGGACTGCCCGGAGGAGGAGGCATTCCTGTAGTAGAAGGCGGCCGACTACTGGGAGGCGGCATCATTGGGGATGCACTGGCCGCAGGTGGTGGTGCTGCACTGCTACCGCTGGCCGTTCTGCTAGGAGGTCCTGAAGCACGCGGCGGCGGCGGGGTAGCGCGCGCAGCGGTAGCGCTGTTGGGATCCTTCTTGTTGACCCATTTCTTCAGATCCTTGTCGTAGTAGAATGAGTTCTCCTCACCAAGCTTGGCTCGGATAGGCTTGTTGGGGTTCAGGTCTTCCTTCTTGCCACCAGCAGCACCTCCAAACCAGCCTCCGAACCAAGACTTCTTAGCGGGTGCAGGTTTTTGGGCTACAAGTAATAGGTTAGTATAGATCTCATCTTGAACAAGTTGACGAGTACTCACCATCCGCTTCTGCAGCCTTTCTGAAAGCTTCATCCGCTTCGCGATCCTTGCGTGCCTTTTCAGCCTTCTGAATGGCTGCGGCACGCGCGGCGATATCATCATCGTCATCATCATCCATAAAGGACTTCTTCTTCGCCGGCTCTTCTTCGTTGACTTCTTCCGATGGTGCCGCTGCAGGTTCTGCGTGGCTTTCAATGGCAGGAGGCTCATAACCGCTGCTCACGCCTGGAGGCATATAGCCACCCCCGTCTGAAGGAGCCTGGTTCATGAATGGCTGGTCAAAAGAGCCATAACCTGCGGGCTGATACGGAGATCCGCTGCCGTAAGACTGTTCTACAGAACCAGTCGAGGCTTCGGCATGAGCTTGAGGAGCCAGGTCTTCCTTGACGGGTGCAAGAGGCATGTAAGACGTTTGAGGAGGGGTCGACTGATAACCAACAGCCGGCGGGGAGTTGTACAGCATTCCTCCTTGGTACATGTTGCTCTCAACCGGAGTGGAAGGTTCCTGCGAGCCGCGTCGCTGGGCCAAACCAAACCCATAGGAAGAAGATCTTTGAGAGTCGAGAGACGATCTGCCACGCAACTGTTCAGGCGAAGAAGTTGGAGCATACTGGTTATTTGGCTGGTAACGTGACGGGCCACTACTGTAGCTCGGCTGCGCAGAGTACGACCCGTAGATATCCGACACCGATGGCGAGCGACTAACAGTAGGGGTACCTGCGATCTTGGCAAAGGGGCCGATGTCTCCATCGCCAGCCTTTGCTGAACCGGCAGACCCAGCTTCGTTGTCCTCGCCGGCAACAAAACTGTTGAATTTAGCCCACATTGAGCCAGAGACCTTCTCCATGCTGGGTCTGGATATCCAGGATGAGCCTCCGTCGCTTGTTGTTTGTCTGAGACGTGCGGAAAGCTCGTCAACACCGAAGTACAGGTGCTGATGTTGATAGGGCGATGGCTTAGTGGTTGCCTTCAGGGTAGCTGCAATCGCATCACAATATTGCTGAGCTTCCGATTTGCGGCCTTGATCCGCCAAAGACCACGCATACACCAACTTGAAAGCAAGCAGATGGGGAAGCGTCGGCTTAGGAGAAGCCGAAAGAACAGAGGTGGCGTACTCATAAGCTTCGGTCAGAAGAATAGAGTCCTCATCCTGTAGAGCAGCGAGAGACAGGTGCTGATGATCAGCGCCAAGGAGGACGACGCTTGCCTGCGGGTCATCCACCCCGCCGAACACAGCAGCTCTGGAGAAGATGAAGCAAATGTGCGCAGCCTCGGTCCGGCCATACGACTGTAAGAGCCTTCCAAGAGCTAATAGCGCCTGGTAGTCTTCTGAACTGCGGTTACTCAACACCAGACCGAGGGTATCTCTCCAACTGTCGAGGCCATCCAGCGCATTCTTAGATGCTCCTTGTCCATCAACCTTGCTGACCATCTGCAATCCAGCTCGGGCAGAGGGGGGTACGAGCTCGTCAACGCTCTCTTCGACATTGCCGGCAAAAATCTCGTAGAGCGCTGCAAGTGATTCTGTGTTACCAGAGGCAGATCTCACTTCGCGTCTTACGAATTCCTGGACAACCTGCTTCCACACAGATTTGTCCATTGTTGACGCTATGATCATGGCATGTCCCCAAAGGCGATGATCAACAGCGCCCCAAACGGCTTTTTCACGCTCACCCACCAGAAGGCTGTTGCGAATGCTCTCGACCGCTTGAGGATCGGCGGCATCGGGACGAGAAGGAGCATCCAACGGCTGGGTTGTGCTGAAGGATGGCAAGCCATTACCATAGGGCTGTGTGGAGTCAACATCCTGCAAATGCGGGAAGATGATTTGGCGGAGG
Source organism: Aspergillus neoniger CBS 115656 (assembly GCF_003184625.1). Classification (NCBI taxonomy): domain Eukaryota; kingdom Fungi; phylum Ascomycota; class Eurotiomycetes; order Eurotiales; family Aspergillaceae; genus Aspergillus; species Aspergillus neoniger. Next base: position 948,151 of record NW_020291132.1, read on the forward strand.
GACTTCTGAATTTCAGGCGATCCTTCCAGAACACCGTCATGTTCAACCAAGACCCGAACGACCTTCCACAGCAGTAGCTTCTCTTCGCTTCTCTTCTGTGGGTCCGCATGCATGTAGACAGTCTGGGGGATGCCCTCATTTTCAAATGCAGCGATCTTGCTAGAAAGCCAAGCAAGCAGATCCTTCTTCTTGGACTTGGATTTCAGCGGCCCCGGATGACGCGCAATAGTATCGGGTACAGGGATCCAGTCACTGAGTTGATGAGTCTTGACCTCTCCAGGAGTAGACTTGATCTTCGGAGTAGCTTGGCCGGCAGAGTATCGAGGAATATGCTTAGGGAAGCAGGAAAGGACTGAGCCACCGAATCCAAACTTGACAATAGGAGCCCCCTTCCAGCGCTCCAGGGGATCGAACTGTTGATCATCGGTAGGAGGGATAAAGTCCAATGACTGAGAGGCAACGCGGTTATGTGCAGACATCGGAGCTGGTGCATAGGGGTTCACAGCCTTGGTGGGAGACCCCGCTCCATGAACAGATGCAGGCCTCTGTAGGGTATCCACAGATGGCACGGACAACCTCGGCCCAAGCGTTTGCTGACTTGGCGACTGTGTTAACGACCTACGCGGAGGAACGAAGGTCGGATCCGATGGGAGCACAGGCGCTGGTGGAACGTTGGCAATAGGGGCAATGCGTTTGGAGAATTCGTCAACATAATCAGGAGGAGCATACTGGTTCCTAGGAGGCGACATCGGCTGCTGCGACATTTGATGCACGCTGGCACCGATGTTGACAGCTTCCGGAACGTGCGCGGCTTCAGGCGGCTGAATGGGGGAATACTCAGCAGGGCCAGTCGAGTGCGATTGTAAGTCGACAGGAGGAACGATAGCTGGCTGTTCCATGGAGAAACGTCGTTGTTCTGATTGCTCTTGAGGACGATAAGAGACCTTTTCATGGTAAGCCAGAGGGCTTGACGTGCGAGGCTGGAATGGAAGTGCAACTCCCTGCGAGGGTGGAGCGGAAGGTTGAGAAGCATAGCGATTGCGTGGCGGGGGAGCGGTCGCCGGGGGAGGCGCCGGCGAATATCTAGGCGATGACGGAGGCTTGATTCCGGCTTGCAGAGTAGGTGGCTGCGGCGAGTACCTCGAAGTAGCACTAGGAGGAGCTGGGCCGCTTGGAGCACCGGGTGCGGACAGGCTTGCATACGGATCTAGCCGCTCAGGCTGCTGAACTTGAGGCTGGGGATAAGCATCAGCCGCTGCCGGGGGAGCAGTGGAAAGGCTAGCATATGGATTGGCCGGCGGGGGAGGCGGATGAGATGGCGCGGGTGGCATTGCGTTGGCACCAGGGGTATACCGTCCCGAGCTAGCTGGCCGAGACTGTGGCCGAGGCGGGGGTAGAGGGAGCTCTTCATAGAAGTTCTTCGGAGCGGCTACCTTGGCGGTCGATTGTGCACCATCCGGCTGCGCTCCCAAAGAAGGTGGCGGCATGGAAGTTGACGGCGGAGGAACTGGAATGCTATTGCTTCGTGGGGGAGGTAGAGTACTACCCGGCTGTGTAACAACTGGCTTATGACTAGCCACAGGCCGTCGAGGTCGTGTGAGATCCTCCGGGAGATCATATGGTGACCTGTAGCCTTCCTTTGCCCGTTCGGCAAAGCTTTCTGCTTTGTTTGCGGTGACATTTGGTCGCGGTGGTTGCGTAAAGTAGTCCGCAGAGGCGGCCATGTTTGCCGGAGGCGCTGCACCAGGCACAGGGATCCCTTGAAGCAAGTCCGACGTGGACGGCTGATGCGGCGTATAAGCAGTTGCTGTTGCACTGGGTCTGACAGAAGACTGTGGGGTCCCGAAAGGACTACTCAATCCTGGGACAGCAGCGCCGGCAGTGGCCCCATTGGTATCCTGGCTCGTCGGTGCCTGTTCAGTCGTAGCTCCTCCGATGTCATCCTCTAGAAGTAGGTCGTCGTCATCATCGAGTTCCATCTGCCACCGCGCAGCCAAGTCGTCTTCGGAGGGAGCAACCTCCGCCTCTTCTTCAGCAAGCTCGGCCTGCCAGCGCGCAGCCAGATCCTCTTCAGAAGATGACTTTTTGACGGTATTATCCGTTGCTGCTGCAGCTAGAACATTATCGAACTCCTGCGCAGCCGGGTCCTCTTCAAATGCTGATATCTCAACATTGTTGGTTGTCGCAGCAGCGAGAACGTTGTCGAACTCCTGCGCAGCCGGGTCCTCTTCAAATGCTGATATCTCAACGGTGTTATTAGTTGTCGCGGCAGCGGAAACATTGTCGAGCTCCTGCGCAGCGGGATCCTCCTCGGGAGATGGCTTTTCAGCAATGTTGTCTGAAGCCGCAGCAGCTAGAACATTGTCGAGCTCTTGCGCGGCCGGCTCCTCTTCAGATGACTCCTTTATACTGTTACCCGTTGCTGCTGCAGCGAGAGCATTATCAAACTCTTGCGCAGCAGGATCCGCTTCGCTCATCGGAGAGTCCAAGGAAACACCGAGGGAGTCCATGACTTGGAAGGTGCTCTTGCGCGTGATATGCGACGCTGGTTGAGATTCGTCCGGAGGCGGAGCACTCTGGACAGCCTTGAAAAACCCATCATCTTCGTCATCATCGCCGGCAAAAATGTTATCGGTCTGACTTTCCTCTACGGCAGTCGGCTCAACTGGCGATTCGGCACTATCATCCAGCAATGGAATGCCCTCTTCGAAACGAGATTCATTATTCTCCGGAGGCACGTAGATGGGCTTCGTCTGTGTTTTCAGCTGGTTGAAGAAATCATCCTCCGCAGGTTCCTCATTGGCAGTATTTCCCCAAATGTCATGGCCGCTCTGGGGCTCACCATTGGTATGTGCGGGTTCAGTCGCATCCTGTTCGCCGGCGTGAGGTGTAGTACTTTGTTCCTCCACACCCATATCTTGCGCGGCGGTAGCCTCGGTCGGGATAGACTCCTCGGCTTGGGGCTGGGCGGCCTGGGCTTCCGTTACTTCGTCCTTTGGATCATCCAGAGGCACATCATCATTGTCCTGAGCATACTCCGTCTGCGGTGCATCCAAACCAGGGGTCTCGTGGTCGTCGCTTATCTCCGGTGTCGCCTCAACATCGCCCGAGGGAGCTTCGGGCACTTCATCGCGAGCTGGTATTTGATCGGGGTTTGGCAAAGACTGGGTGTCAATCATATCCGGGCTAGCTGCTTCTTGCGGCGGGGCAGCAGTGTCGGAATCCGGGAAAGCGATGTCGCTGATCGAATATTCATGCGGTGTCTCCATAGGCGAGCCGAGAGGGATGGTGGTGGCCTCTATCGAGGTATCGATCTCCAAACTTGCCGGGCCAGTCGGAACGGGGGTAGCATTGTCGTCTGATCTGAGCGCCGGATTCCATACGGCTGCCACGTCACTCTGCGCCATACTTGCCAAAAGCTGGGGGTTTTCACTGGGAAGCAATCGTCAGACCCAGGCCGCATATAGGACACGTTTGCAGATGCACTCACCCGGAAACCCGACGGGGAGATAAACCGTAGATGCTAGAATAGGTGATTTACTGGAACATAAAACAGAATAAGAAGGACACAGGAGACCGGGTCCAATAACAAAGCATTACAAGAAGTAAGTGGAGTATAAAATCATGACTGCATCTCCGGAAGTTGTCTTTCTTTTTTGTCTTGGGGGGAAAAGCCAGACAAAGTGCTGCAGTGCCTGGGCTGCGGGCTTATGATGCTGCTGCACACCGGCGCTGGCTGACTGGCTAGTTAATAATAATAATAATAATGACCTGCCCGGCTTTGGGACGCGCCCGTCATCCCGGGGCTGGAAGATTGGTTGTCCCGGGGCGGAAGTGCCACCTTACCTCTTTTCTACACTGGGTCACGTGGTGCATCGCTGATTGAGCTGAATAGATAGAAGATAGATAGAGAGACACTAGTGCTGCATGTTCGTCAACTCTTTTACCAATTTGAGTAGCCATACAAGTAGATCGGACATTCCTCTTGAGAGACCCCCCTTGGTCACCGGATGAAAGCCCGTGCATAATGCTGTGTGAATAGGAAGCCAATAATGCCATCAATAACCATTATCTATTCTACAGCGTATGATTATGTTGCCATTGACTCCGCTGATGACATCGCCGTTTCAGATAACTTAAACTAATAATACGGGCTAATTGACCAGTTGGTCACTGCGCCACAACCGCCCTCTCCTTTGGTGGCTCCGACATCATGTGATCCCGCCCTGTCTCCGCCTGCCATCGCAACCGCTTTAGGCCACCAAGATTATCCCCGTTATTCTCTTTTTCCTCGAATGGTTCAGACTGACGTCGTGGTGGACTCGAATTTTTGGGGGATGTACACTGTGCTGACTATATACCAACCTACTTTGCCTACCTACCCTCATCGCCATCTATAGGTACCTCCGTTTACGCGCATCCGAATTCCGACTGCATAAGTCCGCCTCCCAGCCAGCTATACCGAGCAATGGTGCCTCGGAGACACCTTGGTTACCGCTCGGCGTGACATGACACTTTTCTTGTCGACACAGGAGTCCCCAGATCGCTCCTTGTACATGATACAACCTCTTTGACTTCTTTCCGACTGTCTTTACTATGCCTTCCTCGTCCGACTACCTCCACCCACATGGTCGTGCCAGTATCGCGGGCGACTCTGGTTCCGATGACGACCTCGATTTGGAGGAACTTGATCCGAGCAGCACCCACTTATATGGATCTCCTCGCCGTTCACGAGATGAATCGAATCGCCAACGGAGTCGCGGTCCCGGCATAGCTTTGCGGAACTTGCGGGTTGGCATGGGAAATCGAGTATGGCGACGAAACGCTTCCGGAGCACATGGGCCATCGGAGGACACGGCTGGCCTTCTGGAAGAACGGGAGGAGGACGGACTCCGCAGGTCGCACGCGAGCTCCCGCAACTTCACCGACGATGATGCTCCGCTGCTGAATGAACGCCGGCGTAGCTCCGCTCGCTCGTTGGCGGATTTGGAACGGGTGTCGCAAAGGGGGTCGCGGTTTAGGATTCCGGGGATCAAGGCGGCCAGCTTTCTCTTTGGCTCAAGCCGTACAACAAGATCCGATTCAGAACAGACCGAGACGAAACCGCCGCGCGATGTCCTCGTCGGCCAGATGCAACGAACCAAGTATCCCGCGAATGTCGTATCGAACGCCAAGTACACTCCCTGGAGTTTCTTGCCCCGCACTCTGTATAACGAATTCTCCTTCTTCTTCAACATTTACTTCCTTCTCGTCGCCCTTTCACAGATCATTCCGGTCCTCCGAATAGGTTACATGTCATCTTATATTGCGCCTTTAGCCTTCGTTGTTAGTATTTCGCTTGGAAAGGAGGCGCTGGATGACATTGGCCGCCGTCGCAGAGATGCCGAAGCAAATGCTGAGGAATTTACTGTACTAAGTTTCGATGGGCCTAACGGGGTGCTGGAGGTCGTCAAGAAGTCACGGGATCTGAGAGTTGGTGACGTCCTGAAGGTCCGCAAAAACCAGCGGTTGCCTGCGGATGTTGTGATTCTGAAGAGCATTTCAAACGACATTGTGACTGCTCGTCAAAGCTCTTTGGCGGAAAGACCGGCGGAGGTCCCTTCGCAGGAAGAAAGCTTATTATCGCCTACCAACCCCGAACCTAGCTCCAGCACTGCGACAAACGCAGCTATTGTCTCGTCGGCCAGTGACACATTCATACGAACTGATCAACTAGATGGTGAAACTGACTGGAAGTTACGGTTGCCTTCGGTTTTGTCGCAAGCACTGCCTCTAAGTGACCTTCCAAGGTTGAAGGTCACTGCAAGTGCGCCCGATAGACGAGTCAATGAATTTGTCGGTACTATTGATCTGGGTCCACCGTCCGGGTTTTACGATCCTCATGTCGACAAGAGGGAAAATGGTGGGGATTATGAGACCACTGACCCCCAGGCCACCTCTGCTCCGTTAACAATCGACAACACCGCATGGGCCAACACTGTACTTGCCTCCAACACCGTCACCTACGCTACCATCATCTATACAGGGTCCCAGACGCGGGCTGCCCTTTCGACCTCACCGTCTCGCTCGAAAGTTGGCTTGCTGGAGTACGAGATCAACAACCTAACCAAGATCCTTTGCGCGCTGACTCTGGCCTTGTCCATTGTTTTGGTTGCTCTAGAAGGTTTCCAACCGACAAATGACAAGGTCTGGTATGTTGCAATCATGATCTACCTGATTCTCTTCTCGACGATTATCCCCATGAGCTTGCGGGTCAACTTGGACATGGCGAAATCGGTATACGGGCGCTTCATCGAACGAGACAAGGATATACCAGGTACGGTTGTCAGGACCAGTACTATTCCTGAAGACCTGGGTAGAATTGAATATCTCCTTTCCGATAAGACAGGGACTCTGACCCAAAACGGTGAGTATTTCGATAGGCCGATGCCCGCTGCTTGTTAGCTAACGGAAGCAGAGATGGAACTGAAGAAAATCCATGTTGGGACGGTTTCGTATGCCAATGACGCTATGGAAGAAGTGGCATCCTATATTCGACAAAGCTTCGTCGGTGACTCGCTGACGACTCCTTCAACCGCATTCGGAGCCCAAGCTGGACTTGGTACGGCTCCGCGCACGAGAAGGGAGATTGGTTCCCGTGTCAGAGACATCATTTTGGCCCTTGCTCTTTGTCACAATGTCACCCCTACTACGGATGTAGAAGACGGTGTCAGGGTCACCAATTACCAAGCTTCCTCCCCCGATGAGATTGCGATTGTGAAATACACTGAAGACGTCGGGCTCAAGTTGGCTTATCGCGACAGACAGTCTATCGTCCTTGAGTCTACCCACACAGGGAAGGTCGTTGTTCGGGTCCGCATTCTTGAGATTTTCCCCTTCACTTCAGATAGTAAGCGGATGGGGATTATCGTGCAGTTTGAGACAGATGAGGACATATTGGATTCGTCCAAGAACGACAGTGAAATCTGGTTTTATCAAAAGGGTGCTGATACCGTCATGTCAACGATTGTTGCGGCGAACGATTGGCTCGATGAGGAGACCGCTAACATGGCTCGCGAGGGCTTGCGAACTCTGGTCGTAGGCCGACGGCGACTATCATCACAGCAATACGAAGAGTTCACCACCAAGTACAAGCAAGCCTCTCTCGCTCTGCAAGGACGCGATGTCGGCATGGCCAAGGTGATCAGCGAATACCTGGAACGAGACCTGGAACTTCTCGGCGTGACGGGTGTAGAAGACCGTCTCCAGCGGGATGTCAAACCCTCCTTGGAGCTGCTTCGCAACGCCGGTGTCAAAATCTGGATGTTGACGGGTGACAAGGTCGAGACGGCACGCTGTGTAGCCATTTCCGCAAAGCTGGTCGCCCGTGGACAGTACATTCACACGGTTGCTAAAGTCAAAGACAAGTCTACCGCTCAGGAAACCTTGGATTTCCTTCGCAACAAGACCGACTGCTGTCTCCTCATTGACGGCGAGTCTCTTTCCCTCATGCTAGCTCAGTTCCGGACAGCATTCATCTCCGTCGCCGTCCTGCTCCCGGCTGTCGTTGCCTGTCGGTGCTCGCCAACCCAAAAGGCCGAAGTAGCGGACCTCATCCGCCAGCACACCAAAAAGCGCGTCTGCTGCATCGGCGACGGTGGAAACGACGTCTCCATGATCCAAGCCGCTGATGTCGGGATCGGCATTGTCGGCAAGGAGGGTCGTCAAGCTTCTCTGGCTGCCGACTTCAGCATCACCCAATTCCACCATCTCACCAAACTCCTCGTCTGGCACGGCCGCAACTCCTACAAACGCTCCGCCAAACTCGCCCAGTTCATCATGCACCGTGGTCTCATCATCAGCGCCTGCCAGACCATGTACAGCATCGCCAGTCACTTCGACCCCAAGGGTCTCTTCATCAACTGGCTGATGGTCGGCTACGCCACTGTCTACACCAATGCCCCCGTCTTCTCGCTCGTCTTCGACCGTGACGTCGACGAAGAGCTCGCCAACCTCTACCCCGAACTCTACAAGGAGCTCAAAACCGGCCGCAGCCTCAGCTACCGCTCCTTCTTCACCTGGGTCCTGGTCTCCGTCTACCAAGGCGCCGTCATCCAGGGCCTTTCCCAAATCCTCCTCGACACCATCACCGGCCCCCGTCTCATCAGCGTCTCCTTCACCTCCCTCGTTATCAACGAGCTCCTCATGGTCGCCATCGCCATCACCACCTGGCACCCAATCATGATCTTCTGCATCATCGGCACGGCTCTCGTCTACGCCGCTAGCGTTCCCTTCCTCGGCAGCTACTTCGACCTGCACTACGTCATCACAGTAGACTGGCTTTGGCGCGTCTGCGCCGTCTGCGCCGTCTCCCTCATTCCAATCTGGGCGGGTAAACTGATCCTGCGATCGTGGAGTCCACCCAGTTATCGGAAGGTGCGGGGTTAGCTGTTTACCATTCTATACGTGTCGTACCCTTCGCCCATCCCTACATGATATTTCGTCTCTTGGCTTCTTCTTCTTCTCCATCAAGCATATGGCTATACACCTGTATATCACCGAACCAAAAATCTGGTCGTTACTTGCTCGCTGTCTTGCTTGTTATCCATTGCGTGGTATATAGACTTAGCGTGAATTATATGCGATTCATTATTTTCATCATCAGTAGTACGCTGTCTGTACATGACTGTAAGCCAAGCAATAACTAATTAGTCGGTTGGTCTCAGCCACGTGCGGATTGAGTTCAAGACATGAATGAATGTTCGAGTTGGGAGGCTGGACTTCATACGCCATGTTGAAGAAATCATTGCGCTCGTAGCTGCAATGTCAGATCAGTAATGATTACAGAAAATGCATGTATGTTACTCTTTTGAGAGTCAATGCTGCAGATGTAGATGTAGATATAGATATAAATGTATCTGACAGAGTGAATAAGGGTATACTATTGACACCACTGCAAGAAAACAAGCAGTAGTAGTAGCAGTAGCAGTAGTAAATTACATCAGAGATAGAACTTAAAAGAGACACACACAAGACCATCATAAACCCATTATATAATAAAGTGACGGGAAAATACCCAATTTTTTGTTTCTGTTTCTGTTTCATCTTCAGATCATCCTATATTCATAAACATATACATCATCCACATTGACCAAATCATACATGGGATCAGAATCATGATTCTTCCTTCCAACCCATGAATCAATCAATCAGCCAATTAGTCCTCCTTCGGCGGGGGCGAAAACACCTTCTTGAGGCGCAAGTGGAACAAATCATCAATGACTTCTCCCGTACTCTTCAGATTCTCCTTGACAATAGCAGAAGTGGGACGGGAGAAGAGCTCATCAATCTCCTCGAGAGACTTGTTCTTCGTCTCGGGCATGAAAATAATCTGGTAGATCCAGCCGAGGAAAGCAATACCACCGTAGAATCCCAGGGTCAGACCGATACGGGTCATGGAGTTCATCATGCGGGTGAAGTTGTAGGTGACGATGAAGGAGCAGAGGAAGAGGTTGGCGTCGGCGGTGGTCATGCCGTAACTACGCAGATAAGTGGGGAAGACCTCGGCGGGCACGACCCAGGTGAGACAGGCGTAGGAGCCGAAGAATGCCTGGTAGAGGACGATACCGGTGAGGTAGATGCCCTGGGCGGCTTTGGGGTGGGTCTGGTAGTTGATCTGGTAGCCGATGCCGACCAGCACTAAGCCGATGAAGAAACCGGGGAGCATCGCGTTGGCCCAGTAGCGGCGGCCGAAGCGCTCCATGTATAGCACGGCCGGGATGGTGCCGATCAGGAGGGAGCCACCACCGACCAAAGACATGAAGACACTCTGGCGCTCGTCGAAGCCGATGGCGCCCATTAGTGTGCTCATGTAGTACATGATGGCGTTGACACCGGTGAATTGGCCGAGGAAGACCATGATGTTGGCGTAGATCATGGCGCGACGGGCGCGTGGCACTGTGATGAAGTCCATCCAGGCGTACTTCTTGGTAGCGGCTTGTTCTTCGCGCTCAGCCTCCACGGCCTGGCGCATGCCCAGGAACTCGTCCTTGGCGTCGTAGTCGTTGAACCCGCGGATTCGCTTCCACACGCCGTAGGCTTCCACGGGCCGGCCCTTGTGCATGAGGTAACGGGGACTCTCGGGCAGGAAGATCATACCCACCAGCAGAATGGTCGAGAACACCAGGGATGATCCCAGGATGTAACGCCAGTTACCCTTGACGTCGAGGAAGATGGCGGCCACGGCATAGCCCAGGACTTCTCCGAGAGCGATGTTCAATTGGTACAGTGAGACCAGGTTACCACGCATCTTGCGGGGTACTGGAGTGACGTTAGTCGATGATGGTGATGTAAAAAAGGAAGTAAGGGGTGAAGGACATACCAGACTCGGCGACATACACAGGGACTGTACCACCTTCCAGACCCACACCCATACCGAGCACGAAACGTCCAGCAAAGATCATTCCGAAGCTGATGGCGCCGGCCTCCAAGGCGGCACCGATGGTATACAAGATGCAGGAGACGATGATGGCCATGCGACGACCCAGGTACTCGTTGGCGGGGGAGAGGATGAGGGCACCGGCCACGGCACCCAGAGGCATACCAGCATCCACGAGACTACTTTGGTTGTCGTTAAGGTGCAATGCATCAGGCAGGTAGATGTTGGCACCACTGATCAAGGACTGGTCCAGACCGGAGAGTAGACCACCCATGGAGGCAAAGGCCACTAGGACATAGGTATACACAGATGGGTTGGAGAAGCCCACGAACCAAGAGGGCTTCCTGCCTTGCAGCTGCTCCTCGAGCTGCAGTAACTCTGCATCCATGGCAGCTTCGTTGAATTCCTCGATGGCTTTGGGGTCCTTGAGGACATCGTCCATCTCCAAGGCGGTTCCCTCCTTGTGGTCATCATGGGAGGTGTCCAGGTCGTGTACGACACCCATGATTGGAAATGGAAAGTGCGGTGTGACAGCCGCTTGTGATATTGGAGGGAAGTGTTTTCTTTTATGATATGTACAAGAGAGGTACAATCAGGGCTAAAAGAGCATGTGGGAGGGGCGGGTTATTCAACTCTTTTTGCGGGTGGGAGAGAGGGTGTGAAAAAGAGAGAGAAGATACCTCCCACTACCGGGGCAAGGATCTTCTGTATAGAAGAGAGATAGATAAGGTGGGGATAGAGACACACGCAGAAAGAAGAAAGAGAAAGAGGTAGAAATATCTGGGGAATGCCAGAAGGGGGGTATTTAAAGGGCACACATATCGGCCCATGGGCCTCCTCCTCCTCCTCCTCCTCCTCCTTCTCCAACTACAACTACGTACGACTGAGACTGGCTACTACCTCATCATTCCCCAGAAGCGTCATCGGCATAATGAAGAGAGAGAGAGAGAGAGAGAGAGGGAAAAAAGAAAAAGTCAAAAAAAGAAGCAGGACCCATCATGAGGACCGGGTTTGACTCGTTAGTATCGGGCCGTGGAACCAGTCAGGGAAGCCGACCACGCGAGGGCCAGCCGGGGGGAGGGAGAAAAGAAAAGGAAAAAAAATAAAGGGAAGATGCAGAAGTGGGGAACGGCATGATGGGCAGCAAAACAGAATCAGCAGCAGCAGTAAAGATGTCTGACCATTAAGCAACAACCCGATGGAATGAGTGGAATGGAAGGAATGTCTGCGATGCTGATTCTTCCCCAGAAGAGAAGCGGAGGAGACAATTTCCCCGTGGGCAGCACCTATTACCTAAGCCGGTGGATTCTCGGCGATACTCTGACCAGTCATCGTTCATTGAAAAATACCACCATACGCTTATTCTGGTTAGCCTCGTGGGGTATGTAGTTGCGCCATTTATTCCACTTTTCTTATGGGCGCTCTCTTTTCGGGGCCCCGTGACTCTTTACACTACTAACGGAGTACTCCATACTGTTACTACTTAGTGTCGATTCCCCATAATCCCTGACTGGTCTCGCTATCTTACTCCGATTTCTTCCTTTCCTTCCCCCCCAAAGGTTCCAATCTCTTCCCCGTTCCCCGTTCGACTCTCCACAAGCCCGAGTCCCTCATTCGTTAACTTTCCCCTACACCCCCGACACTAGTCTTAACTTCTTGCTGGGCCGTGACAACACGCGCCCCGGGCTGGAGCGAAACGCAAAGAAGGAAAGGAAAAGTAAAAAGTCAAAAGCATGGTCTGGATGGGAGCCTTCCCCACTTCTATTTACCCCGGCAAAAAGGCCTTCCTGGCCAAGGGAAGAACGTTTACGCCCAGCTTTTTCTTACCTCACTCAAGCAATGCCATCAAGCAACAAGCAATTCAATGGACAGCCAAGACGGCACGGGAAGGAAACATGGTTTTACTGGCAAGAAGGAAAAGCTTGTGGGATAATACAGAGTTTATATTATGATTCTCTCTCTCTCATCTTGGTTAGAGAAGATAAAGGTAAGGTAGACGAAGGCTCAACCAGAGAAGACAAAAGCAGGAACAACTCCCAGAGTCCCCAGTCTCAAGTCCCATGACAACGAAAACCATGGAAAAGTTCAGTCCACTAAGATAGATTAGCTTCCTCCTCTTTGCTCCTCTCTTTCCTCTTTCCTTCTCCCTCTTCAACTTCATCATCCCGCCCTTTTTCCCCCATTCCGCGGACTCCATCCGAATTACCACAAGACCAGACACTAACCAGCAGTCCCCATCTTGCAATAAGCCCCTGCAGCCACTAATTCCTCTTCCTTGCCCCCTTCGTTTTCCCCCACACACCACCACCCCAGCCCAAGGTAGTACGGCGTACTCCGTAAATGGAGTAAAAAGTAAATTAGCCTAAACGTAAACGAAACTAAACAAGCAAAAAAATCCTGCCCGACCATTATCGTTTTCCCGGCATGCCTACCGGTTTTCGTGCACTAGGATCCGCTCCCCCTCCAACATATGGCGAACCCGGCCGACTACCACTCGAACTGCCCGGATTCTGCCCGGGACTGGGAGACCGGCCCCCATGTAATCTAGCTCGCAGTCTTTCTTGGGCCGACGCCGCTCGCTCTAGCCCTCCACCTGTGACTGGGCCCGAGATCGTCTGATACGACCCGGCTCGCTGGCTAGGCAGCGGTCTCGCTGACCCGGTCGGCACACCTGCACCAGGTGACGGACTATGCGGTGATGCAATCATCCCCGACGGTGCGCTGGCCGTGGCGGCTAGAGGCGCCCCCATGTTTCCACCACTGCCGGGTGTCAACCGACCTCGACGCAGACTGGCCGTCTGCGAGGCCGGCGCCGTCGCTGAACCCGAATCTCCCCACAAGTCTCCCAATCCGCCGCCTCCGCTGCGTCCATACGCCGATGCTGCTGGACCGCCGCCGCCGCCGGCTGCTCCTCCGGCCTGCACTTGCGTCGTCGCGATGACCCGTGCCGGCGCTGGTGTTGGCGCTTTCGGATCGGGGGGCAGCCAGTTCGGGAAGGGCCGTGCTTTCTCCGTGTAGTAGGCGCGCAGCACGTTGGAAATGTGCGAGCAGTCTTCGTTTTCTGGATCGTCGGCTTCATCGCCTAGGGTGATGGCTCGTCGGAGGGAGGTGAGCCGCGTGCCTAGGTTCGAGATGGCGGAGGATGAGGTCAGGGATGAGAACATGATGGTGTTTCTTGTTCTTCTTCTTCGTTCGTCTTCTTCTTGTGATTCTGGTTGGTTTTATGCAGGTTCCCCCTGGCTGGTCGGAGATGGGGTCTCTCAAAAGGAGGTGAGTTGCTTTAGGTGGGGTCCGCGGTTATCGGGGGGTTCAGGACACGAGGAGAGGCAGATGCTGGTCCGCGGGGCGAAACAAGAGCCGAGAGGATTAGCTGCAGCGGTGAGGAATTAAGGTGCTATTGAACACGGTATCTCGAGCCGACCAGCGTGTAGAAGGGTGATCAGGAGGTATTGGTGCAACCCCTTAGGGGAGGTTTGACATTGATTGATTGATTGACCTCACGGCGGTTGTTGGCGATCCACTCGGTTTCACTTCCCCCGCTGCACGTGAGCTGCTCCAGTCGGTTTCTTTCTAGTTCCTTCACCATCTGACACAGCCAACTGGTGGATCCTGTCTCAACATTTGTAAATTGGTTTCTGACCTTCATGTAGTTGTGATGTACATAGTCTAATGTTGCAGATCAGAACTTTGGTGAACAGTAAATTCATATATGCAATGGCGGGGTATGCATGCCCGATCGCAGCAGAGCAACAGTAATAACAGACACAAAACAACTCTAAACCAGACAACGCCATACAGTACACGAAAGCAGCAGCAGCAACATCAACATCAACAGGAACCCGTGCTTTTATGTTCAATGTCTCACTCCCTTCAAGCCATGATGCTCTCCTTACCAGCACCCTCGGTCTCGTACTCGATCTCAACACGGGGACCCTTCTTCCTCGGCTTAATCTGAGGAGCAGGACGCTTCCGCTTGAATCCAGGCGCAGGCTTCTTAGCCTCCTCATCAGAGTGATGGCTATCGTCCTCATCATCCTCATCACTGTCCTCCTCCTCGTCGCTCTCATCATCATAATCGTCACTGGAGTCTCCAGACCCCTCACCAATCCAATCCTCAATATCCTCCAGATCCTCCTCATCCTCATCAATATCACTAACATACTCAACCTGACCAACACCCTCCTCCTCTTCCTCCTCATCCTCGAACTCAATCTCCTCCCCATCATCCAGATCCTCATCCCTCTCACCCTCTCCACTCCTCTCCAACCCACGCAACACCTTCTTCCAGATCCCCTCCTCAACATTCAACGGCCGATCTCCATAAGCACCACTCCTCAACCGCTCAATCAGCTCCCTCTCAATCGCCCTCTCAATCTTCGCCGCACTCTCCGCCTTGCGTTCCCTCGCCTCCTCTCTCCGCCGAATCTTCGGCGCCAACTTCGTCACCACCTTCTCCCCAAGCCTCTCGTCCTCCTTAGCCAACTTCTTCATCCGAATTGCAACCTGCGTCAACCGCGTCAGACGCTGCTTGCACTTATGCACCAGGAACTTCGGCCAGTAGATCAGCCGCTCGTCCAACTGCTCCAGCGCCTTCGCATAGTTCGACGACAATCGTATCCGCTCCCACCATTTGCTGGGCATGTGCGCCCGTTCCACCGTCTTCATGTACAGGTACATCGCGCCTGTTTCGGGGTCCGACCGGATCGTGGCGTACCGCGAGTTGGCGAGCGGGCACGATTGCCGGTTGCAAAGTCCGCTGACGTTGTATTCATTTCGGCAGAAGTTTTGGTTCTTAGTAGTTCTATTCCAAAAAGAAAAAAAAAATTGATGATTAGCTTTTATTTAATATACTTGTTGAGTATTTTCTCTCTTTTCTCTGGCGGCTCTGGTTGTGATGTATGTGGTAGGCGGAAATTTTTTTTTATAGCCCGGATGGATAGTAGAGACTTACTTGAGCTTGTAGGCGCAGAATTGCTGGTTAATAACCTGCCAGACAATTTCGTCGGACGACATCTTGCCAGATACTTCTCGCGGTGGATTGGTTTTACCCCCGCTACAGTTAAACTTGGTTTTGCTGGGGAGGAAAGGAAAGAGGGAGGTGCTGCTTGGCCGTCAAGGTGATGATTTCTGCCGCAGAAAAAAAGTTGCCGCAGTGATTGGTCACGTGGGGGTCCACTGGGCTGCTTATCGATAAGGATGGTCTGTCCATCCATTCAAAACATTGCAAATGCTAATATATGAGTTGCAACACAGGAATTTGTATAGAAAAGAGTGTTGTGCAATTGGGGTATTGTTCATTCATCACATAACGTTAACATCTATCGTATGTACCGGGTCTAATAAATATCATAGGTTGTGAAAGTAGGATTACCATCCTTCCATTTGCAGTGGAGCTCCGTCCCATTCGGTCCCCGTTCCGTTCACCATAGGCCCGCCCATTTCAGCGTCCTCGCTGCCTCCAAAGGTTTCTTCGCCTGCCATGCCCCATCCCATTGCTTCGAGCTCCCGCACGAAGAAATCCCGCTCTTCTTCCATCATGGATGCGCCTTCTTCACCTCCCATCACGTCCTTGTACCGGCGCAGATGCCACCAGTGCGTCAGTCCGCGCAGTGCCTGCTCCAGTGGCAGTGCTTCTTCCACCTCCGAGTCGATGTCTCCGCCAGAAAGCCAGTCGTCGCGGAGCTCTGGTCTGCAGTACAGATAGATCGCCGTGATCACCCGCATATTACTCTGTCGCCATTTGCGTCCACAGTAAGGCACCTGTGATTTGAAGAGCTTGAGCGTGTAGAACCGCAAGTGCGGATCGGGGATCTTGAGCCCTTTGCGAAGGATAGTGCTTGACTTGTACTGCACCAGGAGGAGGCATCGATGGGCCTTGTCGCGGGTGATCTTCTGCATGATGTGGAGGTAATTGATCGCTGAGAAAAAGTTGCGGAATGAGAACACGGTAATCGGCTCCTTAGGTGGGGGAGCTGTAGGGTAGCCTAGCTCGTCAACTTCCGGACGGTGAGGCCCTTCCATAAACTCAGGAACAGATACTTCGGGCGACACTCCGCGTACTGAATTGCCTGTGTCCTGGCGATGTCGGGTGATGGGCGGAGGGACAGCTTCGTCGTCACTAGGTGAGGAGTCCTCATCCAGGTCGGTTGTCGATTCCGGCGGTTGGTTCGAGTGGATATGGCAAAACCGGAAGAAGCTTCGTTTTTGTTAGTATATCTAGATAGCTGTTTCAGAGGAGCACCTACCCCAGTTCCTCTCGGTCATTCTTCTGCGCTACTGCCTGATCCACATCCTGGTGGGCAAACATCTTCAGAATCAACGGCAGGTAGTTGGAGTCGAGTAACAACTGCGTCATATACTCGAACTTCAAGATATCTGGGGCTTATTAGCACTTCCTTCCAACACATTCAGATCGAAGTAGCTTACGAGATCTCTTAAACCACTTGACAAGCAGTAATAGAGAGCCGGAGATCGCTTTTCCGGTGATTTCCCGGAGACGAATGTTGTCGAGCTCATCGATGGCGGCTTCGGAGTTAAGATCAATATGCCCGTTGACATGATTGGCTGGGAACCCATTGATCACCGATCCATAACCATCCCTAGATAGGAGGCATCAGTACACGCTAGGCAATGGCAATTACAGGTGTATCACATACCCCATGGCCTGCGCAGCTTGTCCATTGGGCTGGCTCACCATGGCGCTAACATTCGTCAGGATTATCTTCAGAAAGACAATCGTTATAGACTGTAGATGCACCAGTGCTTGTCTCTGCGAGTCGTAAGTAATTGTTCCGTCTCCTGAGGCACCACATAAACTCACGTAGAACGATTCAACGGCATCCAGGCGTTGCTGAATATCCGCATTCTCAGTTTCCTCTTTCGGTGTGCTATCAGTACTAGGCCTCTTCTCGGAGACATTCAAATCTTGCAGCTCATCTGCCAATCCACCAAGGGCGTTCTCGTTCAAAAGAAGCTGGTTTTCATCGGGATACCAGCCGCGGTCGTATTTCATAAAACGCTCTCGCTCTTCCCAGAGTTGCCGCATCGCCCTTGTCATCTTGACATGGGTTGAGAACAGCCTCCCAGCCTCGATGATGGACGCCGGAACATCACTACCCTGCCACTTCTTTCCCACAAGATTATCTTGCAGCTCTGTGGTGCCCTTGCCTCCGAGGTCATTACTTGAATCATCTAGAGGAGGGTACATGAAAGGAAAGTTCTGGTTTGTCTGGTAGTTTTGCTTCTTCCCCGCTTTGCCGCCAGGGCCGATAGGTGACGGTGGAGGAGAGGGTGCCGGGGTAGCGATGTGGACTGGGTGATGGATGATTGAACCACTGCCACCCGCCACAGAAGGGCCAACTCCAGAGAAGGGACCTGCAGAAGAGCCGATCCTGCTGGGATGTTGCGGGAGTGGGGGAAGAATCGAATTATTTTCTAGCTCTAGGGGGACCACAGGAGGTGGCGGATTATATGCAGGATACTTGGATGTGATCTCCTGTCGAAAGTTGTGGTAGTCCAAGGGCGAGGCAGTGAGGAAAGGGGTCCTTCGATTAGTGGCTGTTTTTCTTGCCTCGAGGGTCGGCTCCAGTGCTTCCTTGGCCCCCTTCAATTTATCAGTGCCTCCGAAGAAAAGCAGCAAAGACTTCCAAAATAGAAGAATGACTCTGGTCAGCGGAACATTGGCAGAGTCGTCCCAACGCAACCGCGCAATGATTTCCACCAGGAACACAAGCAGATTGGGCTCCAGACTCATGAGAGTATCTCTCAAAGGGGCATTCCGGGTATCAAGAGCGTCTTGCTTGCGGCCGACTTCCACAGACAAATAAAGAGCCGTCAACACCAGATTTGCTTCTCTCTCCAGAGCAGCAACATAGGCAGGGTTGGCGCCTTCTTGTGCCGTGCTGTCCGCGTCCGGTGCGGAGGAACTGCGGTGCCTCTCAAAGACACAGCATAGGCAGTCCATCAGTGGCTGGATACCTGAGCATTCTTGGAGCAGGCAAACATTCTGTTCAATCCATTTGATCTGAAGTGACTGGCTTTCAGCCTCTGCACCTGGCTGAGGACGACCCTCCGGGTGCTCATCCACAACTCGACCGGCCGTCAGGCCCCAAACACCAGTCAAAGCATAGCATATGGCCTCCAAGGCCTCAATTCGGACAAGGACTGCACGGTCACCTAAGTTATTAATAAGCTGGCTCATAAACGTCTTTCGTAATTCATAAGAGGCGGTGATCCAGGACTGCATAGCACTGTCCACAGACTGGTCTTCGCAGAAACAACTCCATCTATGGTCAAATGATGACTTCATGCCAATGAGCATGACTCTGTCGAACTCGCTGTACTGGAACCATTCCTCGACTTCCTCGGCGAATGGCTGGGAGTCTGCATACTCGAAAGCATAGGCAGGCTGCTCAACCTTGGGCATCTCCTGGACCAGCTGTTTCAGCTGAGCAAGACTCAATGAATCAGATGGCCTTTCCACATGTTGCTGAACCGGAGCTGGAGGCGGTGGCTGTAGAGGGGGCGGTGGGGCAGAAGCATCCCGACGCAGCTCAGGGCGTTTGGGTGCTCTGTGAATCTCTACTGGTGCTTCATTAGGCGCAGTAGATACATTCTGCTGTGACTGCTCCTGGCGTATTCCCTCAGCTACCTCCTCCATCAACTGGTCATCCGAAACGGGACTGATGTCCGTTCCAGTCTGGTCAACTTCATCTGCTTTAACGAAATGATGCTCTTGCATGGCACTATCCGCAGGCTCCGATGCACCATCCATGTTTGTGTAACTATGGGGCAATGAAATTCTAGAGACGACAGATCACAGAAGAAAATAATGAAGTAGTTCAGGAACAAAATCAAGGGTATCAGTTGGAAGTGAACAGGGGGGGAAACCCGGAAGAGGTTAAAAGAGAAGGCCAAAATCCAAGCGACAAGGCGGGGTGGGAGAGAGAATGTCAGAAACTATCCAACATGGTTATTTAGTCAAGAAAAGGACACATGGTGTCTTTTATGGCGGTTCTGAGGCAGCTCTCTCCGCAGTCTTTGTGAATCGACGATGACCACGCGAGGAGTTTCGGGGAAGCTGTCGATCCGCGGGAGCTGGTGGTCACGTGCGAGGAACGCCCCTTGAAGTGGATCTCTCGTAGTAGAAATTAAAAAGCAAACAATAAGGAATTTTGTTCTCGATTCTACGATCCTAAAAGATCCAAACGCTATTATATTGTCCCTGCAACCTTTCTAGTAGTAGAAGTTCATCTTCAAGGCCACAATCACTCCCGAGCACTAGTATTAATTACTTTGTAGTAGTGCTTAGTCCCCGTCTTCCGGTAATATATAATCTGCGGATCTGCATCATATTCGAATTGGTATCATCATAGTCATGTCCAAGAGTTACTATTACTGTAAATCCCTCAACTTTAATAAACTAGTATTAGTATGTTGTACGACCACCCTGCTAACACGCTGATATATAGATGAAGCCTATAATAGTAGTACAGAGATTTGTAATTGTATTATCTGTAACCCTGGGTAGGATCGAACCAAACCGAGAGACTTTCACTTTGCAGGCCTTGTATGCATTTATGTATCAAGGACGGTGAAATCTATGGGTATCGCTGAGATTGGCACGTATATGGGATTGCTCTTCAAATCCGCCGCATTGACATCTTCGAATCGCACTATTCGTTTTTAGATGATGTCTGACCACTGGGCCCTTTCCGCTTCAACTTCCGCTTAGCCTCCCAGCGTTGCCATCCGGCCTCGGCGAGATCTTCGTTCACCACCAAGTCTCTCACACGAAAGAATCGAAAGATCTCGAGATTCAAGGCCCAATCAATCCATCCTTGCGATCGAAGAAGCCCGGTGATGAAGAACCAAGCGAATGCACAAATCACACCTGCGCCACATCCAGCCAGGACCTGCCTGGGGGTGTGGTAGTTTAGGTAAATGCGGCTAACGGCTACTGCACCGGCACCGAGACACAATACCAAGGAGATCAACACTCGCATCCAGAAGTGAAGAGCCGCTCCTGACTGCGATAAGCTCGGGCTGTGTCGGTAAATGAGGAAGAGTGATGCATAGACGGCGAGATAGGCCATAAACTGGGCATGAGAAGATGGCATGCCATAGCCTTTACCCAACATTTCTTTGAAACGTCGTTAGTTCCATCCGTTCGGTATCAGAATGCAAAGATCTCTGTACAGGACTACCTACGTTTTGGTCTTTCCTCTTTGACAATCCGCTTGAGCACGAAATTCAGTGCCTCGCAACCCATCTGACCCGCAAACATCAAGACCACCTCAGCTTCCCTTGAAGCAACGATCAGGGTAGCATAGCTCACGCATAGCGCTTGTGGCACCAAGGCAAGCCAGGCAGAAAGAAAGGAAATTAGATCACTGGGGTCCTATTGCCATTTGGTGGGTTTGGTTAGCGATGGTCAGGCGTTGAGATTCGGGCTACTCTGGCTATTAAGGAGCATTAACAAAGGAGAACTTACGTAGTGGACGTGAGTCAAAGACAAGGACGCCAATGGTATATCAGCCATTTTGTGTGACTCGAAAGTCCGACCGAGATAATGATTGAGTGTTGTATTCCTCTATATAGCCTTGTTGGGAGCTTGCAGACGGCGGGTAGACAAGAACAAGACGCTACCCAGAATTACAATACCAACTGGCAGAACGAGCTAAACCGAATCAGAAACCGGATCAAGACCGATACACAGACATAACGGTTGAGAGACCTGTCCGAGGTAGATGGATGTTGAGATCTAAAATGACCCTGCCTGTTGATCGGGCCGATAATTTTTTTAAATCAGGATGGCGAATGTCTGATTGTGACCAGTCTAGGCGATATCATCATCTTTCCCAGGAGAGAAAAGGTCACGCGTTCTGCGGATGGTGGCATCGCCGCTTTTGAGTCGCAAGTCCAACACCGCCTTGGACAATGGGCAGAACTAAAAGCGGCGAGAAGAATGAGGGGGAGGGGAAGATCGGGGGTTGGCCTCAGGCTGGCAAGGCTGTCGAGTCACCCAAAAAAATAACGAACAATCGAGAACATTTCATTTTGTTTCATTCCATTTTCATTGAATTTCCATCATTCAGTTTTTGAAAATGATGACCAAACTGGGCAGCAAATCCCGTGCCTGATGCCCATCCCATCTTTTTTTTTTTCCCACACACACAAACATGTCCTTTCCTTCTTCTCCTGTTCGGTCCCAGCCAGCTCTTTAGTTCTTGCAACCATCTTCTCTCCTGTTCAACTACTACTGCTGCTGCTGCTGCTGCTGCTGCTGCTGCTGTTAATCCTCTCTTATCTCTATCTCGAGTCATCAAATCATGACGCACTTCCCCCCAAAGCCTCGTTCTGATTGCCTCACCTCCTGTATATCTGTACTACAAACCACTACTAGAATAGACACTGCTGCTTCTTGTCTCCTTCAGTCTCGCCCGACCCTTTCCTTCTTCTGTGTTCGTCTATCGGCTCCACTGCCTCCATGACTATTGCCTGGTCCGCAACCATCGGCCGTACCTGAAAGGTGCACCTCCCTCCGGATCTCCGCCACCGGACTTCCTGATTGATAAAACTATCCCCTCTGGCTACATGCTGATCCATGGACTAGTTATTCTTAATTCTTTGCTCTTTAAACCACCTCTCCCTCACCGACCTTAACCTTTTTTTCCACTTCGATTGCCTCCCAGGGGAATGAATATTATAGAAAGATCGGAACAGTGACACTACCCGGGGTATACTGCGGCCATACCGTTTCGGCCTCGCTTCGCCGTCAGGCCTTCCTTGCCACCCAACACATCCGACAATTTGCGTCGATCAGCTGGGAGGATTTCAAGGCTATTGATTCATTCCTTACACTGCGGCGGATTGTTTCACCATGACAGAGCTGGACTCGTTTCCAGAAGATGAGCGCTCGGTGGAGTTATCATCCATTGCCGCCATCTACCCAGAGATCAAGTTAGATCCGTCCTCGCCATTCAAAGCATCCCTCACTTTACCGGTTAAGCCGTCTGCTCCCCTGCGTGTCTGCTTCCAGCAACAGTCTGAGACAGAGTTCCCCGCCGTCCTAACTCCCCCCACCTCCGTTGATGCCAACGATCCCGGCTTTTCTTTCAAGACAGGTGACCATGATTCCGCTAGCCTCAATCGCGATATTCATACACTCTCACATCTTCCACCCCTCTGCCTCGAAATCGAGCTCCCCCAAGGTTACCCTACCGAAGAAGCGCCCACCTTCAGGCTCGAAACAAGCCCTCCGTGGTTGCCACCTTCCGTATTATTGGGTCTCTTGGATGACGGAAAACGTCTTTGGGAGGAATGTGGCAAGGACCTCGTGGTATATACATATATTGACCATCTTCAGCAACTGGGGGAGTCGGCTTTTGGGGTTGGCGACATATCCGGTGGCGAAGTTCAACTTCCCCGTGAGTTAAAGATCGCATTGCTGGACTTCAACAACAAAGCCGAACGGGAAAGGTTCGAAGAGGAGACCTTTGAATGTGGAGTCTGTCTCGAACCCAAGAAGGGCACGATTTGCCACCGACTCGTGCTTTGTGGGCATGTCTTCTGCGTGCCATGCCTTCAAGACTTTTACAACACTTGTATAACGGAAGGCGATGTCGAAGGTGTCAAGTGCTTGGCTCCTGGCTGTGGTAAAGAACCAAACAGTGCCTCTTCCACCGATGCCCGCCCGAAGAAACGCAAAAAGCAAGATCGAACCCTGAGCCCCAGCGAGCTCCTTCAGATCCCGTTGGAACAAGAGACAGTGCAACGTTATGTTTTCTTGAAACGGAAGAAGAAGCTCGAGGCCGACAAGTCGACCGTGTATTGCCCACGGCAGTGGTGTCAAGGAGCTGCGCGATCCAAGAGGCACCCTAAGCCCGTGGATCCAATGACAGACGACCTCGATGCCTCCGATGATGAAGATGAAGAGGGACCCGTGTTCGACCCCCTAGGGGAGGAAGCTCAGCTACCACCAATGTCCGAGCGTGTGGCCATCTGCGAAGATTGCAACTATGCCTTCTGTTGTGTTTG
Organism: Aspergillus neoniger CBS 115656; assembly: GCF_003184625.1. NCBI lineage: Eukaryota > Fungi > Ascomycota > Eurotiomycetes > Eurotiales > Aspergillaceae > Aspergillus > Aspergillus neoniger. The sequence goes on from NW_020291132.1 coordinate 971,606, forward strand.
CAAGAAGGGCTGGCACGGCGAACTCGTACGGTGCTTTCCTCGCCGCGAAGCAGAGCTCTCCGCTGAGGAGAAAGCAACGGAGGAGTATCTGCGTATGTACACCTCGGCATGTCCGACATGCGATGCTCCATGCCAGAAGCAGATGGGTTGCAACCATATGAAGTGCTTCAAATGTGACACCCACTTCTGCTATCTCTGCTCTAGCTGGCTCTGCGAAGACAACCCCTACCGCCATTTCAACGACATCAACAGTGGATGCTTCAATCGGCTGTGGGATCTGGAAGGTGGAGACGGCATCAACCCCGATGGAGCCGCAGCCTTGCATCGTGTACCCGACGAACTGCTCGATTTCGACGATGGCAGCGACGACGAAGACCTCGTAGCTTGGGAGCTTGGCAGACGACCTCCACCCCCAGCTCCAGTCCCTCCAAGAGTCAACAACGGCGCAGCCGGGGGCAATCGCCATCGTGGAAACAACGCCAACGATCTCGACGCCGCAGGCCGAGCAGCCGCCGCCGAAAGACAAGCTCAAGCACGAGCAATGGCCGAGGTTCGCCGGGGTCCAGATGGCGAGCCTCCCCAAGTCAGACGCCCGGGACTCCAGAGGTTTCTGGACCTGGTCCTGAATGACCGGGAAGACGAATGGGACAGTGACGAGCTAGATGATGATTTCTAGCAACGCCCCCATCATTTCCACGGATTTAACTATAACGGAACCCCCTCCCCACGTCTAAACCTCTTTTCTGGTATCTATACTTCCTTTTCATGGATATACCGTATCACGACTCATGTACGTTTTGCGAAGCTGCCATTTATCTAACTATGACCTTGACGACTATGACTATGCATGCATCCTGCATTAGCGAAAATGTTCATTGGTATTGGACATCCTTTATCTGTTTTGCATCACATTGCATTCCAACATCCAAAGTTCAATTAAAAGCCGTGTTGATCTTCGTTGGCATGTATATCACGATATGTTCTATGTTTCAAAAAAGAAAGCAATTTCCATTAAATCCTCTACTTTGTCACATTCTTCCCAATCAGAACATTACATCTCGATTACACCATAGGGTAAAGTAAGCCATACATCCGTACAAACAACATACACACGCACACACACATCGGAGTCAAAAGATGTGTCCATTGAGACCACGGAAATAGAAAAGAAAATGGTGAGGGGCCTCAGATCCCGAAATATAAGAAACTAAATAACACACAGAAAATAAAGCTACCATCGAGTAACGTAACCCAGTCTTAGATAGAGGACCCCAGCACCCCCTGGACCTTCCTACTTCGAAGAAGATCCATGAACAAACACAGCGCTGTGCTAAACAGTTCCAGTGACATGAATAACAACAACATCAACGCGCTCCAAATAACGCCCCTTTTTTTCATGAATGCGAAGTGAGGAGTGAAACGATCGACGATTCACACGCTCACGCTCACGCTCACGCCTTAATACTTTTCATCATACCATTTTGAATTTTATTATCAGAATTTATTGCATATAAGGGCCAGAACAGAGCCTATACAAGGAGAATATCATCTTCCTCGTCGAGATTCTGCCCGTTTGGACCACTATCTGTAGTGTTCCACTTATACCAGAACTCGTAGCTCATGATGGTGTGGTCTGCGTACATGAGCATGAGCCGGTAATGGCGTGATGGGTTCCAGCCGCGCCAACTTTCTTCGGGTTGGTAGGCACTGCTTGCACGGGCGTGGCATTCAGGTAAGCTGAGCGGGGGTGGTTGGGGGCTGTCGTCATCGGCAGCGGTAGTTTCACTGGGATCGACTTCGGAGTTGTTGATTTCTTCGTTGAAGGAATTCTGTTGTAGCATGACGCTGCTTGATAGAGAGGAGTTGTGTTCGTCGTGACTTAGGTACTTGAACTGGAAGGCGAGGTCGTCGGGCTTGACGTCGTGGGGGATGTAGGGCACGTCTGGTGGAAACTCGAAACCTTGGATGGGACTGACGCTCATTCCTAAGATGGGGATGAGAGGACGATCGCCGTATTTTTCTTGGCTCTCGAGTGGTACAATCCAGTCGACTCGGAATGATATGCCGGTGGTTTCGGATTCCGTGAGGGCTATGACGGCTGCGCGGCCTTTTTGGGATGCGGCGATCACGATGCCATGTTCTGGGACATACTTGACCATGTTGAAGCGATCGCAGGCTCGGATGGAGACGACGGGGTGGGTAAAAGGTTGTCGTAGAGGGTCGCCGCAGACGGCAGTGGCGTAGTTTGCGAATGGATGGGGTATCAAACGGATGTCTGTTTGTGAGAAGTGTAGTATGGGAAATCGGGAGCCTGCTGAATTCGTATCAAACATGCTATCAACATGACAATGTCTACGGGGGTAGAGCTGAGAGTATACCAACTCACCGTCGAGTAGTGGGTATGGGATAGGTCCCGCTGCTGATGTATCGCTATTGTAGGAGGAACTACTGTCGGCATTGTCCAACTCATGATCGGAACTGTAAGTGCCTCCAGCCAGGTAATAATCTATTTCGTCCTCATAGAATTCGGTGCCGGGAGCTTCGCCGCCAAGAGCCTCGAGAAGTGCGAATTGAAGGAACTCCGGTGTGGTCAAGGGACCCGGGCCTATATGAAGAGCGTCAACTCTCTGAACTGTGCGGTTTAGTGACTGGGAATGCCCATTACCTGCTGCATTATGCGCCCCAACATCCACATCGGAGCCGTCGCGGCTTAAGTTGTCGCCATATACAGACCCGTTGACGGCTCGGTGGCTGAATGTGTCGGCTAAATCAGAGGGACGAATATTTCCCGTGGCCGTGGACAAGCCGTTGGCATCGAGATATTCTGCAGACGCGCCATCGCTTGGATACCGACGAAGTGCCGCTGAAGTGCCGTCAGCAAAAGCAGCCTGGGAGGCGCCGTTTCGTCTGCTGATGCAACAGTCGGCTCCAAATATGTCGGGCAAGACAGGTTCCTCTGACTCGATCTTCACTGCGGGTGGGAAGAAGTTGTATATCTGCGAAGCGTTCGGTATCCGACTGTTCGCTCTCGTCAGGTCATAAACGGTCCGGCCGTTCTTTGCCCGGCGAATGGGTGGGCCACCGCAAGCTTCTTCAGTAGACTTAACACGATGGAAGGTCCGCGGGTCGAGGGCAATTACAGACCAGCCACGCTCACTATTACCTTGTCAGTGGTCTGAGTCCTAGTGCTCAAGCTGGGGATGGAGCTGTACTCAGAACGTAGGGTCTCTGGGAAGAACTTGAAAGAGACATCATTGAAGTGATTAACGTTGAATGGGCCAAGACTATCCCATACCCGCCATACAAGCAGCCGATTGTCGATATCTGTGCTGACCATCCAATTGCCGTTAGGGTCGAGATCGCAGTTCAAGAAATCAACACAAGGGATATTAGCGTAATGGCCGGTATAAGTCAGCTTGACATTTCGTGTGCGGTGTCTGGCTGGCATCAGATGCCGCAGCTGATTGAACTGGTCCTTAGTCCTGACCTCCAGCCAGGTCTGGCCGTAATCGATCATATCATCATCTTCGTCTGGGTGATAGCTCGAGCTACTGCTTTCCGAAGTGGGATTCACGAGTGCAAAGGCAAAAACGGTTATGAGACCCGTGTTCGCGCTCACTGCAATGAGGCGGGCGAATTTATGGATAGCCAGGCCCCAGGCACTAGCTTGAACAAATTCCACAAAGAACGGATCCACCTGGGATCCATCGAGGGGACGCTCTTCCTTATTCTCTGCCGCTCGCTTCAAGGCAGAGAAGATGGCCTCGACCCGGTAACCGCAGACGTTGCCGGAATCAGTGACAAGTAACAGAACCTCGTCTCGACCTAAATCATCCACAAGGAGATTGTTGATCGCATGTGGCGAAGCTGGTGCAATATAGCCGCTAGCATGAGGCACTTTCATTACTGGAGTTATTATCATTTCAGGTTTGTTTCCCAGCGTCTGAAACGACCCTGATGGCTCCCAGACATAGATTTGGTGACTACAGGCGACGAACAACAAGTTTCGGCGTTGGGAAAGCGCCATCTTCAGCAGGATTAGCACATGAAACTCACGCAGAATAAGGAAGGCAGCAATAATACCAAGTTGTTCCTCCAAGTGGCGGTCTGAGGAGGGAAGGTATCATCTGCGCTGCAGTTTCGTTCAGCATCGCCAACAGACAGCGGTTCGGATCACGGCAGCAGAAAACATACGAACAGTACTTGGCGGGAGGGTCAGCAGGGCTTGTAGGTCGAGTTGCGCATTGGGAGCAGCTTTCATGACGGTGGAAGAGGGGTAGCAACATACTCTTTTGGACCCTTTCTCGACATTCAAAGGCCGAAGCTGTAGACCTTCTCGAGGCCGCGCTTTTGGCAGCTTACCAGCATCGCTACCGAACGCCATGTCGGCAGTCCGCAGTCGCTTACGGGGAGGATATGGGCTGGATACAAGGACAAAGTGTGCCGAAGTATAGTTCCGACGATCGACCACTCACGTTTGAGGTGTACGGATCGGGGGAAGTTGAAGGCGGGCAAGATGACTACCGACATACACAGGCGTCGAGGGGCAGTTCTGGAGTGAATAACAAGCTCGGTGACATCACATGGAGTCGAACGATGGCCGGGTTTGCTGTCCGAAGCTGCGGCGGGACTGGTGAGTCTGGCCAAGACACATACCACAAGAGTAGATCACCTCCGGGTAGATGACCATCACAAATCGGATTGTGCCTCAAAATAGTCCGGCTGATATGAGGTCACCTTCAGCCCGTCCTGGCTGCCTTAGGCACCAGGCAGCGCACGTGCCACCGGTGGTTCTCCGGTAGCTTCAGCTTCATTTCCCCGATTCATTCTGGGATTCTTTCCAACGTGTTTGATCAAACCACTACTTCCTATTGGGTTAACCCTCAAAAATGGATCTCGTCGCAGGTGTTCGGAAAGAGGGCAGCCGGTTAGTCACCCCAATTCTACCCACCCTTATCATAAGATGACATCCTAAACTAACTGTCACCCCCAGCGGCGGCCGCGGCGATTTCAAATGGTCCGATGTCAAAGATTCCGCGCACCGCGAGAACTATCTCGGCCACTCGGTCATGGCTCCTGTCGGACGTTGGCAGCAGGGAAAGGATCTAATGTGGTACGCAAAGGGAGACGGTGATGACGAAGACCAGGCCAGAAGGGAACGTGAGGAAAAACAGCGCGTCAAAGAAGCTGAAGAAGAAGCGATGGCACGAGCTTTGGGTCTTCCGATACCGCCGAAGGCGTCAGACAATGCCAACTTGGTGCCTCTTGGGGACAAAGATGGACAAAAGACAATAAAGGAGGAGGCTACAGAAGATCGCGATGAGGAAGAAGGAAAGGGCCTTGGGTATGGCTCGTCCCGACGCAGCGGCCGTAGTCGAAGCCCGGGGAGGGATCGAAAGCGAGACCGCCCAGGCGACAGAGATAGGGACAAGGACAGGGAACGAGAGCGCAGGCATCGCAGGCACGGTGAGGAGCGCGAGCGACGTCATCGCAGTCATCGCCACAGATCTAGAAGTAGGTCGCGCGATCGTGATCGCGAGCACAGAAGAAGACGCTCGCGATCCCGGTCAAGGAGTAGAGACCGGAGACGTGACGACCATAGGAGACCGCGAGAGGATCGTCATCGTGCTCACCCGAGAGAAAGGGATTCTCCCGACCACCATCGACGACGCTGAAATTAGGGTCGCCATTCCTCGATTTGCATGGTATTCTTGGCGTTTGGGATTTAACATTGTACAGACTTTGATGATACTCCAGGATATCTAAACTATACCATACATACTTCGCTTATATGGACTTACAGCTCATCATGGCCCTTCTGCGCGCTGGCGGGCAGATCGGGCATGGACATCATCTTCACCACCATACTGGTCCAGCCGGTGAAGTGCTGGGTCCGCTGTCCGTTTCCGGTCTCGGGGTTGTATTGCTCCCAGGCAAATCCGGTCTTCTTCCACTCCTGGAAGACATTCTCAACTAGGTTCTTGCGCAGGTTGGAATACAGCTCACGAGCCTGTTCCTTGTGAGGGCCGGAAACGATGGCAATATCCTAGAATGAAAGGTTAGCATTATTGCGAGGGTCTTGTCTGGAGTAGATGACTACTTACGTAGAGGTTCTTAAGCACCAAGTAGTTAATGTTAACCCAGATAGGGCTTCTCCAGTAGTTCTCGGCAGTGCCGTAGAACTGGTCCTTCTTGCTCAAGCTGCGAATACCATAGTCGCTCCAGAGCTCCTCCGGGTCACCAATCAGATCCAAAATGGCCTTCAAGCGGGGGCTATCCGGGCCCAGCATGCCAGTGAGGAAGGGGAAGATAGAAATATAACCCTTGTGGCAAACGTGGACGTGCTCCTCATATTCATCGATAGTCGCATCGCAGTAAGTACTAGCGTCATCATCCCAGTGAAGATCATCGATGTTTCTCTCGATGGCGGTTTCGTAGGTCTTGAACACCTCAGCGTCCTCTGTCTCCCCAATGGTCACCGCAATGCGACGAAGAGCACGAGTCATCATGCCCATCCAGCTCATAAGATCGACGTGCAGCTCACCAGGGTGGGGAGGCTGAGGCCGAGGATAATCATCCAATCCAGAAGTCAGGATATGCTGGACCGAGCGTCCCCGCCAGCGGTAGGCTTCCCTAGTAGAGTATGCCTCACGGTCGTAGGACTTGATATCGCCCTTCTGGGTGCTTCTGTACCAGTAGTAGTGCTTCTTGAGCAACGGGTAGATTGAACGGATAAAGGCTTCACCCAACTCGGGTTGGTCGACAAAGATAGAGCGGAGGTTGTCAGAAGCTCCAGAATCAACGTATGTCTGCATCGAAGCGTTCTTCTTCGCATCCAGCTTATCGATGAAAGCCTCGAGGATGATGAAAAGAGTCGGGGGGTTGGCATAATGAGGGTATTGGATCGTGAACTCAGGAGGAACCTTGCTGCGAGCCTCGGATCCGAGAATTTGCTCTCTGGCAATCCAACCATCTTCATCCATCAGGTTAAGCCAGCTCTTGACGATTTCAAGCCTTATTGAAGTTAGTGGATTTGCAAGTAATGCTGTATGAGGCCTGGAGTTCGGAAACTTACGCAAGGTCTGTATCCCAGTCGATAACTGGAATCAGGTGGAAACCCTCATCCCAGAGGAAGCCTCTAGGGAAGAATGGGCGGGAGGGAACGCAAGTGAAGAGATCCTTCGGGCCTTCAAGAATAGGCTGTGCCCGACCCCTAGCCTCTGCAGTTTCTTCCCAGAAGCCCTCATTCTCCTCGTCATACTCCGGTGCGGACGAACGATCAACGATGTCTGTTCCGTGGAAGAATCCAATGCCACCGACAAGGTTCGAGAGCATGGACTTGGAGAATTCGGTGTATTCCGCAGTATCGAATGGCGCTTGCGGGGGGTGGATGCTTTCAAACCGTTCAGAGAACTCAAGAGAGGCGCTTGAGATCTGCTCAGTAAGAAGCTCAGCTGTTGAGCAGACTCGTTAGTACAGGATAAACATCCAGGTCGAGGGTAAAATGTCTCACAAGTCATAGGCTGCGGGGAAGATGCAGAAGAGAAAAGAATATCGAACTAGTAACAGTGAGTAACAATCTATAGGTTGGGATTTCTGCACTAAGTACCTCGAAAGAGCCCTTGAAGACCTTCTGCACAAGATGCATATTACCATCCCCGGGCTCATTCTTGATGGTGAAGAGCTGGTAGGGAGGGGGAGGGTTCTCCGATCCATACTTCTCGACCATTTCGTCGACCTCTTTCTTCATCTGCGTGAACATGATAACTGCACATAAAGTTAGCTGTTGTTACCCAGAATGCATGTAATGCAACATCTAGCGATGGGGCCGGACCTTTAGTCTGCCAGAGCTGCTCCGGGTGCATGGTCAAGCTCGACACCAAGGTACGGTCCAAGGGCTTCTCGTCATAGGTTGGGTGACCGTGCTCCGGGTACTCGTTGCTCTCAGGGCCAGAAGTAACATCGATCGAGAAATCGCCGAGATCCGTCGTAAAGCCACCCAACTTAACATCACCCGCAAAGCCGTAAGGATCCTCAGGTTGGCCCTCAACGCCCAGGTTGCCAAGTCCCTCCAAGCCTGCATAGAAAAGAACGGTTGTGGGCTGATCGGGATCAGCATCTTCGCGGGGAGCACCCTTCACACGAGCAGCCCAGCTGCCTCCATGCTGTCCACCGGGGACCTTCACGAAATCGATCGTCAGATCAATGGAGTTTCCGGCATCATGGATTGTCTGGCGGCCACCCTTCCGAATGTCGTACTCATCCCAGCCATAGCCAGCCATGCCTTCATTCTGCTCGCAGGTATGTCTAAAGTCTTTTGAAAAAGGTCAGTTCACAGTTGGGCGGATGCAATTGTTAGAAGGAAGAGACCGGTTTGCTTGTTCCGGACACATACTCTGTTGCGCCGTGGCATAATTGTCCACCTTCGCCCACATCAATCCTGCAAACAGACTGTTCGGGATGCGAGGGCGAACCCCAAAGTAGAGGTTCGGTTTATACGGGCCCCATAGTAAAGACTGGTTGTTGGCTCTCGCTACCTCGCTGCTTAGAACGGAGAGATCATCGGCCGGAGCTTGACTAGAAAGCACCGCAGCGGCATTGAGTACCGGCGTCAAGAATGCGGATATCTTAGAAAGATGCATTTTCTATATCGAAAGCATCCAGAGCTAATTTCAAACCTCAGAGACTGAGGATAATCATGGAGGGGGCAAATTGACACCGTTGCGGTTCAGTTCATGGGAAATGCGTGTTTGTTGTTACTATCTGGCATCTGCTGGAGCGGCCGGCCTCCGCTCCGCAAATTACGTGGCCCAAGCTCCACCCCCCGACAATGGGTCCTGCAGCCTGCAATAAGCTCCTGCTAGAGAGAACTATAATTCTACCTGCAATTTATGCATTTGACGTGCAGAATTCTATCTACAGGCTTCTATTCTACAGGAAATTCCTTGGATCCAGTGAACCGATCTTCGCACTTTTAGCTGCACCATCGAAGACGAATTCGCTGATCAGCTTGCCAGTACCCGGGGCGTTTTGTATGCCCCAGCAAGTATGGCCAGCAGCAAGGTATAGCCCCTTGGTGCCAGTATGACCAATCAATGGACCCCCGCGTGCAGCAGCCACATTAGGCAAATAACAAGCCTGCCGGGCTAGGACTTCGCCATCACGGAGTCGATCAGAGATGCTGCCGACCTGGTTGATGATATCCTGGCAACGCACTTGATCTACTTCCACATCTGCGCTGGTTTTCGGAAGCGGAACGACGTGATCGCCTTCACCACACGCGTAAACTGTATTGTCTGGGCGAGCATAAATCTCCGGCGAGGCCTCATCAGGTCGAGAAGGCTTCGTGGGATCGAAATTGGCCGGGAGGTCAATGCTGGTGAAAAGAGTGTATGCGCTGACTGGCTCAACTGGCCGGATAACAACACTGTGTGCGCGAGTCGCCGTGATAGGGGCTTCTGGCAAGACCGACCTCGTCCAGGGACCGGCAGCAACAACAACGTCTGTTGCTGAGATGCTGTGCGATTCACCCGTCTCCTTGTCAGTATACGATACTGACTGGACCGCATCTCCAGAATAGTCAATTCCGGTAACGGAGCCCAGTATTATCTTTGCACCCTTCTCTTCGGCAAGCTTAGCGATGGAAGTCGTGAAAAGATAAGGATGAACCTGGGCAGTCTCTCCGGGATCACTCATGCTTGTGTAGCTTCTCACAGTCTCAGGCTCAAACCAGTCTAGATCCTTGGGAAACTTTGCAGCTTTCAATTTTCCCATAGCATCGGCGCTCCGCTTCTGTAGCGATACCGAGCTTCCACTTGCTCCTGCGCTGGCGTCTTTCTTGTCGCTGAGAGGACGGCCCTTCGCCATGAGCTGTCCGCAATTGACTTCGCGATAACCCCATCGATCCTTGCCATTATGCTCTTTAGCCAAGTCCGCATGCAACTTGTAGCTCAGTGGGACGATGTTGCTCGGGTAAGCCCACAATGCCAGAAGGCCTCCTGCTTTGCCCGACGCCCCTCCTGCGATGTCGGATGCTTCAATGAGGGTCACCGAATGCCGTGAAGGGTCAAAAGAAGGATGTCTGGTCAAATAATAAGCTGAGCAGCATCCGATGATACCGCCACCTTAAGGAAAGAGCCATTAGCACGCATATTCCGGGCTGTGCGGGGTAGATAGAGATAAGTAGATTGATGCGCATGCGGCGCACACGTACCAACGATCACAATTTCACGACGTTCGCCAGAGGTTGACATCTTGTGGTATGGCGCAATCCTTGATGCTAATGCCCTCAGAGAAGCCACGATGGTGAGATGGCGAGAAATTCAAAGTAATGACGGGGAGTCGAATTGGTGTCGGAAGCAAGTCTTTTAAAGAGGGGCCTATACGTCACAGAGGTCATGTGCCGAGGATCCTGATAAGTCTTGATTATATTACATCTGCCTTGATTCGACCTACTAAGAACCAATGCAAGGATATAGACAGGCTTTGAAAGGTATCTTATTTGCTTGAAAAAAACAGTCGAGCGACAACAAAAGAAAAAGCCCTCCATAGATCTTGACTCCAGCCATGCATGAAAATTGATATCGCCCCAACAAAAAAACATTTAGAGATGTGGAATAAATCGAAAAGTGCAAAGTTAAGAAAACGAGCAAGCGACGACCGATGATATCGTGAAGGTAGCCGGGAGATAGAAGCTTTTGGTCACCTCGAGGGACTGAGAGGTCTGTTGAATCCTCCGACACGATTCATGTACTGTCTGTACTCCGTCTTCTTCTCCTTGCGGACGCCATAGATGTCGTTCCCGGGAACCTTGGTGTTCTTCGTGCTCCTGAATTTCGTGAATCCCATGCTGCGGCGCATCATTGCCTCGACATCGTCTTCTCCCACAGCACCGTCACTGTCCACATCCATCTCATCTTTGTGCCGGTTCACACCCAACTTCGCATCCGTAGCACCGTTTGTCTGCCCTCTATGATCTCTGCGATCGTTCCTGCGGTCATTCCGGGGTCCGCGAGGTGGCGGCGTCCGCGACCGGTCCCTGTTGCCGTTCGGAATAGGTGATCGCGACCTGAACCTGTCTCCTTTCGAAGGGTAGCCTTCAAGCGTTGTTAGCATCTGTAGTTCAGAGGGATTTGGTTTTAATCTTGGCATACCGCGTCTATCATAGTGCCTATCCCGACTGACACTTCTTTCTCTGTCCCTCATTCCCCGTCCATCTCTGTCTCTGTCTCTGCGGTCGCGGTCACGGCGATCCCTCGACCGGCTTCTTTCTCGCCTCCTGTCCCTCCTATCTCTGGAACGAGAACGATATCTCCGGTCATCGCGAGGCCCATCGCGTCGTCCATCATCTTTCGCAATATGCTCCCGGCGAGGGCTTCTGGTATAATCTGGTTCTACTTCGGGTGAACGTGTCCTCCGGTCGTCTTGGTCCCACATGGCTGAGCTATCGACACGGCGAGCACGTTTTGCTGGTGGTTCCGTCATCTTGAGGCCGGTATATGTGGGATTTGTTGTGCTGATGGAGTGTTGTTTTCTTCGTGCACGTGTGATTCCGCAGGAGCGGTTCAAGGGAAGGGGGATAGGGGATGTGGCGGCAGGTAAAGAGATATCTAAAGTAATCAGTCCATTACCCTTTCTTCCCTGATTTTCAATGTCAATTGATAGAGATAAGCGCGTCACGCAGTGGTTGTAGTCTTGACTGAAAATGAGAAAAAGTGCTCCGTAAGTCAGGTCCCGAGATTGAAGGCGTGAAGATTATTACGGTAGCCGGTTTCGACCTACTGCGCGGCTAGTCCGATGGCCTTGAACCACCGCCGATCTGCGACCCAGGCCATTCACTAGATAAATATAGAATAAATAGAATGTTTGTAGTATTTTCTTGCTATGATATTCTATAGATTGGCGAGTTTCACTCACAAGAGGGGAGTAAGCGCGAGATTGAGACACACAACCAAGTTGTTCCGGGAACTGATGCGGCCAGCTTATCGTTGCTGGAGATATGCGATAACCAAATTTCCAGGTAGGTCCAGTGGCCCGTTGATACAACTCCCCCTATGGAAGTCTCACATGACAGCTTGAACTGACCTGATACTATTTTGGGGGTAATTTCTCAATTAAAAGTAATTCTGATAGCTGAGACAGGTTTCAATTGTTAGCATGTGGCCGCTCTGGCCAACTAGGTGATCCATTGAAGTATATTCTTAGTTTGAGACAGTGGGAAAGCCTCGTAAAGCTTTATTCCGACAACACTACAAGTAATAGTAGTAGTATCCGCAGCACTAATATAGTATTTAGTACGGTGAATGTGACCAGTGATACTACTTACTAAGTGTTGAACTTCATGAACCTCAGCTAGTAGTGGTAGTAGTATCGATAGTACACTGCGGCACAGTAGCCTGGTCTACGCAAGTTCATATGGACCATATTAACTCAATGAATAAAGAAAGTATCATCATAGTACTATTCAATGAGTCAGTAAGAGTATCTATAGTGACACATATGGTTATGGAAAAGAGAATTTCTACTACGTACTATCACCTGTGGTGTATGTGATAGCTGCAGTATAGTGGCATGTGTTTAGCTTATCTCAATAGCAGGTCACAATTCCCTTAAACATAGAGAAGATCAGATTTGGGATTCTGGTAGAAACATACTATATTTTATTGGAGTATAAATTGATCCCCTTGTAAAGCTTTTGACATCAAACGCTCTAAATTCTCCGAATATTATTGCTGTAGTACGTACATCATGCGGGTGGGCCGACAGCCCTGAGCTTAAACGCCAGCGAGATCGCTCATTGGAAATCTTGAGCGCCCCTCCATAGCTCGATTGATTCATGGACCCCGCAATCTTTTGTGCCGAACCGATTCCGATTTTCTTCAATTTTCCCATTCCCGATCTTCCGCTGCATGTCGCCCTTACCTAACTTCCAACTATGGCGCCCGCAAGCACTTCTCACCGACAGACCCATAATTTGCTCTTGATCTCAAAGCTTCTTAGCCTGAGGGACACTGCATCACCGCTTACTTTGGTCTTGGACTCACTAGAGCAGCCCGCGACCCCACTGACCAAAGAATACATTCGACGTGCAAAGGTAGGCAGTCTATTTGCTCTAAGGACTGTGAAGTTGTTTTTACAGTGGATAGTCGGCTACAGAGGCTTCTAAAAATGGCCTCCATGCCATTGAACAATTGGCCTGTTTTGTCATCCTTGCCGATCTGGCTAACTCCCGCAACAGCTTTCCAGGACCCATGTAACCCTCCTTGCCTTTGAAACATTGAAAGCCCCAGACGGTGTCGATGCATTCATCTCCGCTCGCCGGAAGAGTCCTTTGGAAATTCTGAGAGCAGTTGGCGCTGCTTACCAAAACGTCTCGTCGAACAGCCCTTCTCGAAGTATGCCTGTCCCGAGCTTCTTCCATTGAGCTTGTATCGTGAAGCGGCTAACATATCAAAGGGAGACTCATTCTCATCGACGCCATTAACCCGCTTCTACAATCGAAAAAGAATGACCCTCAGTTCCATATATCACAGTTCCTCAGCTCCTTCCTGATCCCGTCGAATCCCACGGCTCCCAAGGTGGACGTGTCGCTCGTGGTAAACTTCCATCAGGATGTTCCCAGCCCACCTGCTCTCTCGCCTTACGCACCTTCGCCCCTCTCGATGCTGACGTACCTTGCAACTACAATCATCACACTCCATTCATTCTCGCATATTCTCGCGCAGAAAGCGGCACGCGATCGGAGTTTGGCCGCGCCTGTTTTTGGTCTTGAAGAAGAGCAAGATGGCGTGCTCCTTGGCCGACTAGACAAACCGAGTGGCCACGACGCATCAGAGGGGATTGTACTTGAGCTGGAGCACCGCAGAAAGAGTGGTCGTGGCGTTCTGGAATGGTACTTTCTTCCTCCCGCTTCTCGTTACCCTCCCCAATACCTGAAGGAGATCGTGACGTTGCTGGACGACCATCCCTTGTACCGCCCGCCACAGGAGCCGGACGCTGGTGCAGGCGAAGAAGAACCCGAATCAACGTTCGAACTGCGCCTTACCGAAAGACAGAGACGGGATCGAGAGGGTGTAGTGCTGCCGTACTTCGATGCCCAGCAGGGCGACGGCCCCGGTGAAGGAGGACGTATCTTATACGACATGGGTGAAGAGGACGATTTTGACGAAGAGGAGGATGAAATCTAGGTTTACTTGCCTCAAGTTATTCATCACCCAGGCCCCTCATATACGCCACCAGGCACCATTCGACCGTCTGCGGATTCTCCTTATGGAAACGTCATTTGCAACACGGGCCATGTGCGATAAAAGGATACGGATTCGCTGTTCAAGCTCTTACAACTATGCGACGACTTAAGAATATACAGTCCAACAGCTCTGCCAGATATTTATTCGAGCTGATTCAAGTCCTGGGCTTAGGGGGATGGTGTCCTGCAACCACCAGAGACATTATCTATGCATACAATCATATTAGCGGGTATCGAGTTCGGAGCCGTTTTGCCCGCAATTAAAAGAAGCGCCACCAAATGAGGAAAAGAAAGATAAACCCAACACCCGCGACAGGACCATACTGCGACAAGTTAGCGACAAGTCTGCCGTTGCCTCAAGACTTAGAACCTACCTGCTTGACCAACAACTCCCAGTTGATCCGTACCGCGGCCTTTCTGTACTTCTTGCTGTCTTCTCGTAGACGGCCCGACAATTCACCCATTCTCTCCAAGCTATCGCCTCTGTATAGAAGGTCCTCGATGTTCTTGGTCATCACCTTTGTCACGTCCCGGAGCTCATCGTTCAGACGGTCGAGATTTTGCGACGCGCGACTATCCTGGTAGAGCTTCTTGGTGCGCTGAATGAAGGTGTCGAATTCCACAAAGGCGTATGGGCGCAGAGTCGGGGATTGATATTGTGTCGGGGAATATGTGGTAGTGAACTCGGTTGCGAGATCGGCCAGATAGGTGAACGCAAGCTTGCGCGGATAGGAGTGATCGCATATGCAAAGGAAGCAGATATCATCCTTGATAAGATAGCTAATTCCGGTGGTCAGCCAACTTGCACTGAGTAGTTTTGCGTCGTACAAGATTCAAACGCCAAAACATACTGTAGATTAAATTGACCGGATTCAATACTGGCTTGCGGCGCCGAATTGCGATTCAATCGGCGAAAGATCATCTTAGCCTGAGACTTGATCTCAGAGAGCTCCACTTCAGCCTAGAGAAGAACACCAAGATTCCCTATTGTCAGCTATCAAGCAACAATGGTGCAGTGAATGCGCCCTGAACCAAACTAACCTGCTCATCATCCACGGATGCTGCCAGCATCAAGCCTGTCTCGTAACATCAGCAAACGGCACACTTGGCTCCCCCCCTCACTCTTCCTCCCCCTGAACAAGCACCGGACAGCATCTTACCATCAATTCTGGCAATCTGTGTTGACCTAACCATCGTGGCGATACTTATTTACCGTCTTATCACCGAATCAAGCACTCCTTCCGTTCACGCAGTGGTAGGTTGGTGACTTCGGGGTATTGTCCAGATCTCCAATCCAGGCCCGCGGAACAATGGCCCGCCCTCGCAAGGCGGTCGACTGCGGCAGTTCAGCAGCGAAGCAGCAGCCAACAACAAGGTACGAATAAACCAACTAATGCTTGCGTTCTCCTCTTTCCCTTTTGTGTCTGAAACCAGACGCATATTACGACCGCGGAGGAAGGCCGTCACTGATTTAGTGAAAGAGCACTGACCTTAAGAATGTTTCAGAAGCCGCTCCTCTCGCTCTGTGAATGCGGCTGAACAGAGTAATGCCGGCGAATCGAGCTCCGCGATGCCACCATCCACTACTACTACCAATACTAAACCGAAGCGGAACCCTAGAAGAGCCGCGAAGGATCCATGGGAGGAGGAGAAGGTGATGACCAGTACGAAGTCACCGTTGGTTGATGCGGATTTAGTGGTATGTTGGAATCGCTAGATATGGCACTATCGATAGTGCTGGCGCAATGTCGGGAATGGCATGCTTATTGTCAACAATGAACAGGGCCTACTTGCCAACCCCAAAGCTTGGAACTGTCTCGAAGAGAGCGAAAAGCAAGAGATCATAAAACTTCTCCCGGATAGTGTACATCCGGACCCTAACCCGCCAACGGATGATGATGCCGATGCGAAGATCCCCCCTCCTCCGCAGGAATTCTTACGCTACTCGAATAACTGGCGCGAAGGTATTCGGCAATTTCAAGTGGAGCTCCAGGATGGTTTCCATGATCCGGAATGGTTGCGCCAGGCGGAACTGGCTATGGAGGAGAGGGCCGCGGGCGCGTTTGACAGGTTTAAGGAGGAAGAGTTCGAAGAATTCTGGGGACAGAAACAGAAGATGGACAAGACACTATTGGCAGGACAAAGCTCTCAGGTGAAGTTGAAGACGCTGATTGACCATAATGTTGTTCGCGAAGGCGATGTCTGGAAGTACTCGCGATGCTTTTCTAAAGGTGCTGACAGAGTTCTGGTAGAGAAGGAAGCTAGGGTATGTAGGAACTTTATCGCTTCCTTGATTCAAACTTGACAACTTTGCTAACACTCCGCTAGATTGTGGGCATTAAGAGTGCGCGGCTGAACTTCGTCATTCCTCCTGGACAGCGTGTATTTCTTCCCGTTGCTTCAAGCGGGAGCAAGCAAAACCAAAGCCATGCGGATGGCACCAAAGCCGATGTGGAAGCGGGTGACCAGCAGCAGGATAGTGATGCTGTTGAATCCGACTCTAACGTTCAACGGAATACTAGTGCCGTGGCAGAGCCTGTCTCTCCCAAAAAGCGCAAATGTGAAGATGAACACGGGGACTGCAAACGACAGCGTTCGCTGTCTCCAGAAGCCGATGATCAGCAGCCAGATAGTGATGCTGTTGAAAACGACTCTAACGTTCAATTGAATTCTAGCGAAGTGACACAGCCCATGTCTCCTAAGAAGCGCAAATGTGAAGATGAACACGGTGATTGTAAACGACAGCGTTCGCAGCCTCCAGAAGCCGATGACCAAGCGGCATCATCAAGCGAGGTGCCTAAAAACATGACAGAAGCGGCAGCAGAAACCGCCAGCCCTTCAACAACGGCAGAGGCCGTTTCGTCCGCAGAGGTTGCAGAAATCTCCACAGCAACAAGTGAGAAGCCGGACAGCGCGGGCGAAGCATCAGACGAACCGTCCGTATCAGTGCCCGAAGCCCCTCAGGAATCGACAGAAGATACGGAGAAGACACCGCCTGCGAACGTTTCCGACGCCAATATGGACGAGATATTGATCGAAAATATACAGGGGCTTACTTCACTTGCCTCGAAGATCATAGAAGTCGACGGTCGTATTACTGACATTCCTAACGGGAATGCTTGGAAAGAGTTCCGTGCGTATCGGAATAATCAGGATATGGGTAGTTTATGGGAGTTGAGACAAGCTTGGTTCCAACGTGCTGGGAAGTAAATAGGATGGCTGGTCCTTCTATGTACGCGCCCAACATACTAATATGCTTTACTCTCTCCCTGTTTGGACATTCCTTTAGATCATGGCGGTGTCGCCAATATAGTTAGTACAGGTCCCTCATGATACCACTACGATAGACATGAGCGGACTCCTCATTCATAATATTACCTATCAATTATCCAAAACACATCATCAAGAAACATAAGATATCATGCGTTACCATTAAAACCCCTCATGACCAGCACCCATACCCATAATCATACCTTCGTCCTTAGACGACTGACCAGCCTCATCAGCAGCATAATCCACAGCAAAGCTCGCCTGAATAAAGTCCTCCAGCTCTTCACTAACCGTCTTAAGCTTCTCCTTTACACTAGCCACACCCTCCTGTCCCACAATATGTCGTGACGGGGGATTCTCGTGGCCGGCGATAGCTGTGATAGCATAGACAGTTTCACTCACCAGCACCTCCATATGCGCCGAACTGAGCGGGGGATACGTCGATATGACCTCCGAGGCCGAGAATGGACCATCTTCTATAGAGTTCCCTTGGTTCGATCCGTTAGATGTTTCTGCGGATGATTGCGTGTTGCTCGACAGACGTGAGACGAGTCGGTTCATGATCCCGCGGAATAGTGGTGCCTGGTTAGCTGCAGATGAGTATACGGGTCCTATAGGTGGGACGCTAGTTACTAGGTTTGTGAGAATACCGATCTCGATGCTGCATTGGAATATGGTGAGTTTGATGTTGAATGGGGCGATCTCGTATGCGAGGCTCTGGTGGATGGATTGGTTAGCGATAAGGTTGGAATGGAGGATTGCATGTGGTGAGGCTTACGTCGCAGAAGCCTTCGAGTGCCCATCCGGCTGCGCAGTACATTCCCAGTCCGGGTGTACCTATGTGAGCGGCTGTTCGTTTGGTTAGATCCTGTATAATGTATGGTGTATGTGGGAGGTAGGAGTTATGCTTACTGATGCCGGAGAGGATCGTGATGTGCCCTGCCTTTTGCCTTCGCATGTGCGGCAGCGCCGCTTTGATGATATTTAGTGGACCAAAATAGTTGCTCTCAAATTGGTCTCGGACGAGATTTAGTGTCTGCTGTGAGGCCGAGAGCTCTTCCACTGTTCCGATGAGGGCTACGATGCCATTTAGCGATGTGCAAGATGTAGGTTTGGAGGTTGCTGAAGGCTAACCTTGGCTGGTACAGCATAGAAGAACGTCTACTCTGCCAAAGGAAGCGACTGCTTGCGCCACTATGGCCTGGCACTCGCCGACCATTCTGTAAGATAATCATAAGCCTATGTCATATGGTTGAGGGGGTTTAGATCCAATCACACCTTATGTCTAGAGGCAGTGCCTTGAATCGCTTTCCCCATCCTTCATTACTCTCAATTTCTGCGAGGAAGGCATCGAACATATCGCGACGACATTCATCGCGATCCAGGCTCGAATGCGCCAGTCCAACCAGGGCATAGTCGCCATGCATTAAAATCTGGCGCGTCACAGAGATGCCGATGGGGGAATCCCCGGCTGTGATAACCCACACCCGCGGCTCATTATGAGCAGGAAATTGAGGGCGGGAGTAATCGGGAGAGGGCTGATTGTCCGCCATTGGGATGAAAACCGACCTTCATGAGGCTAACATGCCCATTGCGCGACTCAGTGCTTCTTCTCCAAGTTAGGCGGATTCGTAGCAGATCGGTGATGTGGAGATATCCGCGGAGGAGGGATTTATGACATGCTTTCCCTTCCCACTTCCGCCTGGCTTATCGCCGGGACCCGCCAAGGGCCAAAACGCCGCGCCTTTTCTGGGCCAGAACCAACCAACCAGCCGTTAGCCTTCGTGTTCCTTCGTGGCCTCTTTTCTTTTCCTTTTCCTCTTTCTTCCCCCTCTCCCTTGTTTTTCCATCTTTGCTGACCAGGTTTGCTATTAACGGGTCGCAATGCCGGAACAACGTCAGCGCAGGGAGGAGCCGGAGCAAAGCGTGCGTATGCTTTAATCTGCTTTTGTTTGGTACTGGATTCGATGGTTTAGCTGACAGTCGCTTTTGCTTGCTTTAGTCCGGCTTCAAGGGTGCCCTTCAGGGCCTGGCTTTCTTCTTGTTGGCGCAGTTCGTGATGAGCCAGTTCTTTGGGTCAAAGAACAACGCCGGCTCAGGAGCGAAGCCTAGTGATGTGCCTTCTTTCAACACGCGTCCGCCTCGCAGCGAAGTGTCCAACTACAGCCCCGTCCCTGATCTCGTTACCCCGATTTGGCCCTCCGATAGTGCCTTGGACCTGAATATCTACGTTTCGCCTTCGATTATTGTTCCTGGATTCAAGTCTTTCCCATCGGATTCGCTCGTTCTGGAGGAAAAGAATTTTACTATCGGTAACTACAGTGACACTAGAGAAATTGATACGACCATCAAGATCCCCAAGGAGGTTCAACGCAATGGAACTCTCTGGGCGCATTTCTTTGTCGGACTCACCGGACACCAGCTCGACCCTACCGCCAAGGATTATAGCACCGATAGTGCCGTTCATTTCTTCCGCCCCTTGAACCAGTACCTCCCTAAGAAGAAGGTGAAGAAGTTGAAGAACCTGCTGGCTTCGTCAGAGGAAACCCAGGAAGAAGAGGATGATGGCACTCCCGATGTCTCCATTGCGTCATACTACCACCCGAACTTCACCGTGTCTGTTGTTCCTGACTCCGGTGCACAGAAGTACCGTCAGGTTCACCCCGCTGTTAGACAGCATATGCAGCTCGAAACGACTGGCGCGCGGGATGCCACCGGGCAGAATGGCTGGTACTATCCGATTGTCTTCCTGAACACCTTTTGGCAGCTCAGAAGCCACATGATGGAGCTCAACTCCACCGTCGAGACCGTTCCCATGCGTATCACTCTTAACAACTTGCAGAACTGGAAGTTCAGCATGATGGCAAGTGTTGATGAGAACGCGAAGGCAAACGCCAAGCAGGCGGCTTTTGGTGGCCAGACACCCGGTGGCGGCGACGGTACTGAGTTCGAAATGGTCAAGGAAGTCCTACTCGACACGAATATCTACCTGCTCTGCACAACTGGTGTGGTTACTATCCTGCATATGGTCTTCGAAACTCTGGCCTTCAAGAACGATATTGTAAGCTTATCACTTTATCCCACCTTTCGGAGCTTTTTTGTTTCAAACACTAATGGGTATGTACTCTGATTAGTCTCACTGGCGCAAGAAGAAGGATGTTGTCGGTACCTCCGTTCGTACCATTCTGGCGAACGTCTTCATGCAGGCGGTCATTTTCCTCTACTTGATGGACAACAGTGAGAACACTTCGTGGATGATCCTCGCAAGTCAAGGTTTTGGTATCTTGCTCGAAGCCTGGAAGATCACCAAGACAGTAGACGTGCGCTTGCGTCCTCCGCCGGCTGGATCATTCTTCTCCTTCCTGCCTTATGTTATTGTCTTTGAGGACAAGCACAAGCTCAGCGAGACGGAGCAGAAGACCAAAGAGTATGATGAGATCGCATTCCGCTGGCTGTATATCATTGCCGTCCCGCTCTTGGCCGCGTATGCTGTGTACAGCCTGATCTACAACACGCACAAGTCGTGGTACTCCTATGTCATCGAGACCCTTGTTGGCAGTGTCTACGCCTACGGCTTCCTGATGATGGTGCCTAGTTTGTACATCAACTATCGGCTGAAGGTATGTTTCCGTTCTTGCACCCACTCTTGTAATGACCTTGCTAACCCACAATGATAGTCTGTCGCTCATATGCCCGGAAAGGCACTGACGTACAAGTTCCTCAACACCTTCATCGATGATCTTTTCGCTTTCACCGTTAAGATGCCTTGGCTCCACAGATTGGCAACCTTCCGTGATGATATCATCTTCTTTATCTGGCTCTACCAGGGCTGGAAGTACAAGGTTGATTACAAACGTGTCAACGAGTTCGGTCAGGGAGGCGACAGTGATGAGGAGGAAGAGGAGCCCACAGCGGCTGAGGAGCCCAAGGCCAAGGAGACAGCGACTGCCTCCGGAAAGGCAAGCTCTAAGCAGCCGGCTAGGAAGAGGAAGTAGACGTAATTGGCTTCATTCTTTCTAGATGCATTTCCAAATTACTGTCCATAGTTGAGATGTTGGAGACATATGTGGGCCATAGCTTTTTGTTCCCCCCACGATGTCCATTACTACCAATCGCATAATGAGGAGCTGTATACAGCTCAAGATCATCTAGATCGAGATTTTCAGTATAAAGTAAACTAATTCCTCTGCCACCCAAAGAAGGGCGTCAGAAGTCCGGTTTAGCGTATATGAAGTTAAGATATTGACTGTAGGCGGCTATCACCCATCAACTAGCTGCGACTAAGGCGCCTTGGAGAAGCATTAATGTAAAGACATCTGTACGGACCAGAACAAGGTCTCACGAGGCCAAAAGTTGAGATAATTGTGAAGTGTCCATGGTGTTCGCAGTTACAATCCGCGACGCTGGCATTCGGCCTGCAAGTGGTTGTGTTGTTGGACACCCGAAATGGTAAAGTTGCGCTCTAAGTCAGGCTCCATTTCCCGCGATTAACTCAAACAGTTCCACGCGACGGAGATACATGTTGAAAGCAGTTACCGCGGCAAACAACGATTCCAACATCCACGTACTGTATCCCTCGCGCCGAGTTAGAAAATTGTCAGGCGCTTTATGGTACTAAGCCTAGCGAGCTGTTTACTCAGTGCGACAGTCCTGCTTTTGCGCGTGATGCGCCTGGTGGTGCGAAACACTTAAAAGTCAAGCACGGCGTCATTCGAGCAGAAGGACGAGAAAACATATTGATTGATTTATAATATCGATTATCTATTTACGAAAAAAACATGTCTTCCGACTCCGAAAGAGGTTTGTCAAGCTTGCTTTGCACAGGATCGGGTTTGCTGATGATGATACTAGACACCGAAGTCAGGCCTAGTAGCCTTGAAGATGCGATCAAGCACCTTGAAGCAGGTAAATCCAGTGAACAAGGCATGATTATAGAAATATTTGCATCATTAATGTATACCCAGTTGCTTTCGTGCCTCCAAAACAACGATATACGGATGCTGGCCAGTTGGCCAAAACAATAGCAACCCACGCGTACGAGAGTGGCATACCGCAAGCTGCCCTCGAACGCTTGCTGAAGCTCCTCACGATGCACAATGCTCTTGACCAAGGCACAGTTACCACACTAGCCAAGAACTTGTACCCACTGGAGAGGGTATCATCCAAACTAATCACACGAGTTGTGTGCTGTCTTGGTCCTGCCAAAACAAAGCCCAGTCCTGCGACCCAGGCTCTGCTTGTGCGATGGCTGATTCTTGTATACGATTACCTCGATGACAAGTCTCATCTGGCAAAACTATATGCCGTGCTATTCAACTATCTAGACATGATCAGTCTACGCAAGCCTCTGTGCCAATTGCTTTCATTCATCACGAGGCGCAAGCATGTCAAGCCCTTTCGTATCCAAGCTCTTATGGAGCTAGTCAGCCTTTCTGGTGGTGAAGAGAAAGAGCTCTTGATTCTACTTAATGTGTTCAAAAACTATTATCCGGACGTTATTGTTGGGGACCTCGGTTTCACGGGAAGAAAGGCATCCTTCTTCAAACACCCGGACCCTGAATGGACCGCTCATGTCAGGGAAATTCAGGATACCCACCTTGAACGGTTGCAGGCAGTGCAGCCCTCGACGTTTCAGGTCGTACATCGTGGCCTAGCAAAGAGAAGCAAGGTAGAGGCCATTGTTCCTGATGTGAAGACATCAAGGGTGTCTTATAGCCACACTTCTTTGGAAGAACTGCGTGGTGTTGAGCATCTGGTTGACAAGATTGACAAGATAGAACTGCCTAACCAGATTATATCCATGCTAGGGAATAACTTAGCGCAAAAGTACCTCTTCCTGGCTCGTTCTGAGGCTGCAGATCGCCGGTTGAACGACTGGCTCAAAACGTTCTTAAGTGACCAATTGGAAATCGCGCGGGCAAATGATGTAGAAGACCATGAGAGCTTGGGCTACATATTGGCTTTGGCGGTTGAATATGCGCAGTACACGAAGGTATTTCCCTTCAGCTACTACTGACTACCTTGGTGGCTTACATGGGTATAGGAAATACCGGACGCTTTCATATCGTTTCTCAAAAAGTACCTCATCTCCTGGAATGGCGAGGACAACAGAGAGCAGATACTTGGGCTTCTCGTGTATCTTCCCGTTCTTGACTTCGATACTCTGAGCAGTAATTTCTTAACACTACTGGAGAGAGCACTCCTCAACGGAGCCATCTCATCAAGAACATCTCTGCTTGATTTTTATTCGGCCTTGATCCGTCAATGGGGAATCCAGTTGAGGACCAATTCACAGACTACAGAGGAATTCAAGCCATTGGGCCGCCTGATATCGCACGCAGAACTCCTGGCCTTATCGACGTTAGAGTGCTTGACCTCAATGCCGGATCCCACAGATGCCCAACATGAGAAACAGAAGCCCGCCACATTGTCCATCTTGGACTTCTACTGTACCCTAGCCGAACTTTTCACACACGCATCCACGAATGGGAGCATTCGACTTACTGTCCCGCTAGCTCCTACAGTTTATACACTTGCCTTCACGCCCATCAACTCAGTCATCTCCATCATGTGCTCAGTGCTCGCCAGCTACAAGTCGTCCTTTGAGGCTTCCCTCACCTCTCAGGTTCTCCGGGTCCCAAACTCTCAAGACTCGCTCTATCCGACAGAACTTGTGGGTCAATTCAATGGTTATATCATGGACATCTGTAACCTGATATGGCGGAACCGAGGTCTCAACTCCGAAGACCCCAACGCTGTGGGCTGTTTAATACCGGCCCCCACCGTTGCTGCGCTGACGCGATTCATTCGTGAGTACAATGAGAAGGAAAGAAAGCGCGATTCCTCTTTCGTCTACACAATATCCTCGGTCTTCTCTCTCAGTCACCACGTGGCACTGTGCAACTTGTCTGCGGCCTGCTTCTCTGACATCGAAGAGGAGAACAACATTGGCGATGAGCAGCCCAAGCTGCGGAAGCCAGTGACGCAGAAGGCACTGAGTGCGCTGGAGAAAGAAGGAGGTATGAAGATGGCGTGGCAGGAGTATAGAGTGCGGATGCTTGACTGGCTCGACGCGACAGGAAGCGTTGGAATTGGTAATTTGATGCGGAGCACGATGAAGGCTTTGCGGAAAGAGTAGAGTAGGTATCAGAAGTGAATCCACTTATGCTTTCCTCTTGGAAGAATTCGAAATCCATACACCCGGAGATATCGTAGTTCGTAGTCATATAGTACAGAAAGGGCTCGACGAGCCGCCAGCCACCCTAAGGTGTTCCGAGCTAGTATACACTGTAAGGTAAAAGTATGAGAAGCCCCAGGCTGTAGCCGTGAAAGGCATCGAACGCCAAAATCAAAAAATCGTCAGAAGCGCTGAACCGTGTTCAGATAGATATCTCGCAGACTCGGCTCTTCTCGAAGGTCACTGATGATATCCTCCATTTCCGCGACTTGCGCCTCATCCTTGAGATCGACTATTGTGTCTTGGTTGGGATCCCATATGATATCCAGCTCCTCAATCGGAATGCCAATCATTTTGCTGAGGGCTTCGCCCACACTCTTCGTTTCTGTAGGCTCTGTGAAGACAAGGAGCCGGCCTTGCTCATCTGCCGTGATATCCGTCGCGCCTGCTTCGATAGCCTGGTCTATATAGTTGTCGGGATCCACCCCATCCTTCTTCTCGAAGATGATCCTGCCTTTCTTTTCAAAGAGGTATGTAGTAGGTGTGACGATGCCCCCTGCATCTTTGATAGCATGTCGAACGTCTTGCAATACGCGGGCTTTCTGATCGGTCAGACACTCGAGAACGGCCGCAACCGAATGCGGGAGAATAGCCTCGACCGTGACCTGCTCTAGAGCTTCACCAGTGACACTTATGCCTTGTCCTCGAGCAACTGCCGCTTCGATCACGGTCTTCGGAATTCCTGCTCGCTTTGCATTCGAGAGGGCGAGGGTAAGGCGCGGGTTGAATTTAGGATCGGGACCCCACACTGCTTGAGATCAGAACCAAGAAATGACGTGGAATTGGTTGTCGAAACTCTTCAAGTACATACTCTGAGTCGCACTGCTGATTTCCTTGCCGATAAGCTGGCGTTCCTTGCTTTTCGCCTTGTCATTCTTGGCCTTGTCATGTTTGATCTGAGACCATCGATTGTGTCCTGCAAGCCACGGAGCACTGGTGGTGAGGGTACGGCAACCATCGCTCACCACCCAATTCGCGCGGGCAACCCGCTGCTGCACCAGGCGTTTGCATACGATCGTCGTCATTGCAGAAAGCTTCGATAGAGCATCCCCGCAAGCGCGTCAGTCCCTGAAAAAGTGTCTAGAATCGCGATCTGATAGCGGGGCCGGTGCAACAGTTTCTCCGCGACCGCCCCCGGACGGAGGTTGAGGCCAAGTGCCCGCTTAAAGGGGGGGAGATCCATCCCATCTCCATCCCATAGAAAGGCTGGCCGACCTGTCACACCAGATTGTGGTCGCATCGTGTTCACCCTTTCGCATCTCACCTCTGTTCATTCCTTGTGAAAGGGAACCCTATGGGTGACCCTTTAGTCGCCATAGTCGATCCCAATGTCTTCATCGGAAAACGCTACGTCTACTAACTCCGACAACCATGCGGTCCCCCGAGCGGAGCTTGATATCACCAAGCTCCATGCGCTTCCCTCCGAACAACAGGACCTGTACCTCCTTACCTTCACCTCCGATCTGGTTCAACACATTTCCGGCCTCGATAAGGCTCAAGTATCGTCGCAGCAGAAGTTCTTGAAAAAGGAATTATTCAAGATACTCACGCTTTCCTCGCCGACCATCACGCGAGTCATCCGCAATAACCTGGGCAGGTGTTTCGGGGCAATCTTCAGCAAGGGTGATCGTGGCATACTGTTTGAGACGGTTACCGACCTATTAGGGCTTCTTAATACCGGCAAGAGCGATGCGGAATTGAAGACTAGGTTCGCTGTGGCCCATTGTATGGGCGAGGTCTTTGCGGTCGCCGGAGAAAGTGTCTTTGCGCAATCAGGCGTTGTCGTTGCAAGCTTGCTCAAACTGCTCAAAGCGTCTAGCAACCATACTGGATGTCGTGGGTCAACCTTTGCCGCCCTGCGAAAGGTGGTGGTTGGCACTGGAGTTCCCGTGGACGAAGGAACTGCGCGCGACATCTGGAAACAAGCTCGCAATGCCGCAACCGGGGACAAGTCAACCTTTGTTCAAGTGCATGCCTGTCGCTGCCTGGAGCAGTTAGTAAACACGACACCATACTTTGACAATACGAACGATTTCGACCACCTGAAGACCTTGGTATGGAAAGTCATTGACAGCCCAGTGGCCCCGGTCAGACACGCGGCCGCGGCCTGCTTGGCTCGTGCGCTGGCTAAGTTGCATGCTACCGATACCCCGATCATCTCGGTCTCGGTCCCGAAGTCGAAGAAAGCAAAGAGACTATCAAAGAAGCCGACTGCTAAACCTGGAGAGGATGAAGAAGAGGCCGAAATCTCAGAGTCCTCTGCTCCCAAGAAGGCCGAGCCGCGTTTGTTCTTCCTCCTTCCTGACCTTCTCCGTCAGCTGTCTGCGCAGTATTTACGGAGCACAACTTCCAATCGGGCCCGCGCAGGTATTGCTATCTGCTACAAGCATGTTCTGCGGATCCTCGGGGATAAGATCATTGAGGAACGTTACGGCCAAATCGCGAATCATCTGCTGTTTGATATTCTGAACCACCCCACGGTCACTTACAACCGATTTAGACTCCTTATGACCAGAAAGTATGTCAAAAGTATCCTTGAGGATACTGTTGGCCGCGAATCACTCCGGGAGACTAGTCAGCTCAATGCGGCCAAGTGGCTTATCAATGATGTTCTCAAGGATTATCCTCAAGTAATCCAGGAACGCCGTGAGCCGAGCAAACATTCCCTCACGAGCGCCTTAAGTGCACTGTCTTCTCTGATTGAGTCGCTTGGTTCTGCTTTCGGTACCCTGGCGGAACCGTGTCGCGAAGCTCTGCTCCAAGTGCTACCGCATCCTAGCTATACTGTCCAGATCCATACAGCTCAATGCTTACGCAACTTCGTTCTTGCGTGTCCGCACCAGTTGTTGTCCTGTGTCACTATTTGCCTCAACAGCCTGAACCGAGAAGTGGGACAGTTGTCAACCCCCCGACAGTCCCCGCGTCGCTGCATCGGTTATGCCAATGGACTCTCTGCTATGCTAAGTACATCTCGGCTGCAGCCTCTTTACGGCTCAGTAGAGGTGTTCTCGCGTGTGTTCACCCAGGCGACCGATCTCCTGAAGACTAGTAGCAACTCGGAATTACGTGCCGCCAGTACACAGATTCAAGTTGCTTGGATCCTAATCGGAGGGTTGATGCCACTTGGCCCTAGTTTCGTGAAGATTCATCTCTCTCAATTATCGCTACTTTGGAAGAATGCGCTTCCCAAACACCTCAGTCAAGAAAATTCTGGCAAACGCGGTATATTGGAATTGAGTTTCCTTGCGCATGTGAGGGAATGCGCTTTGAGTTCGTTGTTGGTGTTCATGGAGTTCAACAGCAGACTAATAACTGCCGACGGCGCCAAGAGAATCGCCATTATGCTTCAAAACACAGTTGAATTCCTGGACGATCTGCCCCGACAAAAGACTGCCAACGAACTGTCGCAGCGACTTCACCCATCATTGCAGTTTCATGATATCGAAACCATGGTCCGGCGCCGTGTTCTGCAGTGCTTTACTAAGCTACTCCGGGTTCATCCTGTTAGCCATGCCGATGTCATTTCTCAATCTAGTCTATTGAGCTTGGCCATCTCCTCGTTTGCTGACCCCGATGCGGCCCAGGCTGGTCCATTGGAGAGCTCAATCGCGGCATCTACCGCGCAGTTCGAGACTTTGTGGGATCTATGTGACAACTACGGCTTCGGAATGACAGGCCTGGCGAGAGAGTACGTGCGTGTCACCCTTACTGGCAAGCATGGTACCGATAACGGACCTGCTTGGTCGGCCGTTGATTCAGCGGATCAGGCTGTGGATGAAGCTGTGAGTTATATGCGTTTATCTCAGATCATATGTAGTAGGACTAACATCTTTGCAGTTGACTTTCCCTATATGCCAAGCAAGCGAACATGATTCTCTACTTTTGTACTCGAGGAGGGAAGAAGATTCTTCTCTGGCCGACCCCCATTCCACTGGTGTTGTGAATGCTGCCATTGAGCTATTCTCTGTCGCGATCCCCCTGCACACCCCAAGGGTCCAGGAAGGTAGCGTAGAACAAATTGCAACCTTCCTCTCATCCACCAGTCTCCAGCGTAATCCCGGGCGCAAGGCTGCTATGGTCGTCAATATCGCTGTGGCACTACTACATGCTCTCAAAGTCTCCGTGAAAGAGACCGGTTTCACATCTGGGAAGCTCAATCCTGCAACTGATAAGGTGTTGCAGGAACTTGTTCAGGTAAGTCTCGTTGGCAGAGCTATAGTGGAAAGTCTATGCCAGAAAGCTAACTGACGCAGAAATTCGTAACCGATGCTGATTTGACTGTCCGGACAATCGGAGTTGAGGCACTCGGACGTCTTTGTGAGAGCTCTGGGACCGCTTTCACCAATACACAGATCAACTGGCTGGTCGACACGATTGTGGAGAACCGCGAGCCCAATACCCGTGCTGGCTGTGCTGCTGCCTTGGGTTGCATTCATTCCCAAGTTGGTGGTATGGCAGCTGGTCTGCATCTTAAGACCATCGTGGGCGTTTTGATGTCCCTGTGTAGCGACCCTCATCCTGTCGTCCACTTCTGGGCTCTTGGTGGTCTCGAGAGAGTTGCCAACTCTGCCGGATTGACCTTTTCGCCCTTTGTCTCAAGTTCCCTCGGGATGCTGGCCCAGCTATACAACGCGGACACTCACAATGAAGAGGCGGCAGCCCTAGCGACTTCCAACATCGAAATGTCCTTCCTCACCCCTGTCGTGATCAGTCGCTGTGTTGACTCCCTCATCAACGTACTCGGACCCGATCTTCAGGACATTGCTAAAACACGCAATCTCATTCTTACCCTCCTCCGCCAGTTCCAGCTGGAAGACAACTCGGCTCTAGTCACTGAAAGCTCTAAATGCTTGGATCATCTCTCCCTGTATGCACCGGGATACGTTGACTTTTCTGGATACGTAAAGCGCCTGCAGAATGAGCTCAGCGCTGGCAACCCATTGATGAGGGATGTGGCTATCCGGGGGTTGAGTAATCTTATGAAGCGTGACGCCGGAGCTGTGCTCCGCACTGCCACTCCGACCCTCGAAGAGGAAATCTGGCTTGCATTCGATGATACTCCAGACTGCCCAATCCTCAGAAGCATGATCCAGGATTGGCTGCAACAGACGGCCCTCGTGGAGACGGAGTTATGGATACAGCGCTGCCACAACACGCTGACCAAGACTCGTGTTAAGGTCGAAGATATCCCCTTAACATCTGCAATCAGACCTGCTGGAAATGACATGCCAGATGATGAAGTTGCAGGGTTTGCGTCCGCAATTGCGGGTGCTGGTCAGACAGAAGAGGCAAATGGCGCTGTCTCTGGCCAGGAGCTTCTCAAATGGCAGACCCGGAATTTCGTTATGAGCTGTCTTAGCGAACTTTTGGCACTTGTACAAGAGGCAATTCTGCCAGATCAGACCATCCCTGCCGAGCTTGCGCTGCAGCAGAAGGTTGGAGATATTGTCCGAATGGCTTTCTCAGCATCTACTGCCAATGTAATTGAACTTCGAGTCTGGGGACTGCGGATTATTGATCAAGTTCTCAAGGTAGGTTGACCTTGTGCATGGTGAAATTTTCTCGCTTGAGCTAACAACTCTATCAGATGTTTGGCAAGACACCCGATCCAGACTTCACCGAGGCGTCCCTTCTGGAACAGTACCAAGCCCAGATCGGATCGGCTCTGACCCCTGCGTTTGCTGCCGACTCGTCTGCGGAATTGGCATCAGAGGCTATCAATGTCTCTGCGACATTCATTGCTACTGGAATTGTGACAAATGTTGATCGAATGGGTAGAATCCTAAAGCTCCTGGTTCTTGGCCTTGAGAACTTTTCTAGTAAGTGCTATGTGATTTTGCAGTGGAACTGCGCTAACAATCCCCAGAAAACCTCGACACCACCGAGATTGGCGACCTCAAAGGTCTTAACCCGAATGCTAGGGTCATGGTCAAGATGGCTTTGTATTCCGCCTGGGCACGGCTGCAGATTGCCAGTATTGAGCAAGACTACCTGAACCAAGTGGTTCAACCGTATCTCACGAAGCTCACTCCGCTATGGTTGTCTTCTCTCCAAGAATATGCTCGGCTGCGTTTCGAGCCGGATATCTCAGGCAGCTTGGGTACTGGCCCTATTAGTGGGGATTTGGACGAGGTATACGCGGCATTGAATCGGGAGACTCTCTTGAAGGTAGGACAATACTGCAGACGAACTTACTAGTCAAGATGTTGACCATAGTTACAGTTTTACCAAGACTCCTGGTTGAACCTTGTCGACGCTATTGCTGGTCTGGTCGAAAAAGACATCGACTTTGTCTTTGACGCATTGGACGGCAAGTCGGAGTTGGAAGAATCCGAGAAGACACAAAAGGATGACGAGCAGAAATCCAGCGATGAGCCAAAGGGCAAAGGTGACAACATCAACTATCGTGATGAGCCTGTTGCGTTCTTTTTCGTTCTCTTTGGTCTGGCATTTGAAGCTCTCGTTGACCAGTCTACAACCCCATCCCAGAGATTGGAGATTCTTCAGGCTCTTAAGAGAATCTTGAGGCCGGTCATCTCGGGTAATGCGATCTATCAAGATGCTATCTTCTCGGAGACTATGGACTCTCTGGACCGTCTCGCGTTGACCGAAACAACCCCCATTCAAAATGTCATCGTGGAGATCGCACGAAACCTGTCTTTGGACCATCCTTCTGCCAAGGACAGCGAGGGCCGAGACGATCATCTGTCCGATGACATCGAACAGCTTTTCGAGCTAACAAGGAGCATAATTCTCGTGCTCGCAGGGCTCCTGCCTAATCTTCGCGAGTCCACACCTCTTGCACGATTCAACGTTGGATCGGATGATGCCTTGTCCCTCATCCGGCTTGCGCTCTCATCGCTGGTTAACGTCGCTTCGATCTTCCCCTCAATTATCCGCAATGACCTCAACGCATGCATTCTACACATCTTCAGCACTATCCTGGCGACAGGGCTGTGCCAGGCAGATGTTGTGCCCCAGGCGCTTCCGACTTTCAAACACTTCATCAGCAGCGTAGCGAACTCTCCCGAAGTCAGTCCAGACCACCCGGAGAATCTTGGTGTTGTCTCTCGCCAGTTGCGTGGTTGTCTTACACGCTTCCTCACTACCCTAACTTTTGCGCAACGACGAGAGTCCGAATCCTCCCTCCCCTGCGCGAAGAACACGCTCCTCGCCATTGCCATTCTACTAACGAGCGGCGGACACATTATTCCACCTCAAGATCCTGTCATCTTCCGTGTCCTGGACGAACTCCTAGACTGTCTTCAGGATGTCGGTCTTGCCAACGTTGCCGCCGGTTGCATTCGCTCCATTCTCCTGACCTCAAACCCGAGATCACCTACCAGCGAAGTCATCGCCCGCTACCTGTTACCCCGACTCATTGCCTTCTACGTCGGCTGTCCCACAGACAATGGCGACGTCCCCAGCGACCCCGAAAACTCCAAGACCGTCATTGCACGCACGCTCGTCGCATGTGTTAGCAATGCAGTTTTCCCTACGAACGAGATGCCTACCGCAATCTCCCTAATCATGTCGACGCTACTCTCTCGTGCGAAGCGTGACGGACAGGCCGTCTACCAGGAAGCCGCCGTGCATCTGCTAGAACTAGCCAAGGCCAATCAGCTCGTATTCCGAGCGCTCGTGGCTACCATGAGTCCGGACCAGAAGACACGACTCGAGGAAATCCTCCGCAGTGCGGAAGTCGGTTCGGGATCCACCAAACATTCGCGCGAGAGCACGCAGTCCAGCAGTGAGCAGCAAGCCATGCCTAGTATTGCACTGAGGTTCGACTTTTAGTATACTATTTTTGTATTCTTTGCGTCGTTGCTTTCTTCTTATCACGTTTTCCTCTTTACCCTTTCTTGTCTTTTATTTTCGTGTTCATCTTTTTGCTCATGTTACAAACCACCCCCGGTATCAATTTAATTGGACAGGACGTGAGTGACTCTGGCTCCTGCCGGATGACATGTCCTATCATGCATGCATGGCACGAGGTGTGATGATGACGACAACGCAGGGATAAATGGCTAGTCCCTGGAAGGAAAGGGTCCCGTGCATAGGTCATGATGGCGAGCGTTGCGTTTATGAGGTACATGTCCCCATACTACTATTTGCATATATAGAGTTTTTGTTTTAAAGATTATAGAGAAGTATAGGTATAGGTACAATGAGGAATGTTGACATGACATGACAAGGATAATGAACGATGATGGAACTCGTCTATATGTTGCAATCGTTTCCATCCAGGAAATAGAGTAGAGAATTGAAAGAAAAAGAGAGGAAGTCAAGACAAATAGATGCATGGGGGTATCGAGATGTCTCACCAACCAAACAGGAGGGAGATAAATCAATGTGAATGTGCGGCTAAGAAAACAATATAAGAAGATCTATAGCTGGTATGGGGATGAATGATATACAGGATAAGTAGGACATAGATGATTTGGTTGTTGTTGTACAGTCGAGAATATTTAATATGAGAATGTATAAAAAGAGGGTAGATGAAAGTTCAGCCAAGGGACTCTCCGAGATGAACCCCGGGGACTGGCGCCGACTTGGGCCGGAGAGGATCCTGGGCGGCGGTGACAGCTGCTGCTCCGGCCTCCTTAGTTCCGCCCTTGGTCGGGAGTTCTTGTTCTTTCTTTTTCTTGTCAGCGCTCTCCTGCGCCTTGCGGACGGAGTAGTATTTCAGGAAGCAGATGATCATGACTTACGAGATTAGTATTGAACTTGAGGGGGCAGTGTAAGGAGGGTATAGAATGTGACTCACAGGCACTAGTGGCGACGGCCATAGCAGCTCTCCTTGTTAGAATCCAGCGCAGACCCTCGATTTCGCTCTTGCCGTCACTGTTCAGAGAGACAGTGATTTTGTAATTGAGTTCTTGTACGGAGGTGTCGATGCTCCGCTGTTGTTCGCGGGTCGTCATCTTGTGGTCGTTGAACATTCCCTTGATGTCGTCTTTCAGACCTGCCAGTTCCTGGTTCAAGCGTTGAGATAGGATGTCGGACTCGTGCTGTAGTTGTGTTCGGGAGGTCCGCTGTCGCTGCATTTCGGAGTTTCTGGCCGTCTGTAGGGAGGATTGGAGTTCCGAGCAAGCCGCTTTGAAAAGGTAGGATTCGTTCTCAACGTCTGACTTGGAGGTCAGGCTTTGGCGTGCAAGATCGAGGTTACTGTGTAGGATGGTCCGGACTGCCTTCATGATGGTGACGGACTGTTCTTCGGAGAATCCACCGGTGGAGAGGTCGCGAACGAGCGAGAATGTGTCGAAGTGATGAACGTAAGGGGCTGGGGCGAGGTTCGGGTGGTTATTTTCTGAGGCGGGCCCGCCGGTTGTGGTCAGGTAGGAGGAAGGAGATGGCATGTGAAGGACACCCTCGAGAGGGTTCTGGTTGAGTGGGTGGTGAAGATGGATGGGTTCGTCCGTGGGTCTTTCGTTTGATATAGCGTTGACCTCATCGGCATCACGGGCATCGAGTATGGGTTCGGAGTCTTCACGAGGCTCTTGTTCTTGTGCGGATTTCTCCTCGTCTAGCAGTTCGGTATCTGCGGAGGCTAATGTGTCTTGTTGCGACTGTGATGAGGCCTCTGATATGGTTTCGGTGTCCTTTGGTCGTGATTGCGCTGGTGGGGCTTGATTCGGAGACGAAGCAGCGTTGCTGTCCTTGTCTTTCTCGGATGGGGTATTGGTGGGCTGTTGACGAGATGGTTCGTCTTTCGGCTTGGATGGCGGTGGTAGGTTTGCTTCTGCAGCAGGCCCGTATCGTCGATGATAGGTTTCTTGAGTGCGTCGTGGACTGGTGTGGAAGGGAGCGTGCTGGTTGTGGGATGTAAGGCGAAGAGAGCGGTAGGTATGGGGTTCGCAGGATCGAACTGCGCGCATCAGATTTGGGTAAAGGAACGGAAGCCTTGGGGCCGCCATGGTTGCCGCGTTGACAGGAGATTGAGGGAGATGAGGGAGAAGGAACGAGGACAAGACAAGGCAGCCGGTCAGGAGAGAAGAGGGAGATGAACGATGAACGCATCTCGTTTTCCCGCGGCCAAGTCGGCGTCACCGCCGGAAACGTGACGTGGGCGGTGAGTAACCCCCGCGGCCGCTAGGCCCTATCAGGAAGTTTATACATACGCGCGCTCATTGGCCGGTCACAGGTATGAAGATGGTATGAACTGCATTGTCCGATGATGATATGCTTATGATTTATATACATTGTTTCATGCTAATGGCAGCCTGCTTAGTGCTCGGCCCCCACAGTCAAGAGCCCAAATAATAGCTGGGTCCGTTTCCAGTACTCGTGCGCAGCGTTCTCTAGCTTCTTCGTTGCCTTCTCAGGCAAGTCGAGGCTGCTGCGAAGTGTATCCAACACTTCTGCCAATTGGCTGCGCTCAGAGTCTCGAATCGCAAATGCATCGGTCAGGTATACAGTGTCGAAATAAAGCTGAATCCTCCGGTCGTTGATGTCATCGGCATCGTCGGATATGGTACTTTCGGACTTTGGTTTCGCCGCGTCGCCATTCTCGCCATTCTCGCCGTTCTGCGCCGGTTTTGTCTCTTCGTCATCATTCGAGGCAGGCTTCTTGCTGCCCTCTATTTCGGCAGGTGAGTTGAGCTTCTCAATGGAGAATGTGACAGACTCCGAGAGTCCCTTGATCATGGCAGATTTTAGCGTCTGCGTCGTGGAGACATCCCAAAGTCCAGCGCCGTACTGATCCATAGATCGCACAACTTTACGCAGGAATTTGAACGTCGATGGTGTCGGCTGGACAGGGATTTCAGGATCACCCTCCCAAAGCGTGCGACCTGGCACTTTTCCAGACTTCGATTTCGAAGTAGCCGGAGACTTCCAGGAGCCTGTGCGGGTGACTATGTCTGTAGCAAGGATTCTCTGCAAATCCGGCACGATACTCTGGGACAGTGCATAATCGCTCGCAATGAACTGAACAGGCAGATCTCTTCGAGCCAGTCGGATAGTCTTCAGTATAAATGCGGCCTCACCGCTTTGTCCCTCCTTTTCGAGCGTTTTAAAGGTTGTGCTGAGCGAACTTTGGAGTGTATCGAATGCTTCTCCAATTGCCACCTGAAGGGCTTCACGGAGCAGTCGTGGATCATCGTCGTTCAGCATGGCAGAGACGTCGATATCGAGATCCTCGTCCTCACCTTCATCCAGGACGTCGGACCAACGTACTTGCCGTAGGCCGTCGATAGACTCCCTGGACTCTTCGATAGCAGACAGCCATCCCTGGTATTTCACCAGGACAGCGGATACGTCATCATCACGCCCCAGGAGTCTGTCCGTGACAGCTTGCTTGAATGCAGCAGAGCCATTGGAATAGTCATGGGAAATCAAGTCCTCCGACCAAAGTGTCTGCGAAGCCGCGTGGGCTCTGTCGCCCCAATTCGACACTGCAGAGGCGACACCTTGACCAAATAGGTCCAATGTCTTGGCTTGTTCTGACAGAATACCCCTAAGTCGATCATTGAATACTGACCTAAGTCCTTCCAGAACTTGTAACGATGAATGGGTAGGTGTCGAGCTTCGGGAAGATAGCCACAGCTCCAATGTTTGCTTGCGTAATGAGAGAAGCTTCGAGAAGTCTAGCCAGTCTGTAAGGGTGCCCCGGCATCCATTTAGGAACTTGTCGAAAGCCGGTTTCGACCATTGCTTAATCGTCTTCTCGGCGTCCGCTTTTGATAACTCACTGAGCTTGATCCACGGTGTGAAGTTGTTAACATCTGCAGCAACCCAGCGTCCCAGAACACCGAGGTCTAGGTCGTCCAAACTCCGCACTTCAGGGTCTGTCAGCAGAGGCCGTGCTTTCAGCTTGCTCAGGACATCCGACAACCGGCGAGATAGCAGGATTTTAGAAGTCTGGAGTGTCCGAACATATAGCCGTAAGCTGCTCAGAACATTCTCGCCTGACGGGTCGACAAGCTCCCGCTGGCTTCCAATGCCATCTAGGCGAACCCGGTGAAAGTAGCGGATCGCATCATCCGATGAAGAGCTAGTTGTAAGACAGTATGCTGCCAAAGCCTCAATAATCTCGTCAGCCGTATACTTAGCAGACGCGAGCCGCTTTCCAAGCCTCCTCAATAGACTTCTCTGGAGGGATGCTAATTGATTGCGTAGGTCCTCCACAAAGGGTGGCACCTTCGCCTGCTGGGAGAGGGTCTTATGTAAAAGACGAGAGATGACCATAAGCTTGGCCACAAGCAAGACGGAGCCGCGTCGACGCAGAAGCTTAGAGATCGACGATGCGCAGCGATGAAGTAAAGCCAGTTGCCCTCCGAGCGCTCGTTTCGCGGCATCTATTTCCCATCAGCTGTTGGTTATAGACCCAAGCCACGATCACACTATACCATACCTTCATCATGACTATCCTCCTTTATCTGGTTGTAATGTGTGTACATCTTCTCCATCAGGCGTGGATTGCATCTTCGTCCTATGTCGGCCAGCGTCGAATCCACATCCTCCATTTCGCGATTCATCGACACGATCGTCTCAGCAGTGCCAATGAGTTCTCGGTATCTCGTACTAGATGCGCCAAATTTCATTAGTCCTTCCTATAGTAAATTAGGGTGTCGGCCTTCACATACCCGACAAGAGCCCTGAGCTTCTCCTTATTGCTTGCGATGTCCCGGCGCAGCTCCTGCTCCACGCGGCGCACAGTAGGAATTGGGTAGTGAAATGCATCTTGCCAGGATTTCAATGACTGCGGATCCGGACCATCGGACGCCATGGTGAAGGGAAAGGACGCTGGCGGGACAAGCCAACAATGCAGGGCATCAATGCCAGCCGGAGCACTACCTGGAATGATGCTACGCAACCCGTAATCACTGGATGACGATCCATTGTGCCTGAGGCAGCACGTGGCTTCAATACGGTACGGTCATGGCTGTATCAACCATACTATTTCGGGTAAGTGACTTGAGTCATCCCCAAAAAAAGAAAAAGACCCCGCGGACTTCGCGATCGACGAGATAACTTTTATCTCCATCTTCACCATCACAATCTTCCGAACTTGTGGCGCATACAACCAATATGCCTCATATTGACCCAGAGGCGCCAGCTTCGGCGGCCGAAGCTCCTACTGAGCAATTAACAAGACTACCTTTCCCTCCAGTCACTTATTCTCACATCCTCCACTGCTCTTATCATCACTGGCAGCCTCGGTATGTCCCCAGTATAACCCCTCTCTACACGAACGAAAGCACTAATCAGACTACACCCTCTCAGATACCGCACTCTTGTCCCCAAGTCCCGCGCTATCCGTCTCACTGCGCCCTTCGTTAACTATCTCCGAGCGGACGGTATCGTCCTGCCACCAGAAGCTGCCCCGCCAACAGACGACGACGACCTCGACACATTCTCCGATGATGGCGCAGATGAGGAGCCCGATCCGTCACTAGAATGGCCTGAAATCCACGCCCAAATCAAATCCACAATCACCGAATACGGCGGTAAAGTGACACCGAAGCTGAACTGGAGTGCACCCAAAGATGCGACCTGGATGTCCGCCACCAACGACACGCAATGTCGCACAGCTAACGACATCTACCTCCTCCTAAAGAGCAGTGACTTCATAAGCCATGATCTGGAACACCCATTCGACGACTGCGTTCCTGACACTACCACCACCGATGACTCCTCCTCAACGCCCCCCGAAATCCCCTACTATCTCGTCCTCCGCAAATACGTCAACTTCAACCCATCGCTCGAGTTCCGGTGCTTCGTGCGAAACAGAGTCCTCCTGTGCATGTGCCAACGTGATCAGAACCACTTCGACTTTCTCTTCCCCATGCGGGACTCCCTCCGGTCTCGGATCCAGACGTTCTTCGATGAAAAGCTGAAGGATACGTTCACGGATCCGAACTTTGTGTTTGATGTCTATATCCCGCCGCCGCATGATAGGGTGTGGCTTATCGATATCAACCCATGGGCAGAGAGGACCGATTCGCTGCTATTTAGTTGGATGGAGATTCTGCACATGAAGGATCCCGTGGGTATCCGGGAGGAAGACGACAATGGGGAAGAGCAATTCGTGCGGCTTTCTCTGAATGCCAATGGTGATCTGGAACCAGTTGCTGGTCCAGATGAAGAGTCCGAATCCGAGTCTGAGTCCGCGTCCGAAGACGAGAACGCAGATGATGCGCCGTTGTTCCCGGAGTTCCGGCTCATCAAGCGCGATGACCCGGAGGCGTATGCATTCACGACCCCGCAGTACTCAGCTCACAAGCTGCCGAAGGAGGTGGTCGACGCGTCTATCTCCGGTCCTGGAGGCATGAGCGAGTTCCTAGGAAAGTGGCAGGACATTTTGGCGAAGCAGGCGCAGGAGTCCGACTCGGACAACGAAGCCCAATAGAGGTCCCAACCATACATCGCATGTATACTTAGTTACGAACATACCAAAGAGCGCAGCTCGGCTCAGCATAATAAGGCGGCGTTAGGACTAGCGGGACCACAAAAACCGAATACTAAAAGTGATGCATTAACCTTCACCTCTCTACCATCTATCCCCTATATACTACTACCACTACTATATACCCCCACAACCCAACCCAACCACTCACAACTTATGCTTCTTCTCCCCACTCGCCAACCTCCTAAACTCCTCCTGCGGCACACCACTCAAGAACCTCTCAAGGCCCCCAAAAACCTCCAACCCATTCTGACGATCCAACACCTCCCTCTCAGGCCGTCTAATCAACTCCTTAATCTTCAGCAAACTATCCTGATTCAAATGCAACCCCAACCTCTCCTCGACCTCCTGCAACACCAACCCCAGGAACCCCTCACTATCATCACTCTTCCCACTCGGCGCCGTAAACACCTTATTCACGAACCCCGTAGCCACCAACTCCTCACACGTAATCCGCTTACTCATAATAAGCGCCTCGTTGGCCTTCGCAATGCCCAACCGTTCCACAAACGCCCGCGACGACCCGCCCTCCGCTACAAGACCCAGCGAGGCGAACGGCGTGAGGAGGAAGGTGTGCGGCGCGGCGTAGATGAAGTCCGCGAGGGCGATGAGGGCCGCGGAGAGTCCGACGGCGGGGCCGTTGAGTGCCGCGATGAGGATCTTCGAGTGGTGCGCGAATGTGTGTGTGATGTCGTAGTTGTTTATTACGAAGGATCGGGCAAGGTCTCGTCGTGCGGAGGTGCCGAGGCCCGCGCCGGGGCGGGTGGAGTTTACGTCCGCGCCGCTGGAGATGGAGGCATTAGTTATGTATTGGTATGTGTGGGGGTGTGGAAAGGGAGGGGCAGGCTCACGCGGAGAAGTAACGTCCTGAGCCTGTAAGAATGGTGATGTAGATGTCATCGCGCTTGTCTACTTCGCGGAGACGTTCGCCGAGGAGGTAGTAGAGGTCTGCGTCTAGGGCATTGAGTTTCTTGGGCCGGTTGAGGGTGATTATTGCCAGACGGCCTTGGTATGTGAGTTTGATGGGGTCTTCGGTGGTGGTAGTAGCCATGTTGGAGATCGGGGTGGTTTGTGTGTTGTGCTGTCACAGAGAAGAGAGTGTGTAAATAGTAGTAGATAGGGGTTACGCTAGGTATAGACTTGTTGGATAGTGACTATCGGAGACCCGGAGGGTTTAAACCCGCTTCAAAAGAAAGAAACAAGGAGATGCTGTGTAACCTTCCCAAAATGCACACTTGCAAGGTCAGATGGAAGTATTCGGCGAGTGACAGTTCTAGATAAAAAGCAATTCCAGGAAACCCTCAAGTCTTATTAGCCCCTAGTAATAGAAATAACTAACAGGTGGATTGTACTAACGGGGATCTGCTAACCTCCTCCATCCAACGCCTATGCGGGGAAACCCACGGACCGAGGCTTAGGAGCCTCGGCCCACGGCAGGCCGCGAAGTTGAGTCGAGTCCTGCTGAGTAATATACGTCACCTGACTTGCGCGGCACGTGGAAATTGTTTGCTCAGTTTGCAATGCACGGTCGGCATGGCATGGTCAGAAGCTCCGTGATAATAATCCGTCCGTACTTAGTATCAAAAACGATCAGCCCAGATTAATTTGTTTCGTCGGTGGACGGATCAGGAAAGATCTCGCAATTCTATACCTCGACATTAGCATAGTACTCTTTTTCCCCTCATATACAACCACATCAAGGAGAATCAAAGATCAAAGAAACACACACACACTCACTCACTCACCACCCGTCCATCCATCCATCCCACCAACAGCAACAGCAACAGCCCACCATGTCCTCCATCCTCCGCAGACTCCAGGGGGGCAACCTCGAGGTGTTCAAGGTATGCAAAGCACCAATTTCTCACTCAGTCCATGCCCAGTGGAAGAAGAGGGGCAGCAGGATTCTAACCAATCCGTCCAGTTCGGCATGTACATCATCTTCCCCATCGGATGGATGTATTACTTCGGCACGAACCTCGACGACCGCTTCAGCGTCCCCGGCTTCTGGCCCACCACCGAGCAATCGCACAAAATCCCCCTCGAGAAAGAAGAAATTGATCGCGAATTGTCGCGCATGCGCATGTTGGATGCGGTCAAGCGGGAGAAGCGACAGCAGCGCGCGGCGTTGGAGGCTGAGGCTCAAGCTCAGGAGACATCTGCGAATGCGGAGTAAAAATGGACTACGAGGATTAATTGATTGATGCGGTGCGGTGCGGTGCGGGTGTGGTTGGTATATAAGAGGTTATCGGTGATTGTCTACACAGACTATGGATTTGGGGTGGGATAAGTATCTGTCTGAGCGGGGGGGATACACTGGCGGATCTGTTCGGAGCCGGCATATATGTATACTTTTGTATGTGTACCGCACATTTTCTGTGTGTGTGTATGTGCGACGAAGGTGAAAATGGGGGCTATGTTGCACGGTGTCCTACTCGCGTACCCACGATAGAGGGGACTTTTTCTGGTTTTGTATAACACTCTTCTCTGAGCATGGCGGGAGTTGCTTTTGGTTAATGGGCTTGATGATTGGATTGGGTATATTTGTGTTTATATTATTTTACTTCAACTTATATGTACTTTTATCTGGCGCAATGTCAAAGCAAAAGTTTCTGCTCGGCTGAGCATAATGGTGCAAGAAATCGTGGCATTTCAAAGCATTCGGTGCTACCTCCGGCGTTACTGTCGTGCTCCGTACAGAATTAAAAAGTTATATGTTAGAAAATGTGCAGTCAGTGGATCTCCAGCGTCCAGTCGCGCAAAGTAACACGAGCAACCAAAGTATGTGATCGTAACAATGATTTGCCTCGATACGGTATAAACGATATGCGTGAGGCAGAGTATGAACCATGGGAGGAAACAAAACGAAGATGATGAAACTCCTAGGATGCGCCGGCCCGCTCAGAACAGTATCGCTCAAACTCCATGAAACAACTTCACAACGCTGATAGGAACCGTTCGGTGGAAGAGCAGTGCGGTGAATCGTGAAATGCTGATGCAATCCATGCTCGAGGACAAGAGAGGCATGCGGTCATAGAGAATAATTAGTGGCAGCCAGTATGCGGATACGAATAGCGAAATGCAAGAAAAGTCCCGATGGTATCACAAGGAGAAACAGAGAAGCCAGATGACCCAATCCAGCAGCCCACAATCGTCACCAACACCGAGAATCCAACCCGTATTGCTACTGTAGCGGGGAGATATCACAGTTCGGCGATTGGAGCAGTGGCCGTCGCAGCAGCATTCTTGGCCGTCTCGTACATCACTTCCAAAGTCTGGGTACCGGTCTCCCGGAATACGGAGCTGATCGATGGAAGGCTCGCAGAGATAAACGGACGCTCGCCAGCCCAGTAGTAGTAAAGGTGGCTATAAATGGATCGGATGTGGTCGGGAAGGTAGACATAGATGCCGGTTACGATCATTGAGAGGAGAGTGAGGAGAAGGGAATCTAGAACGTTCCCCGTTAGTACCATGCGGCTTTAATGCAAGAACAATGCAATATCGAAACTTGGGGGGCGGCAATGTCAACCAGATGAACATACTAAAAATGAACTTTTCGGTAGGCGTAAGCATGTACACGGCGAAGGTCACCTCATATTGATATATCTTCAAGCGCACCCAGCGCATAAAGGAGTTCAGGATCCAGAAGAGAGTCATGGTGGGAGGGTGGCGGGTTGTGAAAGGATTGAACGAAAGGGGGACCGGCGGCGAGCCAGGAGCA
This sequence comes from Aspergillus neoniger CBS 115656, assembly GCF_003184625.1. Classification (NCBI taxonomy): domain Eukaryota; kingdom Fungi; phylum Ascomycota; class Eurotiomycetes; order Eurotiales; family Aspergillaceae; genus Aspergillus; species Aspergillus neoniger. The sequence continues at coordinate 1,014,489 of NW_020291132.1, forward strand.
AGGTCAAAGAAAGTGAAGAAGCGGAGAAAAGAGCGGAATACGAGGGTGATGAGGGGTGGAATTAGCTCCTGCCCCGGAAAGTCCTTAAGAGTATTATCGCAGTCGCCCACTGAGGTTGAAGTAATTTGTCCCGGCGCGCTGGGGAAGGGAGGAGGAAAAGTAGTAGGAAGACGGAGATAATTTTGTTGAAGTTCAACTAGGCTTCCATGGTCTGTCCAGTCGATTTGCTGATGGAGGAAAAGATAAAGTACTAAGCCGGCAGGTCACAGAGGGGAAAAAAGAAAATAAGTAATAGAATAAAAAATAATAATAATACTATCAAAGTGTGGGTTGATCGACAAAGAGCTGATCAATTCCAGTCGGTGAAAGGGACAGAAAGTAAGAGGGAGAAATTTGGCAGGAGGCTGTGATGGTTGAGAGAAAAGTAGAAGAGTAAATTAGCCCCCTCAATGTAAAAGAAGCTCAGATTAAGTCCAGGGGGAACAGGAATGGGGGGAAAAAAGTAGGTAGGATGGCCACCCCAACTAATAATAGCTTCACAGCCGGACGGAACAGATAGTCATATAATTTAAAGTCATGAAGAACGAATACGAATTCAGATAACTAGAGAGTTAGACCGGCGCCCCCGTCAAGTCCATGCTTGCGATCTGGACACTGTTTCAAATCGGCCGCCGAGACCAAGTCAAAATCAAATCCACCGCCACGGGAGAGAAGCAAACCAAAAGGTCCACTTCCCTCTCCCCTCAGGGTCCAGTCGAAGGATTGCAGCGTGCAAAGTTTCAGACTCTCATCCAGTTCACTGGAAACAAATGCTTACCCTGCCTGTCTTTGCCCTTCATGGGGAGGAATTTCCCGCGCGATCTGACACTGATTGGCGTGCGGCGATGGCTTGTCTGTCCGCGCATCCACTGGGCGGCGTACGTCACCCTCTCCGCTTGGCCAATTTTCCCCAGGCCTATCAACTACTTTGTAGATTCAGGGTGAGAAAAAGGTGAGACAAATCCAATCCCAATCCTCCATATTGTTTGGAAACCAGAGAATCAGTTCCGATGGAAGAAGAGGAGAACCGCAGTTGGAGTACGGAGTAGATAGTAGTAAGTAGTAAGTAGTAAGTAGTAAGTAGGGCAACAGAAAAACCAACTAGAAGAGTTATCTGGTGTGGTGCGAGACTAACTGTCTTAGTCACCGACCAGTGAATGGTAAATTATGGTATGGTATTGTAACACGGGTCCAGATCCAGTGATGATTTCTCGCCCATCCCGGCAGGTACTACTAGTAGCACTACTAGTACTTAGCAGCAGCAGCAGCAGCAGCAGCAGCAGCAGCAGCAGCAGCACTTCGTACGTCGCCGCCAATTACACCATGCAGCTTCATGTAATACTAATCAAGCAATAATAGAGTACTCCAGATGGAACCTAGTAATAGGTGCCTCAGATCACCATGTTCCGTCCCCTCCACTTGACCCCCTACATCACACGCCCCTTTCTCATATCCAATTACCTCCCCACCTTCCCAAGGTTCTTCACTCTCTCTGCGCTCTCCCTCTCCGACAAAGCCTTGCCTCCCCGCCTGAAGATCCAAGATGCCGACGTGACCATCTCATACCTTAAGGGCACTGGCCCTGGAGGCCAAAAGATCGTATGCCAACCAGATATTTTCCATCCCCTCCCCCCCACCCCAATTCTCACTCCGTTGGTTAAATTCATTATCTGATACTAACTTTCTTCTTTTCCAATGCCTAGAACAAAACCAACTCTGCCGTCCAGATCATACACAAACCCACGGGTGTAGTGGTCAAGTCTCAAGCCACAAGATCCCGTTCCCAGAATGAAAAGATTGCCCGTCAGCTGCTTGCTGACAAGGTCGAAGAGCTCTTGAATGGGGATCAAAGTCGTGCGGCCATCAAGGCCGACCGCGCCAGGAAGAAGAAGGCCAGTAAAATGAAGAAGAGCCGGCGCAAGTATCGTGAGCTCGAAGATGGCAAGGAGAGTCAAGAGATAGAAGTAGCAGAAGAAGAGAACGATGCACCAGAGCCGGCTGATTCAAAGCATGAATCAAAATTGGAAGGAGCAGACATACAAAGTCCTCACCAGCTGTCCGCTCAACAACAGATTCTACAGCAGAAACATCTCCCAGACATCGAGCGAGGCCCGAGGTAATGTGATCCTCTGCATCGCGTGCGCCGCTATTCTAGCGTTCGCACACGGGATCAAGGCACGCTGTCGCTCTCCCAGCGTAGTTTAACTTAGAAAACGTCAACCACTAGTCACTTCGCAACACAACTACGAGGAAGTCAAGGCATATATCAGTGTCATCTAAATATAATTCAATTCATAAGGACATGCAATGGAGTAGTTGAAGCTAGCCAACACTTTCTCCATGATTTCTTTTTGGCATAATGCAGAGACGGTCGAGTTATCAGACATAGGATTGTTTATACATCCCAGTAAATGGTGCAAATTGCTCCATTAGCCTGCTCATGCGATATAACTAAGTAGCACTGTCTTCGCCTCGGCTCCAAGACGCTCCTGAACAAAGCCAGAAATGCGCCCGTTGTGCTTCTTGTCTGCTTCCTTTAGGTACTTGCCAGTCCAGGCCTTCAGGTCGGCGCCCGTGTCGGGCCAAGGGTCCCTGGTCTGTGGTCGCACAGTGTTCAACGCTGTGAAACCAACACCGAATGCCATATCCTCCACGTCATGCTCGGCGATGATGTCATCCTTGCTGGCAGGGAGAGGAGGCAGCTCAAGAAGCTTGAGAAGAGCCTCACATGTGAAGCCCCATCCCTTCTTGTACCGGCTAGCAAAGGCTTCCGAGTTAGCAAGAGTTTTAGTGAACGATAGCACTGCGGTCTTGCGGTCCAACGGACGAGCGAGCTTTTGTGTTTCAGGAAGGATGATGTTCAGATAGATGGGAGTGAACAGCCTGGAGGCAGTTAGCATGCTAGCTCCCACGGTGAAATTGGATTGTACATACTCGGGCTGGACCTTGTCGATCACTTGGATGACGAAGTCAGCACTGTAGCCCTTGTCATCCTGGGCAGAGACGAAATGATAAAAACGGACGAATCGGAGGGTCAGGTTTTCCGTCTTGGAATTCTGGAGGCGGGTAAGGATAATCTGCATGATGGAAACAAAGTATTGTTCCAGTGTTGCCCTGGAGTATAGTTAGCAAATGATCGTATCAATGATCATACCGGGGCTTCGCGTACGGAGGGAAGTTTGCAACCACGGACTCCAACAGGTCGAATCCATAGCCTTCATTGGTCTTGGTCGAAAGCAACTTCTGGAAGATACCCAGAACAGGAGCAATTTGCTCATTCTGGATGATGTATTGAGATCCGCGGTGGATGATGCTCGACAAAAGTCGCACAAGCGCAGGGATGTTGCCCTTCGACTCCCACATGACAGGCATCAGGATCGGGGCAATCAGGTTCTGGTAGTAATCAGGGAGTGTTCCCGAGGGGTTTGCCTCAAGAAGTGCAGCAAAGAGTTGGAAGATATAAGGCATGAACTCTAATCAAACGTTAGCCACAGCTCATAGTGCCGTTCCTTATGGTTTGCAACTGACCTTGCACATCCCCTGAGAGGATCTCTGCGAAAGGAGCGTAAAGAGCTTGTTCGAGTTTGTCGGGGTTGGCAGGGGCCGCAAACCTAGAATCTATCGGTTAGTGACCGTGTTCGAGCGACTACCGGAGCTCACGTACCGGATAAAAGCTCCAAGGGCTTCAAAGTGGAAATAGTAGAACCTAGGGTTGCTTGGGTTGCTGCTGATGATTTTCGTGATAGTGATCAGGTGCTGAAGGACACTGTCGGTGTGCGGCACAATGCCCTCCTTGATGACGATCAGGACTCTCATCGCACATCTCATCAGGAACTCGTTCTCCTGCACCTTCTGAGGGGCCTGGTCCTTTTGGATCAGTGAGAAGATGTGTTCCAACAAGTCCTTAGACAGCGGTGTAATAGTAGCGGGGGAGATGATCGGTTGGCCTTGGCTGTCGGTAAGGTAGAGGACACGCTCCACGGCGATCGCCGCATAACTGTAAACGACATATTCCGAGGAGCCGAGGTGCTTGACCAACATAGGGAGAACTTCCTGCCACTGCTCCTTGGTGATAATGCTTCGGAAGAGGTAGAGGTACTTGATGGCGTCGACCTTCAGAATGGGATGTACACCCTCATCGTTAATCAAATCAGCCGCAAGGTGCTTCTGGAAGAAATCGGTAATGCTAATGAGTTTGTTCGTAGCAGTCACACCGTGGCTTGACGTAGCAGTTCCCTTCGCTGCAATGGCAGAGAAAAGATAGGTTGCAGTGTCCTTGGCCTTCCAGTTAGTGGCGGGAGCCTTGGCGTATTCAGAAAGGTAGTGCTCAGTGTATCTGAGAACAACGCTCGTAACGGATTCCTCAAATCTCTCGGCAAGCCGTCTCAGGAAGTCGGTTGCAGCACGCCGTCTAGTATCGCTGTCTGAGCCTTCCAGGTCGCGACGAATGAACTCAATCGGCTCATCCTCGAAAAGCTCCTCGTCAGATTCACGCAAACTGACATTGGGGAGAATGACCTTCTCGATGATTTGGCCGAGGGTGCCTTCGGCCTGGAATACAGCCGCATGTTCGGTCATGCCCGCAATCGAAGTCAAGAATTGCAGAGCCCTGCTGACCAAAATGTCGTACTTGGTTTCCTGACCAATAAGTGTCAAGAAGCTCCATGAGCTTTCGACAAATTGTCCAATATGAGGCTTGAACTCATCCATGTACTTTTGCACGTACAGAGTCAAGACTTGGAAAATTCCAGCACGCGCAAATTCCAGCTGTCCTGCCTCGGTATCGTCATCGGTGTGCAGGAGTTGGTTATCGTAGGTCAGATACTTAAGCAAGAGCGAGGCTATCCCTGAAATATTTTCTTCGAACATCGGAGGAAGATCGTGGCAAGAAAGGTCATACATCAATTTGATCATCAAATTGAGTTGCGTGAATCCCTGAACAAGATTGTCTTTGTTGGATTTGTTCTCCTCAAGGTAGGCATCCAGTCCCTATAAGGAAGTCAGTTTGCTGTCAGAAAACCCATTGCCTCGACAACACAAATGGCGCATGATTTTGAGCTCTGAGTAACCCACCTCGAAAAGAGCCAAGAAAGGGCTGCCGAATCTTTCGAGAACATGATTGATTTCCAGGTACAGCTGATCCGACCGGAAAAGGGGTCTCCATCTCTTGAAAATGGAATGTGCGACTTGGAGTACGCCATTGTTGACAGCGGGGTTGTTCGGCTGGAGTCGAGAAACGAGATCCTAGGGACGTCAATTGACCACGCACAAGCCGGGAACATGACACTTCTCTAACTTACATCCACAAGTGTATCCCATCGCTCCCAGAAATCACTGTCGGCGATAACGCTAACAGCTTCTCCCAATTGTGTTTGAATGCCCGTAGGGACGGAGATCATCAGGCTGATCAGCTCCCGCTTGATGGTAGTTACCTCCTCCGCCTGGAGCTTGTAGTTTCCATCTTCATCAGTCCAGTTCCTCTTAATAAAGTTCTTGAAGCATAATGCGCTAGCCAAACGGGTATTGTAAGGGTAGGACGCGGAAGCCGTGATTTGGAGGAGCTGCAGAGAGTAGTTCGGTTTTTTTTCCTCCTGGCGAAGAGCAAGTTCGGCTGGTTTCACAATCAGTTGAGGTTTCTTTGATTAATGCAATGTAAAAAAAATCAAAGCTTCCAAAGGACTCAGAAGTGAGTCTGTGAGGTAAAAGGCAGATAAAAAATCACTGACCTTGCTTGTTCTGCCTGGGATCCAAGCTTGCCTCGAGGAGCTGCGCAACAGCCCCAAGACCATCAGCCATTTTGAAGCGGGGGGATGTAACTAAGAAGCCAAGGGAGCGATATGGGTGATATATGTGGAAAAGTGACACAAATTAGGGGGTAAATGCAGATTGCTGAAGAAGAATGAGGGAAAGAGCTTGCAGAGCTAGAAAGGGTTAATCTAGAGAAAGAACCCAAGGGTATAATAAAGAATGGCTCCAGTAAAAGCCGGGTGGGAGCTCGATTCCTGGACTGGCAGTTTGTTTGGCGGTTGCTTTGCAAAATCCAGGCGGTGAGTGGCGGTCGCGGGGTGATTCTGCCCATCAGGTGACCGGGTGCGGATCAAAGCCTTGCCGACCTCCGCCAGATCATCATCATCGCTGCTCGGAGGGGAAAAGTGGCTTGGCGCACTTTTGCTCTGATTACATCCCCAAAGTATCAACTTAGCTTCCCTGTCTCTTTGTTCACCCCGGCTGTACTTGTTCGGCAACCTTCCTTTGTCTGCCTAAGAGTTTGAATACATGCTTTGACCGATTCCCCGATCCCGGTTGTCCGAGTACTAGTTTCCCACTGATATGCCGCTGGGAGCAGCTCTCCGAGTGTAACATTCGGTAAAAGCCTCATATATACGCCTTCTGCGGATCTGTTCTCGTCCTGATCCATCCATATGACCTGCCAATGGTATGTGAGATTTTGCGTAAAGTGGATCGCCGATGTAGAGCTGGTCAGTTCCAGCTGACCGGTGACCTTCCGTGGCCTCTAGTCACAATCCCGTCGCTGACCGGTCATCGGACAGATATAATAGTCCTCTGCCCTGAAGAACCCCATACGCACCCCCTCGTCCGCTGGGACGCATGTCTTCTGACGATGCTCAATCCCCGTACTATACCAAGCACGCAGCATCAAGTTTTGTCGACGTACTCAAGTCACTAAGCATTTCCCGCCCAAAGTCACCTTCTCCAATTTCGCTCCACGATAGCAGTGATTCCTTATCGCATTCATCGGATGGACGCAGGATCAGTCGGACTGTACTGGGATTTGACTCAATGCATCGCGGTAGCGTCGTATCCAGTTCATCCGACACCTCTGGTGCACGGGATTTCGATACGGCAGTCCGAACATTGGCTCAGAGGCAGTCTCTAGGCCACGCTGTAGAAGAGGCGGAACAAATATCAAAGTCACTCCAGTGGTTCACTCCGGAACAATCGCTTGCTCTTTGGGAAGCAGGGGCGTATCTTTTCCACCATGAAAGCTCACCCGAAGCTCGACGGAGCGGTTCGATGTTGTTGGAAGCCGTTGCCGCACGGCAAGACCTGTCTCCCGCAGCGCGGCGCATCGTCTTCGATTCAATAGCAAAACCATCAGACAATGACGTTGTTCCCGCGCGTGTGCAGTCCTTGATAGCTCTATCGGATCATGGCCGAAAATTAGAGTTTGCGGCCTCGTCCATTCTCCCTGTGATATCGTCTTGCTTGCTTCCATTATACGAATTGGTTTCATCTGCGCGGTTGAAAGCTAGGAAAACCAAAGTTGGCAAAACAAATGGGTTAGGATACGATGGCGCTGTATTAGATGACCTCCTACAGTTTGCGATCGATCTTATCACACTACAACGCAAGCCACCAAGCGACGAAGAGGTACAGACGCTGTTAGATCAGACTTTCACGATTTGCCGAAAGACAAGCGTTGCCGCTGACATTAAGAACTCCCTGGGCGTTTTTGATGCCGTAATACTCTATGCAGACGTTCCGGATGGAAGCTTCGTTCCCATGCTCGAGGTATTATGCAGCATTCATGCATCTGTCAAATCGTTGTCCGGTCCGACATCGAGAGCTGTGCGGAATCTAGCAAAGTCGAAAAGGCAGTCCGAGATGATGGACAACCTATATGCTTTTCTAAGGGAGTCCTGCGGCGAAAACTCTCGTAACCTCAACGTTGTTCGGGGAGCGGTTTATGTTTTCATGGATCTTGTGCGCGCGTATGGTCAAGATGGGATACCCAGATTCCAGTTCGGGCATCTGATAGAGTCGCTCCAGGTTGTTGTAAAGAAGGACGATGGCCGGTTGGAGGCAGATATCTTGGAGCTGTGTTTGAATGTTTTGGAAGGTGACTACGTTCACACGGCCCTGGACAATGACTGGAGCGAGTTTGTGAATTTATTGAATACATGCTCTCTTAGGGCCGTTGACGAACACGAAGAATCTTCCTTCACAATGCCTGATGCGCAGCCGCGCGGCAGCGTGTTAGATGACACACGGTCTAACATCCTGGCAAGCACCATTCAGATTGCATCTACTTTGGAAGCGCTTTGGGATCGCTTAAATCATCAGCAGCGGCTAGACGCCACCCGTTTCCTAATGAATGCCTGTCGACATATCGAGCCTCCCCAGGCTGAGCTCGTTCTCAACACTATCCGCACCGAAGGATTTTGCTCCCCGGAGAGCCCGGATTGGGTACAGCAGAACCAACGTCTCATCCGATGCTTCATCCGCTCCCGCAGCAAACCATCCGACGTTCGGATCTTGGCTTTGGATACTGTGAAGGATTCTTTCTCAACATACGATTCTCTGGTTCTCTTCCAGGAACAGGGACTCCTTGACCTCATGCTGGAAAGGTTTGCTGAGGAGGACGATATTCTATTTCTAGAGTCATTGGTCTCTTTTCTTGTCGACGCTTCTGTGCTCGTCAGTGATAATGAAAGCTTTAAACGTTTGGTGACAGTGTTAAGCTCGCCCATGAGCAAAGATCTGGACAAAGAGGGTATGATCGGCTCTGAGACTTCGACAACTTTGTCTTCGGAACGCCGTTCTTTTAGCAGTGTTATGGAGCTTTCCTTGGCCAATATTTGCACTATTGGACTTGTCAGGATGTTCCTCCGATCCCTAAACATGTCAGCGACTAAGGCGGCTTTGGTGTATGAAGCACTTCTGAACATAGCTCAATGCTCAGAGAGGCCGGTGGACTCGCGTTTGACATCACTGAAGCTATTATTCCGACTCCGATGCGATTCGTCAGGCTCGATTACCGTGACCTCCGTCTCTGAACAAGATTTCATGATGAACGTTTCCGGGCGAAATGTTGAAGCAGGTTCAAAACAACAGGGTGAGCCGGCTGGTGAACATAACGTTGATAGCGACCAAGGGCGACCAGCAGCCCATGCAAGGCATTCGGCTCGGGAGCTATCGGGGCTTTCTAGGTCGTCAGGACGTAATCCAAGCATTCCCATTCGGGCCTCAAGACTGACGCCTCCACTTTGGACCTTCGCGACCCCGCAGGCCCTTCCTGAAGCACCCCCCGATGAGTCGAGTCCTTTCGTATACGCTTATGCCACGCCAGAAACGAGTCACCACATAGAATCTGAACCTGCGCAAAAGGTTGCATTGAAGGCGAACATGTGGCTTGAGACCGTCATCTCATTGCTGCAACGGGAGTCGAACTGGGACCTCTACAGCTACGTTCTCACCCATCTTGCAAGCCAACTTCAGAATAAAGATCTCTTCAGCAACGCAGTTCCCCAAATCAAATTACTGCGCAGTATCCTTTGCGATCAGGTGAAAAATGACACGTTTCGTGAGCCTCCACCGTCAACAGGTGGAAAGAAGACCGACGTGGCTGGTTACATCTTTGAATTTCTCTGCTCCCTAGTCAGCTATCATGAACACTTTGCCAAAAGCGAAGAAGACGAGCTTGTCCGTGCATTCATGATGGGTATCATTGGATCCTGGGGTGGCACGTCTCGCGGATGCATACATGCGCTCTCTGTCTGTTGCCATGAAATTCCCCTTTCGGTAACTAAGTCACTCAACGGAATTCTTGACAAGATGTCCAAAGTGATTACAATGTCCAATCTTGCTGTGCACATCTTGGAGTTTTTGGCTCTTCTTGCACGCCTTCCTGATGTCTATATCAACCTACGCGAGGAAGAGATCCGCACTGTCTTCGGCATCTGTATCCGATTCCTACAGACTTCCAGGGAACAGCGATTCAAGGCTTCTGAGTCGCCCACCAGGAATGTTCAGGTTCCAACAAGACTTGGGAGTGGTGTCCGAGATACTATGGCTTCGCCCGCAGAGTCGTCTGATTCTTCACTTCAGGACGGGATGTCAAGATACATATATACTCTTACGTATCATGTCATGATCTTCTGGTTTCTTTCATTGAAATTGCAGGATCGAGCCAAACACGTGAATTGGATAACTAGCAGACTCATATATCGGGATGAACACGGTAGAGAGACAGTGGAAGAACCAAGCCAGGTCTTCATCGACTTAATGCAGAGAGCGGCCTTTTCGGATTTGGGGGACACTATACCCTATCCGACCTTTCCCCCCACGCCTGAGGATGGACCTGCAGTGAAGAAGTCTTGGATTGTAGGTATGAGCATCGTGACTGTTGAGACGGCTGGAGTATCAGGCTTGACTCAGGTCACCAAGAGGCAAGCGTCGGGGACTACCTACGCAATGTTTCAGCAACGAACTGCACCTGTTCTTCCTCACCAAGTCCCACCCACGCCGGATGCCCACTTACATTCTGACACCATGCGCACTGCTGTCCTTCCGAGCCATATCATGCTTCAGCTGACAACCACGGCTTTCCCGACACCTACGGTGATGCAACCGATCCCTCTTCCCGAAGATGACATCACACGCCGAGCACTGAACACCTTTGACCGCAATGACATTGTGGATGGACACAAGATTGGTGTCATATACATCGACAACGGCCAGACTACTGAAGCAGAAATTCTCTCGAATACCAGCGGCAGCCCAGACTACGAATACTTTCTGTCAAGACTCGGAACCAAAGTGCCGCTCCAGGGTGCTCGATTTAATACTCAAGGGTTGCATGCGGACTTTGATGGCCAATTCACTTATGCATGGCGTGACCGGGTTACGGAGATTGTCTACCATGTTCCGACCATGATGCCTACGAACTTTGATAACGATCCATCCTGCATCAACAAGAAACGCCACATAGGAAATGATTTCGTCAACATCGTATTCAACCGATCGAATACACCTTTCAACTTCAATACAATACCCTCTCAATTCAACTTTGTCAACATTGTTATCAACCCTGTGTGCCGTCTCACCAATGATCCTAGCAGCGCGGAGTCGAGACGAACCGATTTTGAGAACATGTTTTACCAAGTGAAGGTGATGAGCAAGCCCGGGTTCCCAGAAATATCACCTGCTGCGGTGCCAAAGCTTATCTCCGGGAAGAACCTGGCCCCGTTCGTTCGGATTCTCGCTCTCAACGCGTCTGTTTTCTCGCTTGTCTGGCACAGCCAAGGAGGCGAGCACATTTCATCGTGGCGCAACAGACTGCGTGAGATCAAGAGACTTCGCGAGCGAGCGCTAGGAAACCAGGCTCAAAGTTCTGAGGCTGCCGAAGGGACTTATCCCGGTCAACGCCGCAACACTAAAGCCAACATATTCTCCGAAGAAGTACCCTCGCGCAACACCTCTGTCCGGACCGATTTTGCGACCGATTGGAACGCGGCTGCAGACACGAATATCCTGCAGAACTTGGACTTTTCGCGCTGGGGTCGTTGAAAGCCACAAGTAATCTTGGTTTAGCTCGACCAAATCAGGAATGGAAAACCTGGGGCCAGAAAAGAAAAACGAAAACGAAACAATAATAGTTCACCTGATTTTCATTGACTCACTTATGACCCCTTTGCTACGACGGATGACTGTACATCTTAACACCCATGCTTTGCGACTTGTGTAAATACCCCTTTTGCCCTGCAGCACGCAAAACAAAAGTTCACTGTCCTCAGAAAGTCTTTCTTTTCTTTTTACCTCCTGTTTCTTTCATTGCGATGTTTTACTGTCCTGGTCCACTCAGGCATACCTTGGGAAATGAAGTAAATAATCAGAAGTAGTATCGCACCATTGTCACCTGCGTAGACTAGAAACGTAGTTATGACATTGGTGTTTTTCAACTCCATTTGAGACAGCTTATTACTTCATTGATGATCAATTCCGCCCTTAACACCATCTGACACTTGGAAGTGAATCACCATTTGCTTTCACTCTGCGATAGGAGAGCAGTGCCAAATAAAGTTCATACATCTAGATACCAAGACATTTATGACACTACATAGTAGATCGTAGATAGATACATTGATATTTGACTGATAGTAGATCCCCACTTCCCGCACCCGCCCTGTAAGTAGTAGGTAGTTGTTTATTATACCTACAGTAGTTTCAATACATGGTATATCACCCATCTCATATAACTACTTAGTTCAAATTATCGGCCGCAAACCTAAATCGATCAACTCCACAGCATGATGGTTAGATCAGTAATTACGATAGTGGCCTGAGTCATGTTCTATTTCAGTCTGAGTGCAGAATCAAACAGTGGATAACTCTGCCAGTCGTAAAAGCGGGTCTAATAGGCTGAGTTACGAGAAGATGTGTGTGGTTTCAGTATGGATCTGGGATAATGGGTGGAAGTCCTTGATCTATGACCATTTCAGAGGATCTGCTCCATAGTACGTATATTGACAGCGTACGGCTGTTCTCATGGGTGCTGAATGTCCGCTGTATGTGTCTGACGGGCTTGTGCTACCAACATTTGACTTGCTTGGGGCGTGGTAAGCTGTATAAGATTGTGTAGAGTCTCGTCTATGTAAATTACTATATCTAGCATATAGAGGAATATTGCAAGGCAAAACAGGAATAAAGTGTGCCATGTGATCTTTTCTTGCGTTCTAGCTAGCTTATCAAAGGAAGAAGATGAGAAGAGAAAACATCAGTGGTAGAGGTGGTGAAGGGGCTTTTTCTGTTTGACTACAGTTTGATAAATAACAAACACTGGGTTTTGCAAGAAAGAGATGAATTGAATGCTTGTGGTAGAAAGCATCGGTGTTTTGTTGGAATCCAGAAGGGCTATCGTATCTAAAAATCAGTCTTCCTGTCTCAAGATGGAGATTTACAGATGCCGGAAGAAAGGTTTAATGCATGTGTCTGAGTTTAGGTTGATATGGCGGGTGCAGGATCGCTCTCGACCTTCTAGAACCTACAGAGCACACTATGAGGCGCTTCCGGCTATTGCTCATACCACATGTGTAGCTCACGCCACTCATCTTTCCCAAAACACACACACACACACACACGAAAAAAAAAAGAACAGAAAAGAAAACATGCAAGTATGGACCTACCCAGTGACGATAATCCCCAGCCGTATGAGACGAATGTTACCTAAGGTTCCCCCTTTCTGTTTGAGGTCCCCTATGAGGCTTCCGTGTCTAGAATAGGGTTTCAGGCGTACAGGCGGCCCCCTTAGTAAGATGCTCTTGGGAGGTAGCTGGCGCAAACCACTGTGGCTCTTACTGTGGCGAGACTTTTGATTGCCGTAGACTTTGTCAAGCATTCTCTTAGTGACTAGATCTGGCAGATCGCTGTTTGTCATCAAGCGACCTGAGATACAGCATTTTGTCAGTACCAGAAAATAAGATCGGTGAAAAGGAAAAGGGGGAGCATGTAAGAAAAGCCACTCATTGAGTTTCTTGTGGGAGGCCAGTGGCGTCAGCCAAACGAGGAAAAGAGGTAGGTGTCTCGAGATAGAGAAGCCATGGGTCGGAATGAAGGGAAACGGAATGTAATCTAAGCGCTATCCAGGCGTACCAGGTCATGATGACTGTCGTAAGTTGACTGTCGGCAACACTTAGCAAAATTTCTAGGTAAAGCCCACGCAAAGCCTGAGCGGATGATACTTTTGTGATACTCTTGTTTTGGCGGATTTTGGGCAAGCGCGGTCAGGTGATTGCACCTTCCTTTGGAGGTCGATGTATTCAGTGCCTGCCTCCCCAAAGTACGTTGCTCAGAGTTGCTTCACGTCTCTACAAGAAGCCTTTGTTAGACACCCACTCACCCCCGGAGTATCTCTTGAGTGAGACAATTGGACATTCCAGATCAGTTCGCTGTCGTTCGTTACGCCAGTCAGACTTTCATAGATGCTATCTCCGCCCAGTTTGACGATCAGAGCCATCGGCTGGCTGGACGCCCATGCTGGCCGGGCCCGATTGTCTGTTCATATTGATATCCAACTATCAATCGCTTATGGACGAACAGTATCTGCTAACACGAACTGCAAGTCATGTTTCAGGAGATGCGGAACCTCTCTGAAACGCTATCCTTTCAAGCGCACGTCATCCTCTCGTCCCCTATTTCCTTTACCATGGGGGTTGTGATGTCTGAAATGGCACCTATCATCAACTATGATTGAACTCTATTACCATCATTCGTGATGTTGGGACTCCCATTCTGCCAGACTAGACCCCCTGCCTATTGAGTAAAAGGGAAGAGCGACCTGGTGAATAGACATTGTCTTGGAAATACGGGACGGATCACCACGCGCCCTCCGGCATCACTTGTCCAATCGAACGGTCGTTCATTGAGGGTCCCAACATCAACAATGCTATGCGATGGGCGGCGGTCCTCCCATCGGCAAGTCTACTCTCGCTGCCTCCTTAGACCGAAGGGTATACTCTACCCCGTGCTTTTTCTCCTTTGAGGGTGACCCTCCATAATTCTGCCGCCTATACACATTGTCAGGAAGCATTATCGCCGTTGAATAGTTGTCTTGTCGGTGTCTACCATATTCGTGTCTCTACTGTCCCGACAGCGTCACAAGAAGTTCTTTTCATGGCCTGCAACGGATGTAAGCCTTGAAGTCCCTCATTTTTCAGACGTCTGCTTCTCCACGGGTCGGGACTTTTGACAGTCTCGTGTCACTGGCCTTCAAAGGCCTAGAATTCATCATGCCCAGGTCGTCGCGTATCTACACAGCCCTCCAAGAAAGGGACTCAATACTCCACATATGGATGGCCCACCGATAGGCTTACTTCGCATTGAGACCTCTTATGACGAAAGCCACAGGAAAGTGTCCGGGCACTCCGTTATTGGAAAGGTTCGTTGTAATCTGACTTTTGGGTTGACTTTCGGCTTGGGTTCAGTGCATCTGCAGTAAATCACAATCGGGACACATGTTGAAGGTAACTATGTCTTTCAGTCACGAGAATTAATGACGACAGATGTATTGTTTCTCTTTCCCCTACGATATGTTAACGCCAAAGGCCACTCCTTTGATATAAAACATCCATCCAGCCCAACTGCCCGTTCAAAAGCTGTGCTCTCTAGGTATCATTTTTCCTACACCCTTGTTCATACGCACAGTCCTTTTACCAAGAAGTATTCTCATCTACACGACAAACTCCCTATCGTCTGCAATGCATCCTTTCGTTGAAATCATCGTGGAATTCATCTCACATTTTATCTATAAGGCAACTGTTTCGTTCCTTCAGCCCACTAATGACATTACTATTGATAGGTTTATGCAGTTCATTACATTACTCATGACTGATCCAGACCTTCAAGCAATTGATGACTTCGACGAGCTACAATGCCTCATCGTAGGAGACCTGACAGTCCACTGCTACATCCGCGAAGAAGAAACAGAGGCAAGCAGAATACTAGTAAGGGCTATACAGGATATCTGCTGACCAAGTATCGCAGAATTTGGAAATCGCAATTCATCCCCCCAAGTTGGTCCCGCAAGATCAAAGCAAAACTGGCCCAGATCAACGGTTTCGAGCGGCCGACAAATTTGCTATACTGGAATATGGCTCTCGGCCGTCCCCGTATAAGCATAATTCCGACAAATGAGGTAAGCAATTTTCCAGGCTAGAAGTCCTCTCCTTTCGATCCTCAGGCGGATCTCTACAATGGGGCAAATACGGTAATGATTGATGTATTCGCTCTCTCGTTTATATAGTTGCCGTATGTCCCCACAGGCTTCCAGCCCCTTCAGCAGTTTCATCACACCAGGCTTCCGCTCATTGATAAACTGGACCTCATGGTCTGCAAGGCCTATACTTGCGGCATGAGATCCCAGGAGCAGAATGACAAAGATGCCGCCGACGTGGTCAAACTTATCGAACTTATCAATCTCGATCACAATTACACTTCTCGGCATCGTCCGACGTCTGATCAATTGAAGATTCTGAATGATTCAAATGAATATCTTGCCAAATTTGGGAAAGTCCCAGATTTCGATTGGGAGGTTATCTTCGATAAAGCACAATCCCGCAGGGGCTTCAGTCGCTCGCTTGTGTTCTCTGTTGTTGTTGTGTCTGTTTCGTTCATTGTCTGCTGTTTAATGTGTCTGTTGGCCTTTCTTATTTGAAACCCAGAGAAAAAAAGTTTCTTTGTTTGTTTGATCTATCTATGTTTATTGCTTACATTAATCTAATTTTTGCCCTACCTGTGTCTACCGTCTGCTTGTCTTTTTGCTGAGATTTCTGCTTACATTTCGGTTCTTTTGTCTCTATGTACCTATTTGTTTTGCTGTTACTGCAGGAACTTGGAGAAAAGTGGTGGAGAAGCATGCTTTCGGTGTATACTATGCACACGGTGTCATACTTCCAAAGTCAAAGGATTACAAGCTGGATTTCGTAACACTTAGAAGCAGCATACAGACTATCAATGAGTGTAATGATATATGTAAAAGGAGATAGCAAGAGAATGAGCGTGTATGAGTGAAGGATAGCAAGCAATGATTGATATAGAGCGATAGGATGCGTGAAGCGAGCTGATTCTCACGTGAGTAGTGCATCCGGAAACAAACCCCTAGCCTCTGCAGTTGCCGGGTTCAACCCTCTACTTTGTAGAATTTCCTTTGTCTCAGGTGGTTGAAGATGGCCCTTTTCCTTCAGATCAGCATAGATCATGACCTGGTACTTGCGACCTCGCCAGTCATCCACGCGGTTGCTATGACTGCGGTCAACATTTCGCCTGCAATATTCATACCATGGTTCGTCAAGGTCGCTCAATTGTAATACATCGACAAACCTATCGCCCAGGAGATTCATCATGCGATATTTTTCCGCGTTCCAAAATATACTCGAATGCTGCCCTTCCATATAACGGACAGCCAGCAGACAAATGGCCTCCAGATATCTGGCAGGCGTAGGAACGATAACAGGGTACTTTTGCTCAGACGAGCGCTCACTAGCACCAATGTTCCAGTGTGGGAACCGTTCGTCGGAATTGAGCATATAGTATCTGTCATTAGGCTCCAGGTCGTGAAGCGGCGGATCAGGGAGAGATGGGAATAGTCGGGACTTCCGGTACAAATAGACACCGCTAGTGACACTATCTTGTTCATAATTGTGATCTGTGTGGTAGTGATGGTCGGGAGATGGAAGTTTAGTGTACTGAGGGTCAAAGACCGTACAACGAAGGCCATTCTGGCAGGGCGGGAATCCAGCCTTATCGAGCACTTGCACGGCCTTCTCCATTTCCTCATCCTTTACTGCCCAGAGGTGGTACTGTGCGGGTTATTACATTAGCCAGCTGAGCTGAAAGTGGTGGTACAGTGTGTGAAGGGGTATAGGAAATTTTTTTCAAGATTACTTACTCGGAATTTGTTCTTGCTTCCGTATATCCGGGTTATCTCGGGCCCCCATAGAAAGGCAGGTACCTCGGCCTCCCTCAGCAGCCATGCCACGTATCGTCTCAACTCGGGACTCGGGTATGCAGGGAATTTGGCAGGGTTGAGGAAACTGAAAGATAAATCTGGTGGCAAAGCCGGGGCAGGAACTAGAGCTCGAGCTGTGTCTAAAGCTATAGCCAAACCCGACCTAAGAGAAGTAAGCATCGAAGCAGAAGCTGGAGTAGCCATAGTGCAAGGAAGTTGACTGAAGTGAGACGAGATGGGATTAGAGGCGATGAGAGGCGATGAGATGGATTGAGATGAGATAAGTTAAGTGGTTTCCTCAATCATGCCGTGGACGTAATGGGCATCTTTATAAGTTAAGATTGAATCATCAGTTCTGTTTCTGTTGATCTTGGAGAATACGTTTCTCGGTCTCATCCATCTGGTCACAGAGTATAGCCGATCGAGACCTCTTGGTAATGACCTTGTGACCTGCTGGTGTCTTGAAGAAGATACCTCTTGCGAATCAAACGAGACGGACACAGCCGTTGAGATACTTGTCTTCACACTGTATTGTACCCAGCATCTTTCCTGTTGTACCTCGCGCGTCTCGTGAATCCGACTATCATTGAAGGGCTTTCCTCTTTACTCTTTCAGACAAACCATTGTGTCTCAAAGTCCAATCCGCTTTCAGCAAACTCCCATCTTCTAATTTGCTGTACAGTGGTCGAACCCGAATGGTGTAAGCAACTGGCGTTACGAGTGTCTCTGATCTTCCCACAAGAGTAGCCAATACCCCAAATCCATAATTCTTTCAATCACTAGTGTGTCTCAAAATCGCTCCACTCTTCAGCAGACTCTCCATCCTCTATATCTCTGTGCGGTGGCCGAACCCGAGGTACCTGAAACCATAGAGTCATCAGTATCTTGTGACTTTCACTACACCAAGGGAGGTACTCCTCTATCCATTCATGCTCAAGCTATCTTCCTAACAATCTCCGATGTCGAAGGGTGCATACCACATCACCACCATTGAGAGCATATCACGCGGTGGCATCTGAACCTATCATAGCAAGAGACAAAGGAAGAACAAGCATGCACTTTTATTGGATGGCACATCATTATGGTAGAATCCATCTTGTTTCGACTTCTATCATAAGGTACTTTCCATGGGAATAGCTGTTATCTGCGCTCTCCTCTGCCTGATTATAGCAAATGGCGGAGGCTTTAAATGGTGAATGAGGCGAATGTTGGAATGCTCGGTAAGCTCCTTGTCTTAACTGGCAATAGCCAATGATATTCCCACGGATATTGGGGTCTCTGGTTATCAACAGCTTGGGTTGGCTGAAGTGAGATGGTATACATGATGAAGAGTAGAACAACTAATCAACTATAGCTAATCAACATTAAGCCACCTTATATAAGCTTTTATGCCCAACATAACTAGTATCCACGTGCTAACCAAGTACAATAGGGAGATAACGAAGTGACAAGATCCAATCCAATACAATCACTTTGTATACAACCTGCAAGTCAGAAACCTATCCAACTATTATAATCAATGACTCAAGTCCAAAGCCTTATCATATTGTTATACGAGAAACCCACTACACCGTTACCTCTACGAATATGATCTTTTCTTATCCGCTGAAGGTACAGGACAAACCTAGTGTCGATTCAGATAATACGTTCGATGATTTATTTCTTCTTGACCAGAGGAACAAGCCAAGTTAGTAGTACTTTTGGTATAACTTTTAGCTTCATTTCCGCCCTAATTCCAGTCCCACGGCTAGCTAACCCTGTTCTTTGGTGGAATGTTTCAAGAGACCCTTTCAGGCTTTGTTTGCCACTCTCAAGGGCAAGTAATTCGGCCGGACGACAAAGGGCTTCTCTCCTTGTTTACCAGGACCATTAATGATGCGAACGGCTTCTAGACCAGTTTACCCTTGAGTAAAGGTGCTAAACTGCTTTCATTGTACATCTTGTCTTGTAAGCACGGCTGAACCAAATGTCACTCCTAGGTCAGAGCTTATGTCATGTGGACGGGTAGACACCAGTCCAATATAGTTGAAATTCGTCAAGTCGCTGATCAAGAGTTCATGTATTTATCAAATAAACGCATTCATTGGGGCTCACACCTCGTGAGGCGGCCATCCAATGCAGAGTCAGACTAGGTACATACATTATCCAGCTGTAAGACACCCCTGAACGCAAACCCGAGACTTGTAGAGGGCGAGCGTGGGAGAAGAGAAGGGTAAGATAAGAAGCAAGTAAGAATGCAAAGGAGAATGAAAACTTCAACCAAACCAATGCGTAACGTCTCTTCAACCCTAGTGACGTGGCAGGGTGAAGAGAACCAAAGTGGCCAAGCACAAGAAATGAACGCCTTATCAAGGAGAATAAAGCACAAAATATCAAGGAAAACCAGCAAGCCTTGCTGTACAGAGGTCGGGCCAGTAAGCACAGATCGGTCAGTTTATAACTTGACGCGCTTGAAGTTTGGTCGAGACTGAAACCCAGGGTCAAACGGCGAGCGTGGTGGCTAAACAGGACGGAGTATTTGCGTATGTGCAAGTCGCGAAGGTAATATGAAGCAGAGCGGTCTAAATACGGAGATGGAAACGAGGCAAATCTTCGCCGGGATATCGTCATGCTTTTCGAATCTCGTCCAGGTGCGACAAACAGGCGACGTCGGTAATTCGAGGGGGTATCAGTCGATGGGAAGAATGAGCAGATGACGGTTTGTCGTTCAGCAGTTCGATCCTTCTAAGACCATCTATTGGTGGCTTCCTTTTCTTTGAGCCCACCCATGCGCTCGATATCCAACGACTGGAATCGCTCCGCATCGCTGGACTGATACGGCGGAAGTTCCTCGTTGCAAGGCTCCAAGCCCACTCCACCTGCGTCGGTGATTCTCACAACCACAACACGACCCGATTTGCGCTTGCCGGATTCGTCCTCCTCCTCCGGGAACGTGATGCGAATTTCGGGAACCGGACTGGGCGGGGGACTCGACGAATTCTCAATGAGACTGCGTTTCTCGTCATAAACCAGAACGGACTCTGTCTTGGCGTTCGGCGAAGCAGAGACGGTGAAACGACGGTGGTTGGGCACGCATTGCCCGTTGTGTACAGGAAGTTCGGATTGTTCGCGGTTCAGGCGCTTGCGGCGCAGAACAAGAAGAGCACCGACCAGGGCGAGACCGAGCAGAATGAGAACCAGCAGGGAAATCAGGAGATCGACCATGTAGGGAGAGAGACCATCGTTGCTTCCAGAATCACCGCGCCGAACAAGCTTCGAAATAGGGTTGAACATGATTTTGATGGTTGGATTTTTTGTGTTTGATAGGTCTTCGGATGCAATCCGAATGAAAGAGTTTGGATAGTAACCGCGTGCTTTTCGATATACGGCGAAGTTATTTCAAGAATTGAAGTTGTACTATTTCCTCCGATACCCGGGTCAATTCTGGATATGGCACACAGCACAGCAGCCTGTCGTCGACAGTCACTTACA
The DNA here is from genome assembly GCF_003184625.1 of Aspergillus neoniger CBS 115656. Taxonomy (NCBI): domain Eukaryota; kingdom Fungi; phylum Ascomycota; class Eurotiomycetes; order Eurotiales; family Aspergillaceae; genus Aspergillus; species Aspergillus neoniger. The sequence continues at coordinate 1,035,244 of NW_020291132.1, forward strand.
ATGTCTCAACAAGGGTCTCGTGGCGATAGAATCAGATTGTCGGATCTGCTTTCTTTCTTTTTCGTATGGAAGGACCGGTTGGAGACGGGATCGTGGGACAAAAGGAGGGAATGTATCAGGTCGGTAGGATCAAGTAGTCGAGGCGAGTGTGGGGAGGTTGGCTTCAACTGGGGTGATGGAAATCGACCAGGTTGGTTATAGCGAACGAACGGACAGCAAGGTGAGCAGCTGAAAGAGTGAAGCCGACACCTGCTTAGGAAAAAGAGAACGTGACGGGGGTGGAGGAAGGAGGAAGAATGAGGGGAGGGGTTGGTATGGGGGTTGTCGCCTGGGAGAATGGAAGAAAAGGAACAAAGGGAAAGAAAGGGCAGAAAAGAGAGCGAGCGCAGGAAGGGTGAGAAAGAGGAGACGACGGAGGGAGGAGAGAGGAGTGCCGGGCAGGGCAGGGAGAGAGGCAGGCCGGTGGACGCCGGCACGACAGGGACGAGGCGCAAGGGCGCTTAGGCGCAGTCCAGACCGAGTGCAGGCAGGGGTGGGTGGACAGTTGGCCTGGGGCAGAGTTTACTACCAGTACTATTCGCAGTTAGTCTAGTCAGCTGTTTACTCGTCCTCGACCAAAAGGGGACTAAACTCGTCTTTGGCCCTCCACTCAAGCGTGGTCCAAGACTCCGCTTTACGCCTAGTCGGCCTTGGCATGGTCGCTGGCGTGGTTGCTAAGGTTCGCCGGTAATTTCCCCATTCCGGCCATCTGGCCTATCACGCGTCGACGGTGCCTGACTTGGCCCATTCTTTGCCAACTAAACCCTTCATCATTCGTTGCCCACCCCTGTGCAAAAAAAAGACTAACCGGTACCTACGCTAGCTAGATCGGTTTTTTCTTATTTCTGTCTTTCTTGTCTTCCTGCACTTCCCCTCTTTTGTCTACCTTTTTTTAGGTCATCTTTGCGCGCCCCCCTGAAAGCGAAAACCAACAAGGTCTCAGTGCCCCAAGGACCACAAGGCTAGCAGTAGCACTTACAGTAGGGAGGGGTAAGACAATCTATCGACTATCTAGACTATCTACTTTGTTCTCCAGAACAGAGGACCCTTTTCGGCTTATTGTGAGAAGCCATCCGTGGCGACGCTTCTATTTTAACTTCTTCATATCTTCGTCGAGGGAATGGAATGACGTTTTGGTTCGCCAAGCAATATCTTGCCAACCTGTTTGTGGTGACTTCCGAGAGTTGATTTGATGGTGGAGAAAACAGCCGATAGCCCGGGAAAACATCCAAACACAGCAAAAGCTCTGCTGGCACCAGCAAAGGACAACAACGTACCTGCCTACTTAGCAGTCAGCCGTTGGTCTCATCACATGTGATGAAGTTTACCATACTACTGTAAGATCTTACGGGCGAGCTGAGGTGTGTCTCTTTCACATGACATCAGAAACAACCTGTCATGTGCTAGTCAACTAATGCAGGGTCCATCTGTCACCAATGGTGAAACACAACGGACGGTTAGGCACCTCCGTATTCCATGCTTTAACAGCGGCCTATCCATATTCTGGATAGAGGATACCGCTCTTTCTTGCTATGGAAACTATCAGTATGTTCAGGCATATCATACTGTAGTAGTATGTGGTGGATGAAAAACTCGAACTGGATTACCATAACCCCCTTGGCTTGTATCTGAGGTAACCATCCACCATTCCCTGTTGAAATATGTTGTACACAGCGGGAGTGGCGATCGTATGTGGTCAAAATGTATCCTCGAGCTGACAGCCATGAATTCCACTTTAGCCTCATATGCATAATTTCAATCTAAGGCTCAAGAAAACCGAATACATATCACGTGTTTTTATCACTATCATCTTCCCCACTTTAAACCTCACACCAAAATATATATCCTCGAAAACATACGAGTAGCCAACCACAACATCATCCCCTCTTTCCCAAGCCATCCACTAAAGCCTCCCAGAATCATCAATAAAACCCATCAATCAGTATCGAAAATAAAACCACACTCCTTAACAAAACCTCCCAAAACAACCCCCACAGCAACGTCCACTTATCTGTATATAGAACTGAAACAACATACATAATATGTCTGAGATCACTCAACCAACCATGCCGTTACTAAATATAAAACAAGCACTCGTTGGCCGAACCCGACGCTCGCCACATTCCTGAAAGCGTCAACCCCACCCCACATCTCTCTCTCTTCTGCAGAATACCAAGTTCACGTCACTGTCGCAGCATCAGGTATCTGGTATCTCTGGTGATCTTGGTATGTCGATCGTTCAACTAGTCAGGGGTGGGTAATATACAAAGGGGATATATCTATGTTGTATATTTTGTGTAGCGCCCCGGTTGCTGTGACTATTGTAGAGATATAGATCTTGGAATGTATCTATATTTAAGAATATTCGGTTCAATACGATCCTGTGGAATGATTCTATGGACGTGCGGGAATTGACAGGCAGAGGAATTTCATCTGTCAGATTGTTTCTGGGTAGATGTCAGGGAAGTCATACCGTGTAGGTCGGTTGTTTCATTTCTTGAGTAGTATGGCTGCATTAGCTGTTGAGGGGATAAATACCATTAGGGAGCAGATGTTCATTGTAAAGAATGATATTATGGGATATCTGGACTCTTACTCGGTAGAAAGAAGGAGCCTGGACTAGTCTTCCACTAGACTTTAGAAATATATATACTATGTTCGTTTTTACTGGTCGTATATTCACTTCATACAAAAAAACACAATGATATCCCTTGCCCCAACCAACGGGGATGTTTCAATTACTTCTCTTGCTAGTCTACTCCGGTGTATATTTCTGGTATACGAAAAGATCTCACCTAGTAGCCATGCTCAACGCTAGTTCTCGACAGGTTATTATGCGGATGAATGAAGTTGCACACTCTCTTTTAATTAGCTTTAATTCTCTCCTTGCGGGTAAAGTCCACTGAATTTTAGTACACTGTTAAATACAACATAAACTCCGACGACATGTTATTGCAAGCCTTCGAACAATATCATCGGTATATTAATCAGCACCTAATCGACATCAGTACTGGAAAGTCGTAGCAAATCACCGGCGACTGATATATAAAGACAAGCTTGGTAAAGAGGTCCACAATATTTCTGTTGAGACTAGATCTTACTTCTCAAATAGTCCAAATTCTCAGGGAGAAATGATCTTTTAGAGGACGGGCTCTCGTCAGAGACATCAAAGTTGTGTATCTACCTACGACTTACCATGCAATTAGCGTTCAAAATTTAGAGCTGCAGTGTAATAACTACGAGAAAGTTGATATCGAATAGTATATAAATTTACCCCGTGTCTATTCCTTACTAGCCTTTCAAGCACCTTCGACCTCATCGCAGTTGTGTCTAGTACCAATGTCAAAGAATGTGAGAAGAATATGTAACCTTAGCTGGTGATTATCATTCCTGATTCTTTTTTTGGTAGGGCCTACAAATTTCCTATAATGTGATGATGTTGGCGTTATGGGTATACTGCCTGATGGGTAGAACCTTGTATATATTTACGAGCCCAGACCCCTTCTCTCAAAGCAGGACTTGGGTATCTCGCAACCGAGAAGAACATCTTAGAGTTGAAAGTGCCTAATCTCAACTAAGCATCGTCGTAATTACATATTGTCAGCTAAGTTAATGGGGTGCTTAATCATATCTAGTGCACATTGGTCCACACATATAGTAGTCGTTTTTAAGTTGGAGGCTTTGGGGAGACTTGAATCTTATATTGGATGTCTGGCGTAGTCCTGCGCTTTCTATATGGAAGTGATGGCAGAGAATAGAACTGACCTTTCCATTCCCAGATGTTATATATTATTGACGAATACATAGGAAGTTTGGTGGGTGTATTCTTCGAATGTCTGTTGAATACATGGATGCCGATTGGCTAGAAACGAGCATCTTTGCGACTGCGCAGATAAAACTCATCCTTGTTATATTTAACAAACCAGGCACTGTAATCGTACTTACTAAAACGATACGGCATTTGCATGATTTGGGGAAGAGATTGTCTGGTCTTCTTTGACTTCCATAAATGTAAGGCGGCTGCCCCAAGGCTCTTTGAGGAAACGTTAGGGCATTCAGAAGCCGCTGGATATTTGACGGAGATGATGACTGTGTCAAGGTTTGACTTCGAAGTGCTTGGCAAATTCTTGCTCAAAACTTCTGGCTTCGAGTACACCTTAAACTCATTGTTTCCTGCGGCTTTATGTTATAGCTTAGCTGGTCTGTCACACAATCACGAGCGACATATCTCAGGATAATATTCATCAATATGTTGTCGCTAGGTATGCATTGCCAATATTAACATGTGTGTATAGAGAATCTAGTCGCAAACCCGACTGCGATTGTAGCGTCGGCGATGTATCTCTCTAGGCTCTCAGAGGACTACGATCGGGGTATGTCTATAAAGGTGACGAACTGAGTCATTTAAAGCTGTACCTGATAGATAAATAGTTATAGCACTCGACCGGTGAGAATCAGTGCCGCTTTTAGGTAGTGTTGCGGAATCAATGCCAGCATCATAGTAAGTAGAAGATGGATGTCAACTCGACGCTACAATCAAGGGAAGGTAACGCGATGGCCGTTAGATCAATACTTTGCTCTGCCAAGATAATATTGCGTTCTGAGTTTCTCAGATAGTTGGCACCCCTTGACTTTGAAAGCGCATGTCATCTTTGCGGGTTCGCAAGCCTTGACAAAAGGCTGCCGCGTGTGGCTTTGTCCCAGAATTGGCGGCAAGTCAGTGGTGGCTAGCATTAATAATGCCCGCCACTTCATAGTAGCCCCTCTCATAGCTCACTCCTAGCAGTTGAATCATGCAGAAGTGGGTGTAGACTGACTCGTTGAATCCATAATGGTTCATTATTGCAGTCTACATGGAAAGGATGTTGGTTGGAGTGATCTTGGGCAAACCAGCAATATGACTGCATTAATGCAGAACCGTTAGCATATGTGGCAGGAGTTTTTTGCCTCGAGAAACCAATAACTCGACTTCATCTGGTGCAAAAGGGCTAAAATATTTGGAGTTGTCCCCCTTTCAGCCTCAGAGACACGGCATCCACAAGGCGGGTGGACTCCCTCGAGGACATGCAAGGGCAGACGATAGTCTGATGTACAGACAGGAACAACCGAGACATGTCTCAGCCTGACGTGGGGTATGTGAGAACCAACGCGGATGTTAGTATCTGACAGCAAGGCATAGTGACGTGGTACCAGCAAACACGTTGAGGTCGTGGGATATGCTTGTGCTGGTTGATGGGGAAGGTTTTCATGGTTGACCAGCCGCGCTACAAACCTTCCTTCACCCCAGCGGGATAGAAACGTGTCGAGCGGAGAATAGTGGATGTGACTCATAGCAATCAGTATGACAGCATCGATAGGATTTATTATTCCGCTTGGCAGGTGTTTTCCGTCCACGGAACTTTCTGGCTTAAACAGTTTGGTCGCCCACCTGGATGGCCAAACAGCGGCACGTGTGACATTTGATGCGTATGGCATGATAATGATTACTGTATCTGGCACTGTCATAAGAGCAGAACACTCCTGGTGCTAGTGTCTCGAAGGCCGTTTCCGTGGACACTTTGGGGCCTTAGATGCACTAGCCTCTCGAGTATCCAGAAGGAGGAGAGACACGAGTACGCCAAATGTACGGAGTACTGACAATGCTATTATCATGGAGCATCTATCACGAATACGTCGTGCTTGCCATGACATGCGCGTCGAGTAGGGTTCCACAGCAATTCCCAGTCGTGGCATGGATCTGCAATCCTTGTATGGGGTTGTGGATTGCTGGGTCAAAAGGGAGGACGCCAGGAATGGTTGGAAATAATTCCCGCTCGACTCCCCACGATTCCAGTCTTTCTTTTCTTCGTTTGGTGTTATGTATTGCTTTTCCTGTTTGATCCACTTCACAAAAAGAACGGTTAATGTCCTGGAAACAAAGAACTAGCGGGGTGCCACTAGTTGATGTGCATGCAAGGCAAAAGAGTTGTATGCGGATGACCTCTTGCAACGGCCCGCTTTGCCTCTTTATCGTTTATTATATGGGCATGTTTCGCAATCAATCGCATCGCTCATCGACGATAAGGTCATTTTCTCGGAGTCGACTCGAGCTACACCACATAAATACATGCATGCCATGAGATCCCCCAATGGGCAATCCGTGATAAAGCAAAAATGGCCGGCAATGTGAGCTACGTTCAGAATAACAACCCCTGTCTTCCGCGGCCATTGTACAGGCAGGGCGGATGAAACCTAATTCGCTGTGATTGTGTCCTACTGGGATGCAAGGGATACTACAGAAGGCCCGCCGAGCTAAATTGTTAGCCAAGCGTGCTTCTACTACCTGAGGTTGGCATAGAGGGAGAAACCGAAGAGTGTGCTAAGCAATGGACTTTCAAATATCTAGACGGGAACATAGTCGATATTGGGATATTCAGAGTGTTGCTGTGCCTACTGGGGTTGAAGTAGTTGGCAAATTTGAACTCCAGGCCACTAAGGCATGCATCCTGGAAGGGATAGCACATTAGATGCAATGTCCAATAAGATGCAAGTTGGTAGCAATTGCGCCATACTGATAATGGTAGAGGTAGTTATCTGTTGGTGCTGCAGGGCTCATGTTGTCATGGTCATGCAACGAGTTGATTGGAAGTCTGGGGGCTTGCATGTATAGTAAGTAGTAATGATCATATTATGGGACTAATATGGAATCCAGGATGATGATAAGCACTAGTTATTACAGTTGCAGTGGACAGTGGCTCGTAGTAGTAGTAAGACTCCTATTTCAACTACGCCCGGTGATGATCGAATTTATCATACAGTTTAACATCCCGCCCCTACATAGGGATAAATTAGTGAATGATAGCGTAGGTAATTTATCACGGACCTCACCAGGCCATTGTTAACTGTTGGCGAGGATAAACTCTGATTCATCACCAGAAAACAAGCTAGTTTAGTGGATCCGATCGGTCGGGCTGGAGCGCAACTTAACCTTTACCGCAAATCTTCAATGGGAGCCGTGGCCCGTGATTATCCAAGGGACGGTCAAATGAGAATTCGGAACCTCTGGAATTATCCCCAGATGCTACCCCGCTTCGATCATCGTCAGCATCGGAAGAGTCTGGAAGCCAGTGGTGGTCAGTTGGCCAGCAGATGAGTCAAGCTATTCTGACGGAGTTGGCTAGGAAGTCATGTCCGATGAGGCTGAGTTACTTAGTAGTAGCAAGTAATCGACAATGACAGCTTCTCGGACGTTCCAAAGATATTCCAGACCATGGTCCGTCATCTTGCCGATGGAGGACGTGATCAGTCAACAATTTAGAAACCGATATAATGAAGAATAATCTATTACGCAACAGCGAGGGGTAGATTAGCAGATGAGTCTGTCGAAAAGGTTAGAGGGTGAATTTTGTAGCGGTCAACCAGAGATGCCTGCTGTTGGGTGGATGTCTCCGATGTGGTTCGTGAAACCATGATTTCCTAAAGAAGAACTACTGAGAGAGGAGAGACCCGGGTCGGAAAGGGATTCCAGAGAGTTAGGGGACGGTCGCATATCAGTGGATGGAAGTATATTTGTAGCGTAAGTAAGTATCTAGTAGTACTAAATACTAAGCTCACAGTGATGGCAGCGACCGATCAGAGAGGGAGTAAAAACAGCCCTAAGAGGAAGAGGGAGGGGCCGTCTAGATTGAAGCCTAAAAAAGAAGCGGCGGGAACGAATTTGGGTGGCCCCAGATCCAGTTGTGTATCAGACGGGGCCTGGTGGGCAGAGCGATACGCCCGGTACCTGCCCAGCAGCGGCGATGGCCGTACGCCTGCCAAGTACCTGATGGGATCGACAGATCGTCTGGTATTGTCATCGCCGGTAAGATTACCGATGGGCGCCAAAAGAATCGGTCGTTTGCCGCAAGACACGCAGCATCTTTTTTCCAGCTTGACCTGCCCAGCTTATCTATCATCTCCAATCCTCATCCTCGAATCAATCCTGCGCCCTGCCAGAAAAGAGGTCCGTTGGTGATTTCTTTTTTCCCTTCTTCTCACTGTCCTTGAAGCCTGCAGGTTTTCCCCCTGTTCCTTCATCTGGATTTTCTCTCGCCTTTTTCTTTCTTCTTTTCTTTCCCTCATCATCTCCTCTTTTTTTTACCACCCCTCTACTCATCTCTCCCTTCCCTTGTCATTCTTCTCGCAAATCTCTTTTTTGTGCTACCAATCTTGGTCTTTTCTCTCACATTGACCAGACTAGACCCTTTTTTTTTTTCTTTCCCGTTTTCCTTAATTTGATTAAATAACCTTTTTCCCCCCATTTCCTGCTTTATTTCGACCGTCACTCTCAACAAACCTTTTTTAACTTTTTCCTCTTTTATAATTTTTTATATTTTCCTTTTTTAACCTCCTCATTTCATCATTTGATCCTTTTCTTCCCTCTCGCTCTGTCATCATATTATCTCTACTCTTCGGTCATTTATTGTCGTTATTCCCTCCCTCCCCTCCACCCTTCCAAACTTTCGCCATCCAGCGCCCAGTGGTGGAGGCCGAACCGAACCTGCGACAAAAGGATAAAAGGCCTGACTGATCTGCTCGGAACCACTTCGGGTGTCATGCTTGCGCTTGTCTGTGTCACAGCTGGATTATATTAATGCTGGGCCTTGTCTCTCGTCCACATTCCCATCCTTCGACCCTCCACTAATCACGTCTTTTTTTGCGCAACAAGCACATTCTCCGCCCATACCAACTGCACCCTCTCTCTCACCCTTTGTCCCTCCCCCCTTGCCGCTGCGATTCGCCCGAGCTCCTAACGTCTCTGTCTGATTAAACGAAAAACCCCCCCGTGTCGGCCATCCCTCCCTTTGCCTTCAAAGGGCACATGAGGGCGATCTGCAAGATTCGAACTTCCTGGAGCATGCACGGAGCATAGTAACGTCGCAATACTTACTGCCGATTTCGATCTACGGCTACTTGCTGGGCCGTGGGTGGACAAAGCAAACCGCTTTTTATCAAGCTCTTGTCACCTTGCGTTGTTGACGGCCTCCCTCCCTCCTTCCTCCGCCTAGCATTTCTCGCCTGCCACGCTACTTCTCCCTTTCGTGGCACCCCCCCCTTCGATCCCTGTATAATTTGTACAGCGCCTGACCGCGTCTATTCTGGACCCGATCCAAATCCTATTCTTCGGCAACGTCTTCGCTGCCGCCCTATCTCTCCTCCATCCCTTTCCTTTGGTGTCCTGATTCTTCGCTCCTTTGTAAGTTTACACCTCATCGAACAGTTCGCAACTGGCTACAAGTGCTTTGATCTCCAGTCTGATCGGATGGCTGACTCGTGCAGTTCGGTATTCACCAGTCACCTCGTGCCTCGATCCACCCATTACGGGTCGTATAATTATCCGTATCACTTCAGCTTCATTGTCATCTAGTGTATCAGGAACGATAGTGCAGGGATAACGACATCATACAACACCCTTACAGTCGGCTACGAACGACTATCCATACGGTGAACATTTACGGTGTGGTTCATATCTACGGGGAGGATTCATAATGGCTTCCAACCAGAATTCAGTTCATAATGTACGTGGTGTCCGGACAAGCGGCAAGTGGACTGGCTCGTTGACTGCTACACAGGTTCGTTCAAGCCGGTCGGGGAATATGACTTCATCGGGGTTTAATGGTGAGAGGACGCGAGGAGCTCCCTCGAGTATGGGGACAGGCTTCGGTGGTGGAAACGGAAACTGGAATGGCAGTATATGGGCAAGCGGTTTGGATGGTACGCAGCTCCTTGGACAGTTGTCTACTTGGGATATTGCCGCTGACATGGACCTTATAGACCAGCACACTGTGGAGAATGCTTTCGAGGGCAAGGCTGGGTCAAGTTCTTTGCTCTCGTCTTCCGAATCCGATGGATGGAATAGCCGTCCCAACCTCCCATGGACTACGATCAACACATCGGCGGCCACCTTGTCGCGAGCTCCGAATAGCGGCATGACTACATCTCCCGTACAGACACGCGCCAATGAGCGCAGCGCGGCTGGTATTCCTGATAGTACCGACTCTTCTTCATATTTTGCCCTGCCCAAGTCGGGGATTGGATCAAGTGGCGGTGCTGGGCATAAAGCTTACCTGAGCACCGGGTCGGACGGCATCTCGCCGTCAGGCGAGGGCATGAGCCTTGGCAATTTCGGAATGAGAAACGCTGATGGCAGGCGGCAGGTGAACACTTCTGCCTTTGGGGGTAGCCCTGTGGGATCTGGGTTTCCGATCAAGGCAGGGTTCACAAGCCCACTAGACAATCAAAGATCCGATGATGTGACCACGTCGATGGGCATGTCAACCCTGCAGTCTGCTCTACCCGATTACATGACGCAGCACATGGGCCGCAACTCCTATTCCCATACTGCGCATAACTCGGCTTCCTTCGCACCACAACGACCATCTCACTCCACCTACCCGTCATTCCACTCCGAGAGCCAGGGCTACGAGGGACGGTCTGGTAGTGGCTCCGTCGATCTTGGCTCTGGTTTTAACAAGCTGCAGCTGAACGAGGGCAACTTCTCGGGACATCCGGGCATTAATCGTCCAGCCTACTTACCACACAAATCGTATGATGCCAGTCTGACGCGCTTGAAATATCAGAACGGTGGTGACGAGAGCGAGTACCAACTTCCGCCCGGTTATAGTAACGAAGGTGTGCCAACAGAGCTACCATTGGGATACCAGCCGAGTAGATCTCGTGTCCAGGACACAAACCCGATATCTCCTACTGAGTATCGCATTGACAGCCCCTTCTATGCCCAGGATAATGGCGCACACTTTCGGACCGGTTCCGCAGGTCAAGTGACGGGGAATGCAGCTGCCCTGTTGGAGCAGAAGCTACGAGCCGAGCAGGAGCTTTCGCAGCAGGCAGTCAATCCACTGCACAGGGTCCAAATTCCTCCTGCTTATGATCTTGCGGGTTACCAAGCACAGAGACTCAACGCCCTCTCGTTTTACCATCCTGTCGCCCAGATTGGCGCAGCAGCCCTTGTCTCTCGGGGTCATCGTGAGCATGATCCTTCACAAGTGGTCAGGAGTCCAGTGCTAGAGGAGTTCAGGGCTCAAAACAAGGGGAACAAGCGCTACGAGCTGAAGGTGAGTAATGGTCAGGTCGGGTCTCGGGAAAAGTATGTTGCTAATTTCGAGTAAGGATATCTATGGGCACATCGTGGAATTCAGTGGCGACCAGCACGGGTCGCGCTTCATTCAACAGAAGCTAGAGACGGCCAACAGCGATGAGAAGGAACAGGTGTTTCGCGAGATCCAGTCCAACAGCTTGCAGTTGATGACGGATGTGTTCGGCAACTACGTTGTTCAGAAGCTCTTTGAACACGGAAACCAGACCCAGAAGAAGATTTTGGCAAACCAGATGAAGGGACACATCCTGTCCCTGTCTACCCAAATGTACGGGTGCCGCGTGGTGCAAAAGGTAAGTGTCTTCTGCTCGGCTCCCAATACGAAATACTAATCTGCGACAGGCATTGGAACACATCCTCACCGATCAGCAAGCATCAATGGTCAAAGAACTGGAGACCCAAGTGATTCGCTGTGTTCGGGACCAGAACGGCAATCATGTCATCCAGAAGGCCATCGAGAGAGTCCCGTCTCAATATGTCCAGTTTATCATAAATGCCTTCAAGGGCCAAGTTGACCGACTGGCTACACACCCATATGGGTGCCGTGTCATTCAGCGCATGCTGGAGCACTGCGAGGAAGTGGACCGGGAGTCTATCTTGGGTGAACTGCATGCCTGCACGTCAAAGTTGATCACGGACCAGTTTGGCAACTATGTCATCCAGCATGTCATCGAGAATGGTGAAGATAAAGACCGGTCTCGCATGATCACAGTGGTGATGTCGCAACTCTTGACTTACTCCAAGCACAAGTTCGCCAGCAATGTGGTCGAGAAGAGCATTGAATACGGCGAGGAGTCTCAACGTCGGCAGATGATTAGCACGCTGACGAGTGTCAACGAGCGCGGCGACAGCCCCTTGATCAGCCTCATGCGTGATCAGTACGGCAACTATGTGATCCGTGAGTTGCATTCCAAGCCGCCCATGTTATGACTACTAACTTCCGTTATAGAAAAGATCCTTGGACAGCTGGAGGACACGTCCGAAGAGAAGTATAGTCTGGCCGTACGCATCCAGCCGATGCTTGATCAATTGAAGAAGTTCAGTTATGGCAAGCAGATCGTGGCGATTGAAAAGCTGATTGGGGGGGTCATGCCACCCGCCGGCGCTCCCCTGGCCCACGCAGCCACATCGACGACGCCTCCCAACTCGCACAAGTCCTCACCCCAGCCTTCCAAAAGGGCTGTGAATGGTGTCGAGAACTGCCGTGCTCCTGTGGTTGGCGCCGCTCCCCCGACCCCGCCTCCCACCGATACGCAGAGCAATGCTGATGGCTCCTCGGAATCTAAGCATACGGCGAAAAGCACGGTGACGCCCTTGGCGGAATGCGAGTCGGCCAACCCGGTCACCAGCGACTCTGTCGAAGTCACTGGCAGCACCTAGGCCTGTTACGTTCCGAACGTTATTCTTACTTCTTATGAAATATATCTTTATAACTGGTCACGCACATTCTCCCAACTTGATTCTAATACTTGGGGATATACATATTATGGGCGTGAAAGAGGCTTAGAAGCGCGGAGCTTCATTACCTTCATGCCCAGCTTCATGGCTTTATGGCGCTACAACGAGGGTAACGGCGGAAACTGATGTCTTTTTTCTATTTTTACATTGCTTTCAATTTTCGCCTCCAGCCCTCCTTTCACTTCTTGATACTTCTTTTCTACCCCTCTACCCATTTAATTGCTTGTCGATGTATTCCCCTTCTTCTGTTACTCTGAAGTTCGACGTCATGAAAATGAGGACACGCCTCCATAGCTTATCAATGTTTTCTGTTTCTCTTTGTCCACACACACACACGAGGGGCCGGCGTCTTTATTGGTGAATAACGGGTTCATGGGACATCGCGCTTGATTTTCCTCGATGGGTTACAAAACGGGACCTTGGACATGGACATATGGGAGACCTGGAAATAGGGAGAATATAAGGGATGCCTAGAGTATGTAGAGGCCTTGCTGTCTCGGTATACAGACGATCAAAATGAAAAGCATTGCCGTTGCTGATTCAACTATCGTATTCAAGTAGCTATTGTAGAGGAACTGCAGCAATTTGACGTAACTAACCAACCAACTTTGTTCTCCCTTCACTCTCGTCTTATCACTCCCTTATCATCACGTGACATTAAGCTCCCTCCATCGCCGCATGACTCGCCGATCCAGACCTTCGCCTCTCCAGCAACCATAATATCTACCATCCTCAACCACCACACACCCACCTTCCACACCCATAAACCAACCCTCACAACAAACTACACAACACCTCACAACTACAAGACCCAGAACCAGACAACCACAGAAAGAAAACCACAAAACACATAAACAAAATGTCCTCCAACGTCGGCCTCTCCACCCCCCGAGGCAGCGGTACCTCCGGCTACGTACAACGCAACTTCGCATTCATGAAGCCGCGCAACGCCGGGTACGGCGCGCCATACCCACCCATCAGCGGCGCGAACTCCTCCGAGCACCCGTTAGACAAACCCTTCAAGCAGCGCCAACCCGACAAGCAGATCCTGGAGCATGATCGGCGGCGCGCAATCGAAGTGAAGGTCATGGAGGAGAGGGAGAGGTTGGAGGAGGAGAATGAGAGGATTGAGGAGGAGGAGAGATCTAAGAAGAAGAAGGGATCTAAGAAGGAGGAGGATGAGGTGAAGAAGGAGGAGGGTGAGGAGGATGAGGGTGAGGGTGATGAAGAGAAGGTGTTGACAGAGGAGGAGATTGATGAGAGGTGTGAGGCGTTGAGGAAGAGGTTAGTTAGGGAGATGGAGGAGGAGAGGGAACGGGGTGATGGAGGAGGGAATGGGAATGGTGGTGGTGCAGGGAGACGCGGTCGTAGGGCTTGGGATTTGCCGCCTAAGGAGAGACGCCAGTTTAAGAGTTATCAGGTGCATGAGTTGGCGGAGGCGAAGATTGAGGAGAGTGAGAGGTTGAGGAGGGCGTTGGGGATTAAGGAGGAGAAATAGGTTTTTCTTATTGATTTGGGACATGGGGTGGGTTTTATGATTTCCAGTTGTTCTTCTTTTTGTTGTTTTATGGTGGTGTTAGTGGTTGGTATGGGTGCTGGTTTACTTTTATTATTGTTATGGCTATGGCAGATTCATATTATTGCATCATCATCACTTTTGTAATTGTAAGTGTCTGGTATATGTATATACATTATGCGACAAATTTTTCTATCACCCATCCCTCCTTCGCATCCTTTCTCTGGATGACCTTCTTGGCTGGTAGCGGCCACCGTGCTCCGCCGGCCTCACCCACCAGAGACGGGATCACCCAGCATGATCGCCGTTGAGGAATACCCTCGATCAACTCCGTCTTGCCAATCGGCTTGCCGTACTCGATCAATGGCGTTCCGTGTGCCAGCGCGGACAGCTGTAGTCCGCTGGGTGTAGCGAGGGGATACATCCGGATCTTAGGGGTCTGGTCCGCAGACACAATGGAAGGCGACGATTGCTGGAGATGCGAGTAGACAATGTATTGGGGCATCTCCTTAGCGGAGAGCTGCGCAATGACAGACGACGGGTGCACATAGACAACCTTTTCGTCCAGCTCCAAGCCGGGTCCGTCACGAGACCTCATCAGCGTGAAGTAGGGAACATCGATTGCTCGCTTGGGGGTACGGTGCATCTCAGGCGGGACGGGCGCAAGGTCGGCGCGGAGAGCAACATTGTCGATGAACCCGGCCGTGATGATCTGCTTGATGGCCTTCACCTGCTTTTCGGTCGGTTCGGGCAAGCGTGCTTGATAGGCCTGGACCAAGCCCGGGTTGTTGCTGCGCACGATGTCTGTCAGCTGGCGGCGGAGCTGCGTGGCTTCCTTGAAGGCCTTTGCGCGCAGGAACATCTTGTCACAGAACGCATCGCCATCGGATGCGTATCCGTAGGCGCAAATTGCCGATAGGTACTTCAGTGCGTCGGATGTGTCATCGTGCTTGCTGAAAAGACGGTGAACCCGAGCGTAGTCCTTGTGGCGCTGCTCCCGGGCGGTGTCTTCGAGACGGTCCGCGTTCGTGTATACACCGTTGCGCTCGCTGTCGTCCTTCGCTGGTGTAGGATCGATCTGGTTCTCGGGAACAAACAGATCGCCGACTGCGAGGGCGGAAACAAGTGCGATGACGTACGGCATACAGCCGTGCTGGTGGCCGACGTACAGCATCTTGCCGAACCGGGGAGACAGAGGGTATGTAGATAGGCGGTTACCTACTTGCGTGATCTGGCCTTCGGATGTGAGTGCGCCCAGGTTCTTGAGGAGCTTTTCAGCCTTGGCTAGACCCTCGCGGCTGGGAGGTGTAGGGAATGGGAAGTTGATGACATTGTGAAGTCCCATGCTCTTCATCTGAAGTACGACACCCTCAATTGGCGTCCGCAGAATCTCCGGGTCAGTGTATTCGGCGAACTCGTTCTCGTAGATTGCTGAAGAGTACAGACGGTAGCAATGACCAGGTCCAGTTCTACCAGCACGTCCAGCTCGCTGGTTGGCACTGGCCTTGCTGATCCATTCAATCTGGAATTTCTGGACACCTGTTGCGAGATCGTACTGCTTCTCCTTGGCTCTACCACAGTCAAACACGTACTTTATACCTGGGATTGTAAGACTTGTCTCAGCCACGTTGGTGGCTAAGACAATGAGTCGGGAGCCTTCCGGCGGGGGTTCGAAAACCCTAAGTTGCTCCTTGGTAGGAAGCTGAGAGTACAATGGGAGCACGTGAACTCGCGTCGTCGAGCTCATGGCCTCTTCACCCAGATCAAACTCGTCCTCATCTTCCTCGGGTTCATCCAGTCCAGTGATTTCGTAATCACTCTCGTCATCTTCCTGGTTGCCAGCAAGTGACAGATCGGTACCGCCGATCTCGAAATCTTCCGCCTCCAGTGGTGCATCGTTGGCAGAGATCTGGACCCTGGCTTGAGTGGCTTCGCCGCGCTGGGTGGGTTTGAAGGCCTGCTTCAAACGCTTGGACAGCTGACGGATTTCGTTCTGTCCGGTCATGAACACAAGCATCCCGCCCGGAGGCAGCTTGCGGTGACCTCTCGACACCTTGCGGAATGCCTCTTCAATATAATCGCGGTTGGTACGTCGAGAGAAGTGGATGGTGACAGGATACTGGCGACCTTGTGCTTGAACCAAAGGTGGCGGTCCTTGACGGAAGAGGTTCGGGTTTTGTGTAAAATCGGAGATGCGCAGGGTGGCAGACATGACCACGAGCTTCAGAGGCTTGACGGACGGGTCTTCCTCCTGCATAGCCTTCCGCAAGTCGACAATGCGGCTGACCATTCCAATGAGAATATCGGTGTTGACGCTCCGTTCGTGGGCTTCATCAATCACAATGACCGAATACTTGCTAAGGGAAAAGTCTTCGGCAATTTCGCGGATGAGGATACCGTCGGTCATGAACTTGATTGCGGTCTTGCTGGATGCCGTACTCTCAAATCGAATCTGGTAGGAGACCTGGTCGGAGAATTCGCCCAGCTCTTCGCCTACACGCTTCGCCATACTGACTGCTGCGACTCGGCGTGGTTGAGTTACTCCGATCATGCCTGGATTGGGGCTGTTGGGGTTGCCATAGCCCGCTTCGAAGAGGAATTGGGGAAGCTGGGTTGTCTTTCCGGAACCAGTAGCACCCCATATCACGATCGAGGAGTTATTGTAGATTGCTTCCATGATCTTCTGTTCCTCGCCAACAACCGGCAGTCCCAAGCGTGCATTTTGTATTTCCTCTGACCGGTTGACCTGGACACTAAAGGCTTTCCGGTTGGGATCCCCCGTGGTGACCTGAAGTTCCAAGGGCAAGGGTTCCTCCTCGGCAACGGTGTTCCTGACTGGCTTCTTGCGTTCTGGAATGAACGCCTGCTCCTCGACGACTGGAACAGTGGTAGGCTTGAAACCGATGGCATCATTGATCTGCTGTCTAGCCCAAGATTTGAAGGCGGATTGTCGAGGTTGGCCCACTTTGTGCTTCTCTTCCTCTTCGCCTTCTTCGTCGTCATCTTCCTCACTCTCTTCATCGTCTTCCTCGCTATCATCCTCATCTTCGTCCTCATCGCCCTCACCCTCACTGCCGCTTTCGTCACTTGAGCCATCGGACGATGTTCCCTCTGAATCTTCATCTTCGCCCTCTTCGGATTCCCCGTCTTCGTCTTGATCCTCATCTGAGCCAAATCCTTCCCACGGCACTTCCGGCATCGTGATGGTTATCTCTGGTTTCTTAGCAACCTGCTTTCGCTTCTTGAGAACCGGAAACCCATCCGGACCGAGTTCCAGAGGGCGCTTCAACCCGATACCGGTCGCTGGGTTCTCTGCGGGCTTTTGCGCGGGGGCTTCGGATTTAGATTCGTTAACAGTGGTCTTCGATTGGGGCAACGAATCGTCCGAATCGTCGTCCGAAAAGTCTAGGTCCTGATCCTGGCGCGAGTCGTGATCCGCGGTTCTAGATACGGCCGGTACTTCATCTTGTCGCTTGCGCTTTCCTAATTCCTTGGAGCTCTGGAGGGCCGAGGTATCAACCTTGGATTGCGCGAGCTTTTTAAGCAGCTCGAGATTCTCTTCTTTCTTTAGCTTGTTTTCCTGTCCAAAGTGTTAGATATAACGATAGAGGATGGCCAATATAGAGGCGCACACACGATATACTTGTCCAAGCGCTTCTGCTTCTTGGAAGAAACCTGAGCGTGCTGTGCTCGCAATTCTTCTTTTAGCTTCTGCCGTTTAGCTTCCTTCTCATCCTTGGAGACGGGCGCAAGTTCGGCAACATTGGTGTCTACCGGAGCGGTTGTTGCCTCCCTCTGCTTGTGCTTTTGCTTTCGCTGGCGGGGGACAAACTTGGGCATGATCACTAGATTTGACCCTTTGTCTTAATTGCAAGACAAAGTAAACCAGGTCCCAGACTGAAAGTAAAAGTGAAGAGCGATAAGAGAGTGCCGTGAAAAAAATCAGGCGGCGGCCACATTCTGCCCGTAAAGCGGTGAGTATAGCCTCACCGCCTAGGATGTACTTCACGGCCAGTCACCCCTCTTCACTCTTCTCTCTCCTCTTCTTCTGCTTCGTCGCGTTTCCTTGTGTTTATCACAGTGTTATTGTTTTATTCTTATCTTTTTTCCCATCATCCCAAGAAGAGAACTTGTGCATCTCATTGCTTGTCAGGGTATCTCATAAACTTAAATCACACTAAAAAACAACCATGGATAGTGAACCTTTCGACATCAACCAACTCCAGGATCTAAACCTGCCCTACCCCGCAGTCACGAAGCAGGTTGTGGGAGATGTCAAGGGCATCCAGACAAATGTCACCTTGATCAAATTCAGTGATAGGATTCTAATCACTATTTCACAGAAAGGCCGACTAGGACATTGGGTTAGTCAAATGATCATGCCATGCTCTTCTCATCTCAACTAACCTACTTCAGCTGCACGTGCCACTTGAGAACAAAAACCCAGGAACAGAGGGCTTTCACACCATCTCCGAGCCTGCTGAGGACAGTCTTCTTCCTATTGGCAATCTGACTGCCACGTCACTCCTCGGTGGCCGGGCTCCTGGACATGAAGTAGTTGGTCAGCTTTATGCTCGTCAAATCGCCAGTGCCATTGTCACCAAGACGCCCAATGAGAAACGTATGCTTGTTTTGGGGCTTGGACTTGAAACTGCCGACGCGGATAGAGATGTTTTCTTTGCCGTCATTGACCTCGTGCTGCAATGCATCTAATGAGCCAATAAGGTGGCCCAATGACATGATCAACTCTATGCCAGGAACTACCACTTACCGAACTATATCCTCAGCATCATCCCTACGTCGCATGAGCTGCACGCACGGGTCCTGCCTCGCGAGTATTAGGTTGGTGAGACGTCTTCGTTCCATTCTAGTGAAGCCCACGAATACCAGTCTTCCAAGGACCGTGAAGGCCCCACTGAACAGAGCCTGGACCAAATCGTTCTCGTCAAACCCGGGGATTTTCCAGTTTTCCGTGACAGCGACGGTCAGATCATGGACACGCAAGGGCCCCTCCATTCTCAAAGTTGTAATGAAGAGCGCAAAACCCCAGCGACGTCGAACTGCCGTCTCATGGTTCTTGTCACCAAGTGAAAGCACAAGCGATCCAAACGTTCTTTCTTTATCGCACTCAATGTCGAGACAGATGAATCCTCTACGCTTATAAATGCATCGATCCAGCTTCAAGGGGACACTTTTGAGGTAATGCACGGTAGAGCCTCCGTACTCCTTGAGGACAAGCCTGCTGTATGCAAGCGAATAGAAGAAGACCAGCAAGGCTTCATGGAAGATCTGATGAGAGGTCAGGAAGATAGCGAGGCCCGTTGTCGTCTGTGCGAATTCCTCCAGCTCCACGGTGCTCCAGTTGTGCGGGAATAGGCATTCCCATATTTTTAGTCTGACTTCCAGGGGGAGACGGTACAGGAGACACTTCGACATTGGCTGTGGGTCAAACCGAGCTACTTTCAGCATCTTAGTGATCTGTTCATTGGCTACCTCACGGTACTTCGGCTGCTTGTCATGTTCTTCGAAATCACTAACAGCCCCCGATTCTTTGTCGTACAAGGGCTTGACAAAACGAACTACTGGTCTTGCCGGCGTCCGATGTTAGCAGCGAACAAAGTCCGAGATTGAAAACAAGACGAGCACGACTTACCCACGATTTCTGGGGTCATGGCGGTTGTGCTCTTGCACCAGACTCTGATACAAGCCTTGGCTCTCAAGAGCTCCTGACGGAACCACTCCCGCCATGTCATCAGGTGAACGAAGATGTGCGAGAAGTTTGGAGATGTTGTTTGATTCTAGATCAAGCAGCAAACTTGAGGGCAAAGCTAGATGCAAATATTGGCAGAGGGGGCCATCTGTGCTAGTCGGGAACACCGTGGTCTGGAGCAGCTGTGCATGGCCAACTGCTTGCATGTGTCTTATTAGCCAAACGCAATCAAACATAAGTTGCTGGTAGTGAATGCTTCCACATAGTTAATACTCTGAGTTGTAGACCCAGTAAATTACAGCTCTAAAAATATCCCCGTTTCCTCTCACTATAAATACTTAGCAGATATCCTGCATCCTTTTGCCCTGTTGGTGCATTGGGGGTTTCAACTGGTGCTCTCCCAGCCCAGCCCGTCTCGGTCACGTGCCAACTGCCAGGATCCCAGGGTGTGAAGTGAACCTGCACTTCCTCTCTCCTAACAACCTCCTCCAAATCCAGTCAAACTTCTTATTTCCTAACTGTAAGACTTCTTGCTTAGTTATCGGGTCATTTGTTTGATGAATACAGCGTTGCGCCTATTTTGTTGCGCTGGAGCATCTCTAGCGTCGGCCTGATAAACAGACAACCTCCGGCACACACTACCATCAGGCCTTTATTTATTCCGCTAGTTGTTACCGACTCATCCCCTCTTTACCCTCACTATCACTCTATCCTCTTTCTTGGATCTATTATCTCACTCATCGTACCTTCTGGTATTAAAGAATTATTCAATATGGCTCCACATGAAGGGGAGCGCCAGTTTGAGACATTTGATCTAGACTCTGAACCCGATCAGCGTCGCAGCTCCGAGAGACAGGTTGTCGATCTTACAGCAGAGTCCGATTCAGATGACGTCGTACCCATCTTTCCGAAGTCGCGGTCCGTAATAGGATCTGACACTGATGATGAGGCGGGTGATGATGATCAATACGATGAAGATTTGAAGAGAGCTATCGCGCTCTCGTTACAAGAAGCTCAAGGAGGCTCGGGAGAATCCTCCAGTCCTCTGCAACTTAGCGACTCTGAGAAAGCCGAGACCCAGGGCACTGAATCTCCCTCAGTGAAAGAGGTCGAAGAGAAGACAAACGACCAAGAACCTGCTAAGTCCATGGGTATCTTTGGTCTCGATCGAAAGCAGATGGAGCAAGAGCGTCTCGCACGACTTGCTAAGAGAAAGGCCGAGGATACTAGCTCCATTGATCTCCGTGAGACTAAGCACTCGAAGATCGACTTAGCTCCAAAGCCCACTGTCCAACCCACTGTGGCCACTAAAGGTACGATTATGTCTGCATCACAGCCTACAAGCTCTAGGTCGATCCCATCTACTTCACCGTCGGTTCAATATCCAGAGGGTATTGTCAAAAAGACATGGGCCTTTGGATGTCCCCGGCAAGGGGACGATATCAAGATTGAAGAGGTCTTGCAGAAGTCTGATTTAGAGCTTGCCGTTTTGAGCTCGTTCATGTGGGAGATGGATTGGCTGTTTAGTAAATTCAACATTGAGAAAACCCGTTTCATGATGGTCATGCAAGCCGAGGATGAGGCTACAGTGAGTATTCTCCATTGTCTATTGCACCCTGGAATCGAGCCTTGTCTAGAACAAACTAATCACCCGGGAAGAAACGTCAGTACGAATCAGAGACGGCTACCATGCGGAACTTGCGGTTATGCTTCCCACCAATGGGTGGGCAGGTCGTTTGCATGCACTCAAAGTTGATGCTGCTCTTCCACCCTGGATATCTTCGCCTCGTGGTACCGACAGCCAATCTAACCCCATTTGACTGGGGTGAGATGAACGGAGTCATGGAGAATGTAATAAGCACAAGAGCGTCTATCCCTGGAGAACCCCTGCTGACACACCTCTAGAGCGTCTTTCTCATTGACTTACCGAAAAAGAATGGCGCCGAGAAGCCAACAACCCATTTCTACGAAGATCTGGTTCATTTCCTCGAAGCCAGTACTCTTCATGAGAACATCATCGCTAAGCTTGATGGCTTTGACTTTAGCAAAACATCGAAATATGCCTTCGTTCACACCATGTATGTCCCCTTTTGCTACTAGCCGCATCGATATATCTAACCGTCCCAGCGGTGGCTCTCACACAGACATGGCGTGGAAACGAACAGGCTACTGCGGCCTAGGTCGCGCAGTGGAAAGACTGAACCTTCGTACATCCGTACCACTGAACATCGACTTCATCGTAAGCATCTACCCTTTGCCACAACCATCTGCTACATGCTCACAAGTCAAGGCTTCCTCCGTTGGAGCTATAACAGACCAATTTCTCCGCTCCTTGTACCTCGCTTCACAAGGTAGACACATTCCCATATTCCTTGTCCCTACCCATAGACCCGATAACTAACACCTAAATCTCTCTAACCCAAAGGCGACGACGGCCTTACCGAATTCACAATCCGCTACGCCAAATCATTCCCAGTCCCCCGACGCGACGACCCCTCCAAACTCCTCAAGAAAGACACGGGCACCGAATGGAAGGACCGATTCCGTCTCTACTTCCCCTCCCAGAACACCATCGCAACATCAAAAGGTGGTCCTCGCTGCGCAGGCACCATCTGCTTCCAGTCAAGATGGTACAACGGCGAGAACTTCCCACGCCATATACTCCGAGACTGTGAAAGTCAAAGAAAAGGCTTGTTAATGCATAACAAGGTGCGTATACCACCCTACCCCCTTCCTCTTCCCCTACAAATCCGATAACGCTAACATCCCACCCCACACTCAACAACAGATCCTCTACATCCGCCCCGACGAACCCATCTCTCTATCAGAAACAGCCCAATGCCGCGCGTGGGCTTACGTCGGAAGTGCCAATTTATCCGAAAGTGCCTGGTACGTATTTCCTCATACATACCACATTCATACTTAAAACCTTCGATTTCACCCATCCCAACACCCCCTAACTCATGTACCTCTCTTACAAACAGGGGCCGCCTCGTCCAAGACCGCTCAACAAAATCCCCCAAGCTGAACTGCCGAAACTGGGAATGTGGCGTAATAGTCCCCGTTATCGAAGACAAGACGGATACACCAGAAGTCAAGGATAAGATATCCGAAGATAAAGATAAAGGCGAAGGCAAAGCCTCTGAATCATCATCATCTTCATCGTCAACCAATAATGATGACGACGGGACAAACCTCCCCGCTGTATTCGGGAATACTGTTCCGGTTCCGATGCGGGTGCCGGGGGCAAGGTATAGTGGGGGGAGGAAGCCGTGGTTTTTTGCGGAGAGTCAGAGTTGATGTTGGACCCCAGTTGTAGTGAAGAGGAAGGTGTGTGTTCTGGATGTTATTCTTGATAGGGATAAGGAGTTTGTCATATTTGTGGGTAGATGTATCTGCAAGACATTTATCGCGGTTGATAGTAAGAAATATGATCTAACCCAATCTGGTACACATTCCCTACTATTAGTACTACTCCTAGCGAGGATAACAAAGAATAGTTCTATAGAATAATATGCATTATGTACCTATTATGGATCAAAATATAACCCAAAATAATAGAAAACAACATGAAGAAAAGGCTTGATCAAAAAGCCAAGCCTAGTACCCGACAAACACACACGCTGATGCATCTCTATCTATCTGCATGATAATATAAACCAAGAAAAAAAAAAAAATTGAAATCCGAACCAATGTGCTTTTCTCTATCCTCCTCCCCCTGCTGCTTCATATCGTATCTCAGGCCACATAGGCCTGTATATATCTTTTTTTAAGAATAATTTGTATTTTGGTTTGTTTTTACTTCGCCCATGAGTATCACGGGAGTGAACGACTCACGCAGCAGCATCCATCAAACAGACGAATGCTGTGGCTGTGATAAACAGTGGCAAAGCCTCAGCTCTACACCTTGGGTGATCTCACAAACAGCTTCTTGATGCTACCGAAGAACATTCCCAGCGCAGCGAAGACGTAGCCAAGTCCAAAAGACCAGCCACGGACACGCACGCAGTAGATCATGAAGTAGACCAAGAACCAGTTAATGATCACATAGGCGAGGAAGATACCAAAGCAGCGCCACTTGTCGCCATCGTGCACATTGAGGGTGTGCATGTACTGGGAGCCGTTGGCGTAGGGGCAGTACTGGCAATCCGAGGTGGCGTTGGGGTTGGAGAGGTAACCGACGCCGGCACTCGAGACCCAGTCGCTGGCGTACTGAGAGCAGGTTTGGCCGGGGGGAGGGTTGAAGTGGGTGGTTTCCGAGGAGGCGCATTCGATGTCAACAGTGGGGAAGACGCTCGAGATGACACCGCGGAGCCACCAGGTGACCGGGTTGACGTAGTACATCCAGTATTTCCAGAACACGGGGTACGCAGAGTAAGGACGGACGACACCGTTGAACAGGCCGGTCATGACGAAGAAGAAGGGAAGGGTCTGGTGAATGTATTAGTTGTTTGCTTTGGTTAACTCTGAAAACGGAATAACTTACGTTGGAAATGACGGTGAAGGACGGAGCAAAAGCACAGATCCATTGACCCCAGCTGGCCTGGAACAGGAAGAAAAGCACGGACATGAGGAAGACGTATCCGGCATTACTCGAGTCCGTAGGGAAACCGGCCGGGTAGTACCACAGCAGCCAGTAGATCAGTCCGGAGATGATAGCCATTGGGATTTCGCAGATGATGTTGGCCGTGCAGAATGCGATCCATCCGTAGATACGACTGGGGTACTCGCGAGCTTCCCAAAGTGCCCGATTGATGTAGAACTTGGGGACCAAACTGTTCAGAACGATAGGCGGGAGGAGAATAATCAAGAAGATCGAGAACATCCGGTCCTGCATGCTAGAGAT
Source organism: Aspergillus neoniger CBS 115656 (assembly GCF_003184625.1). Lineage (NCBI taxonomy): Eukaryota > Fungi > Ascomycota > Eurotiomycetes > Eurotiales > Aspergillaceae > Aspergillus > Aspergillus neoniger. Next base: position 1,059,947 of record NW_020291132.1, read on the forward strand.
GGTGTTTCCAAGCATCCAGAAGGTCTACATGGATTAGTAACTGTGCATTGAAGGGCTGAGCCAAGGGTACTTACAAAACCGTTGAAGATACCAATGATGACACTGACGAAAAGCTTTCCATAGTAGTAAGAGGGATCTCTCCAGTACTGCCTGAAAAGTCTCATCATGAGGAGGTAGGTTTGGGTCGTAACAGGAGCAGCGAATTCGTACGGCACGCCCTGCTCATCAAGCGGGATCTTGCTGCGCTCCTCTCTGATGGTCTTGATCTCGTCCAGGATCTTTTGGTTCTGCTCCGAGTTCCTCCATTCCTCGTTCCAGTCAAAGCTCTTGCCATCCTTCTTGGTCGCCTTAGCCGCCGTCTCAAGAATGAACTCGGCGACGTTCTTCGAAGGGGGACAGACAACACCGCGGTCGGCGAAGTACTTGATCACGTCGCGTCCTTCATGACCGACCGGGCCGAAGTAGAAAGTGTTACCGCCAGGGTTCAGAGCCAAGATCATGTCGAACTGTTGAATCAGCATGGACGAAGGCTGGTGGATCGTACACACGATAGCCTGTCCGGCTTGAGAAAGCTTTTTCAAGAATCGCACGATGGAAAAGGCCGCTTGACTGTCCAGACCGCTAGTGGGCTCGTCGAGGAAAAGAAGAAGACTGGGCTTGGCAGCCAGCTCGACACCGATGGTGACGCGCTTCTTCTGCTCGACGTTGAGGGAGCCAATGATGGCATCCTGAATTTCCTCGAGTTCCAAGAGGTCAATGATCTGGTTGACGTAGGCAAGCTTTTCCTCATCCGGAGTGTTTCTGTCCTGACGAAGCAGCGCGGAAAATTCGAGAGCTTCGCGGATGGTAGCGGTATTGTCATGGAGATCCATCTGCTCACAGAAGCCGGTGCCTCGCTGGAAGTCGGTGCCCAGAGGATGACCATCAACAAGCATGTCGCCAGTGACCACACCCATTTTCTGACGCTGAGCCAGAGTGTTCAGGAGCGTAGTCTTACCAGCTCCGGAAGCACCCATCAGGGCAATCATGAGTCCGGGTTTAGCATAGCCGTTGACACCATTGAGAAGCTTCCTTGTGCCATTGCCGTAGGGAACCGTATATTCAACGTTGGACCAGGTGAAGACGCGGTCGCTAGATGAGATGCGGTTGAACGAGTCGCTGTTGCTGTTGGACTGGGCCTGAACACCAGCGCCCTGGGTCTTCTCTTCGTCACTTCCCTTGCCGCTCTGCGCCGTGAGCTGCTTAGCACGCTTGGAGCGCTTGAATACCAAGGCACCACCGCCACCACCGACGAACGACAGAAACTCGGCAGCAAAAACGGTCACCAGGATGTAGAGCACAGTGAAGGCAATGACGACACCGAAGTTACGCCACATGTGATGGCGGGTGAACTGGTAGGCGGTCTCGATGTAGTTGGAACCCGAAACCTGCGTCTGCCCGAGCTGAGAGCCGGTGAGAGAGCATCCCTGGTACCTGGGATCCAAGTCAGAGCCCTGGGGGACCAACATCGATGAGGCGCAGTCCATGAGTCGACCAGCAAACTCGTTGGACAGAACGGCTTCGTAACTGTAAGACAACGGGTTGACGTAGAAGAGCCATCCGAACCAGATCGAACCATCGATGAGAGATTGCTTGGGGATGACATAGCCAACGAACAGGATCAATACGTTAAGCGCGATACCACTGAATCGGACAGCGTCGTCAATCGATGGCGAGAGCGCAGCGAACATGCGATACATGGACGTGATGCAAAACGTCGTCGTGTACACGAAGAGGAAGTAGATCCAGAACTTGGAAGCGGTCACGTCGAGTCCGGACATGAAGTAGACGATAATGGTGAAGGGAACGACCATGCAGAAGATGGCTGGGAAATCCACAACCACACGAGCGATGGAAACAGCCGACGGACGGTAGAAGGCGTAATCCTTGTGACGGGCAACAATGCCACGACCACTGACCGCCGGCATCAGTTCCGTCAATTGCAACCAACCCAAGAACAGAATCGAGAAGAACAGAGCACCACCACGAGAGAAGGCGCCGCTGGTATTCAACGATTCACCGTAGAACAAGGACGAGACAATCAAACCGTTAGAAAGAATGATAAAGTACTTGGTGTAGAGCGAGGTCTTGTCACCCCAGAGCAGCCAGAACTCACGACGCACACAGGCGGCAACCTGGCGGACCAGAGAAACGGTGTACGGCGACTTCTTGGACACGGTCTTACTCTTCGACTCGGCGACCGACTTCTGGAAGCGACGGGTGCTCTCCTGGTTGGAGTCTTGAAGCTGCTTCTCATATCCAGAAACATCGTCCAGGATACGCTGGTAGGCACTGCTTTGTCTGAACACGGACTCGAGCTCTTCCGCGGTCTTCGGAGTCGAAGCTTCCCGGCCGGGCTGGAATTGACGGGCGTTGGGGTCGCACAGGGAAGTCAAGAAATCGGCCGTGGTTGACTGTTCGGGGCAGTGGAAACCAAGATTCACAAAGTACTGTCTCGCCTCGTTGGCGGGACCTTGGTAGAGCATGCGTCCCTGGTCGATCACCAGCACCTTGTCCATGAGTTCGTAGATGCTCTCACCGGCCTGGTACAGGGTGACAAACGTGGTCCGCTTGCTGATGTCGGTCATGATGCGCAGGGACTTGGCGTAATCCAGGGCGGTGCTAGCGTCGAGACCTCTGGTGGAGTTATCCCAGCAGACGACGGAGGATTTGGTGGCCAGCGTCTCCGCGATACTGACACGCTTTCGCTCTCCACCGGACACACCGCGGACATACTCGTTGCCGACCACGGTGTTCTTGGTGTGCGAGATACCGAACATCTTCAACAAAGCATCGATGATGATCGGGATACTCTCCTTGTCGTGCTTCTTGGTCTTGTTAATGAGGGAAAACTTGAGGGTCTGCCAAACCGTGAGGTTGGGGAAGTGCTGGTCATCTTCCTGGTTGTAGTTGACCTCACCACGGAAGTGCTTATGCTGCTCCTCCGCGGACATACCGCCGTAGCTGATCTCACCCTCGACGCCGGCGAAGGCTTCTCGGTCATTGGCGATGGTCTTCAGGAAGGTGGAGCAACCGGCACCAGGTCTTCCCAGCACCAGCATCATCTCACCTTCCCGCACAGCACCAGTGAACTCGTGAAGCAAGTCTCTCACGGGGGGCTTGCGACCAAAGCGGAGTTTGGGGGCGAATTTGCAGACAATGTTGTAGAGATCGGGTCCAAAGGTACCGATGACGGCGTCCGGAAGGGTACGCACAAAAGACGCACCCGTCTCGACACCCTTCACGGTGACGTCCTTGAACACCACACCCACCTTCTTAGCGGGTTCGCCTGCAGTCGTCCGGCGTTCGAGGTGGCCGCCCATCAAAAACTCGCTGAGGTCGAAACCGCCATAACCGCTGTCCGTGGTGCCGGACAAGTCGTCGTCGTCGTCTTCCATAGCCTTCTCCTCATCGCGCGCCTGGCTTGCGCGCGAGCGCAGTCGCTGAGCTTCTCGAGTAGCGGAACGGGTTTGGTGCAAACTGAGGCGGGTCAATTCTTTGCGCATTTCCTCGAAATCCTCCATGGCGCCGCGACGAGAGACAGGCTCCTCTTCCTGTTCTCCCCAACGGCCATCAGCAGATAGGTCGGTCTCGCTAGTTGACTGGGAGGTTACGGTTTGGTCGGAAGCGATGACGTGGGAGCTTTCTTGGGCGTAGGAATGCTCCTGGGTTATAGTCGGGACATTTTGCAATGCATCCGGCTGACGATGTTCGTCAGCCATGGTGGAAACTGTGGCGCCTGTCGTCAGGCAAATTCCGAGGGAGGGATCTGCAAGTCGGACGTAAGGTGGTGGTGATATCGTAGGCTACCAACCGAGTGGCGCAAAACAAATCGGCGAACCCAGGAAATTTTTGAAGATGTGAAACTCCGATCGAAGAAAGGAGAACGGGGAAAGGATAGGGATAATAAATAGATATTAATAGGTAATGCCACGAATACGAAAGGCAAGGGATGTTATCAACGTTTAGCTGGAGTATGTATGGAAGATATGTACAGCCAAAGATAAAGGCGATGATTAGTGCAGTTAGGGGGGGGATGTAGAGGGTTGATGCGGCACGGAACTGGGGCGCTCCAGGAGCTCCAGCACACGCCTTGAGAGGAGTGGAGATTGGGGTGAGGGTGGAGGAGGAAAGAAAGAAAGACCGTAACCGACTCAAAGGGAGAAAGAAACAAGAGCTATCCACTGACACTAAGGAGGGGGGGGAGAAAGATAATAAATAAGTCAGTGGAGGAGGGGAGGACGTTGCATCACGGGTATAAACGATATTGGCGGCGCCGGCGTTATCAGACGTTAACGCCGCGGGACCACTTTGGAGAAAAAAAAATATTCATTAGGGAAGAACTGGAGAAAGACAGGCAAGATTGAAGACGGATTTGTCAGGCTTGCAAACGAGCATTGACAATAGACTCGGCTTGTAGCCATGCCAAATGGACCCGAAACGGACCAGGGTCCATATCCGTGGCGGCGACGACAAGCAGACGGAATTAACCAAGCAATCAGAGAGCGTAGAGAGACGGAAGGACCAGGTAGCGGAACTAAATCGAAGGAGTGGATTTGCTGACAATTGGAACTGCAGCAAGAAGGCGATGGAAAGCTGGACATTCCATCGGGTGAACTGCGGTGGGTCTTTTTTTCATCTTGTTCTTCTTTTTTACTCATGAGTCAAGATGAGGTCCACGGATGTCAGTTTCTAGAAATGTGATTGGTCACGGGAGCCATGGATTCAGGGGTCGGCTGGACCCGAATGGCTCTGGAAGCGGAAGGAGCGACGCGGATTCAGCGAGGGAATTCATCTTCCAGGCGCACTTTCCTCGTTTTGACTTTGGTGTTTGGATTGTTTGTTTGGGCTGCTTGTCATCATTCTTAACGGTGGGTCGGAGATAAGCCTACTTTTCTCTTACTTCCACTTACTTCCTGTCCAGCGTTAAGTTTTAAACATCTGAAATTTCGAAGCGGGGTCTCTTTTCGGTTAGTCCGAAACAACCTCGACTCGATTATTTCCTCTTCTGCTGCTGCTGCCTATCTCATATAATAAGACAATTAACTCATCATCCTGGAGTTTGTCCTCGTCATCATCCATCATCCATCATCCATCATCCTTCTCTTGGCATAGGAAGCTGACTCTTATTATATTATTAATCACAGTCACTACTACTTAAGTACTGAGATTAATTGTGATCCATAACAAGGCTCTGTCTGACATGAGCTCATCTAGTTAATTAACTATAAGTAGTAATTGATATACGTAGATATTTATCTGGACGCCTGATGTGTACTTCTGAACTGGGACGCAGGGGAGCTTCCAGTAATTTCTACTAACGTGGGTACTGTTTACTTTTTTTTGTGATACCAAACGGATATTATTACTATAATTATTGCTATCATTATTAATCAATCATTGAGGGTGACGATCTCTCACATTCTCACTCTTACACTCTCGGTTCTGAGCTCAATCGGCACTACTCCGGAACGGGGTCCCCGGCACCCTCGAGTCAGCCTGCCGACCATCTCCCTACCAAACCCAGTCAGTCAACGATTCAGTCAAGTGGGTTTGGCCACAGGCTCGGAACCGACTATGGAGTAAGCCTGCTGCTTGTTGCTGCTCTTGCTTCTTGCTGCTGCTGATTCTGCAAGTCCAGCCACAATTACAGCTCGAAGTTGCACGATCGCTCTCTTTAAAAAAAAATTTTTATTTTTTTTTTTCCTCTTCCGCGTGCTTTTTCCGGCCGTGGCCTCTGGTTGGTTCTCATCTTTCCATGAAACAACTTGGGCAGGAGCTTGGACTCGATTAGCCACACCTGATTCACCAGGGACTGCCATGCCGTCCGGGTGCGATCTGTCAGATCTGATGGGTGCCGGTTCTCGCCCTACTCGTGTCGTTTCCAACTGGGATTCCGAGGCCTTTTCGGATCGCCTTGTGCTCTTGATTTCCCCTTCTTTTCCCTGTTTGCTCCGTTTCCTCCCATCACACCGCTTGGGCCTCACTCACCCCCTCCCCCTCCATCTCCCACATTTTCTCCTCCAAGCAACAACCCAACCACCATTTGGGCCACCAGCTGACTCCTTAGGATTATCGCCTACGGGCAACAACCTCACTTATCTGACCAATAATGGCCGTCCCCCCGTTCACTACGGTATCAGTCTAGCCCTTCCCTGCACGGATCGCCTCCACTCCCAAGCTCAAGCTCCCCATCTGGTTCTTGCTGAGCTTCCAGTGGACTAAGAAATATATACCTTTGACCTCTTTCCAGAGATTTCCCCCCCCCCCTAGGCTGATATTTAAACATTTCCCGCCATCACAACCTGTTTCCTAGGGTGGAATGTGCTATTTTCAAGCATGCGCTCGGAAAACTGAGCATCACACGGCACTGCACTGCATCGCCTACACCGGAGAAACTCCAGGCTGCGGGGTTTGGATGCAAAAGTCCACAGGTAATTAGCGCCAGTCATGGATCTGTGCATGTGCTCTTCCAGTGGGAACTCGAGTATAGCAGCGGCAACCTCGGACGGATCCATGCACACTTTGCGGTCAGCTCAGGCAGCTACGCAAAGCGCGGGGTGGCTCGTAATTTTTTTGGTCTCTTGCTTCGTTTTCACTCCTCGATTTCTGTGAGTATCTATCTATCTACTGTGGCTTTCTTCATGCTTAGTGGCTCCCTGCACCTGGACGCAAAATTGCGACGCCAGCCTGCACGTTGCTCGGTGAGAGTGCCTAGTTGGCACTAGCCCCAAGTATGCCCGGTCACTCTAGGCCAGGGTCCGCGGTCTTTCGCACCACTGCATCTCAATCCAGCCACTACTATCTTCCACGATCCAGCCTGCCCGGCTGCTAGCCACCCGCCAATAGCTTTCCGTTGCCTTTTATATTCTTGGCGTGGAACTGCCTCTGCGGCTACCGGTGACACAATCCGGTTTCTTTGGAACAGTTCACCTGGCGTTATACCCTCGTGTCGATGTTATGGTTTGGCGTGTCTTGAATCGACGTATCCCGTCTATCTGCATCATCTGACGAATTAGCATGCGCTCTGAATGTATGGTGGTTGATGTCCAAGCCGCGAAACCGCCAGATCCACGTGTTCGACGAAGGGTATAGGCTGGTCGTGTAACCGAGTCTCCTTCCGGAGCAAAACTGTCTTGTCCGCTGTCGATGTGATTCTCAAGTAAAGTCGCATTGACCAACAATCCCTGCTTTCTTTCAACTTCGGATAGCACGGCTATATGCATAACCTGCAGGGAAGTACCCCACAATGGCGTTGCTCTTTCGGCATCCGTTGCCGGTTCACCCCCAACCAAATCCCGATTGTCGTGTCTATGAGGCTATGGCATCGCTCTTGTGTGGAACACAATGCAGGATTGAGCTACTGTAGTAGGAAACAAACCATGCTGTGTCGTTGCCATCAGATCTAGTTGCCAATTGAAATGAAGCGGATCGGTGCAACAATCAGTACCGAGTATATCTTTCGATGCATGGAGTTGGACGTGTTAGGGCCAGCTCCTCACTGACCAACAAGGGTGATCGAGTGCTGTCAATCACGAACCCTTCGTGCTAATCAAATGCTACTAGCCCGTTGCTAGCTTGTCTTTGGGATGGATCGACACGAGCTTAGTCCAGCTACACACTACTTACGAACCAGCATCGGTCAATCATGAACCTGAGTTACCCTGCTACGCTTCCATCTTCTCACTCAGTGTATTATAGTCCTGCATGGTGGCTGGACTGGGCCTTGGTAGTCTAGACCGGACACGAGACGACGGTATTATATTTAGGGAGAATGAATCTGTAAGCAGCGGTCTGTACACGTATTCCACGGCCAAAATGCCTCATTGAAATAGACCAATGATGGTATTCTCTCTCATGACGGTAATGGCTTGTAGTCGAAGAGCCTGATACGGATTTCCAAATGCTGCCCAAGCAACACTTCCTCAGGTCACAGTCGGCCTGGAGCAGGCCGTCAGGAATTGCAGCTGATTCTATTGTCAGACAATTTCATCAAAATTGGGTATTGCAAGTTTATTCTGTCTGCTTGGTAGTTTGCCGTGAACGAACCTTGTTAGTTATAGATCACGATACACGCTAGTCATGAACTGTAGTTGAGTCTCATGGCGATGCCTCCCTCTATCTACCTATGATCCACACGGTGACTCAAACCAACAGGTTTTCAAGCAGACACTGGATCTCTTTAGATCGCAAGATCAGACCTAATAACTGGATCTTGCGGTGGATAGCATCAACTGGATCTCCTGATCGTTGTAGCAGCTGATAGCGATGCGACTACTATAGGAGCTGGATATCTGGATTAGCGCTGTTTTAGTAGCGATTAGTAGAGATCAACCTGCGGCCCCTTGCATAGTCTGAGATCAGATAGATTAGCCGTCTGATAATGGAGATATTGAAGCGCAGTAAGAAGTTCCGGGGGCAATGGAAATAAGGTTCCCGTGACTGGATCCGCCTCCATCATTCGTTCCGACTCCACAACTACTCATTTTCAACCATCCTCCATGCTGCCTCCCCTTCCCTCAACTCATCACCTCCGTCGAGGTCAGTCTCTCATCGAAAGACCCTTTTCTTTCACCTGACAATGGTCTTCGTAATGATCGCTGTCGACTGATTCTGCTCCTCTTGGCGCCCGCGACCCATGCGGCCATCGCAGACTTCCAGCTGACCCGCGCCGCCTCTCTCACCTGATATAACCTCGTCCATCTGTCGACTCGTTTGTCGTCATCGTCCTTCCCCAACGCTGGATAAAATGGTCTCGCTGATAAGGTCGCGAAACTCGGGCATTCCACCCGCAAAACGCACCCATCACTTCGACATACCATAGCACTTTTCCCTCCGACCTCCTCCGCACTCCTTTCTGATGGAGATCCAACAAAAATATCGCAATGGGTATTCGGGATGACCGCGATGGAGGAGAAATACCATCCTTCACCATGGCGCATCCTACAATGGCCATGGTGACAATCGACCGTCCTGCCGCTCCAGCGCCGGACTCTTCGTCCCCCCTGAAGCCAGCCGGCCAAGCTAAGCAACCACCCTCTGACCCAACAGCCACCCCGGACCCCAACCTTGTCAACCCCCGTCTCCTCGTGAATGGCGCTTGTATCTACGAGCGTCACCTTCCAGGCGATGCGTACATTACTGCACACGTGCAGCGTCTTCAGCACGGGTTCTACGCCAGCCCCGCCGTGTCCAACCAAGACCACAACCACGTTGACTTCCTCGGTATCACCTTCGTCTTCCACTCGCCCAATACACTCTCCCATCGCTTCAAAGCAGCCACCATTCGGGCCTCTGTTCAGAGCGCAAGGGAGCAGCCATCGTCAAGCAACCGGACCCGCCATCCCCGCTTCCTCATGCATGCCCCGCACCTCCTCTACGGGGCCGTTTCCCCTGAAACCCTACAATGGAACTACAGTCTCAGCGGCTCGCTTGGTGTCTCTGACCTCCCTCTCGTCGCGAGTCTCTCGCCCAGCGGTGGCGTGAACGGACGTTATAAGCGGTATGAGATGATGCGGATTCAGGGATCGGTGCGATCGCTCAGAAGCCCACGCGGCCGAGCCTTCGACGTTGAGGGCGGCGAGATCGTGTGGACCCTGGAGGAGAACAACCTGCAGCGATCGGGCCTGCCGCGTGAGTTCACCTTCGCCATGCTGATCTCGAAACCCCGCGCGGAGAGCCGAGTTCAGTTTGCGCTGGACATTGATCCAGTCGTCCAATGCTGGTGGTCGAGTTACCCGGGGCCCCTGCTAGCCCTACCGCGATACAAGCCCGTGCGTCGACGGCCGGTGGATTTCCGGACAGAAGTGGGCCAGCGTTTCGAGCCCCTCACGGCAGACAAGGGGTTCAATTTTGCGGCCCTAGAAAGCTCGTTCGATGATTACGTGCATATGCCGGGGCGGAAGTTTTCATCTGGCGTACGTGGTACCCAATTCCCTTGAGCATACATTGGAAATCAAGAGCCAACTGCAGGAATATATACTGACATCGGAGTTTGCTGCAGATCTCCCCGGACGGCGGAATCGCACAAGACGACAACGAAGTCCGACGCGACGTGACTCGCGATTGGACGATGATCGAACCGTTGCGTGGAGTTAACAAGATCCCCGCCTTGCTGCCGGGCAAATCGGGACTCAACCCCAACCAGCCCATTCCTGCAATACCGGGATTCGACCCGGGAAGTTTCACAATGCGATTACTGTTGGATAACGCACATGGGTCAAGCAGCAGGTACGCGCATGTGACATCGGAAGTGACCAACGTACGGAATGGGCAGCGAACCGAGCGACGAATGGAGCGACGAAGCAAGGGAAATAATAAATAGCATTTAGCATGGAGTTGGCTGGTCTGATTGTCTTGTCTTTGTTAGCGACTAGCATGATACCCGGCATACAAGATTGATAGAATTGGGTGATGCGCAGTGATATAATTCAATGTGAAGATACTGTCTAGTTCCACCTCCAACTTATACTATACGTCATTATAGTACCATTATCACTCACAGACCACTACGAGATGAATTTCTAATTCTCGATATCATTCTCCAATCTGCACAATCTGTCAAAACTACACAGATGGTAAATACTACATAGTAGGGTTTATATCCACCCAAACAACTAATCACCACCACCACAATTTTTAATACTCGAACCTGCCAAATTAGCCTCAACAGATCCCTTATATAATCGCCACCTAGTACTTTGCTAGTATAGCACCCAACGTAAAATATAAACAAACGGTGAAGAGGAAATGACTACATAGATACAACGAACAGAACAACTAGATAATACTACTATGTAAGCAACTACCCCGGTAATATTCTTACGGTATTGTATAATACGGTATAGTCACGTAAGGTTCTTAGTAAGTAAGAAAGTAGTGACGTAACAGCCACCCATCTACAACTCACACATAACCACCACACAGAATAAAGGAGTATTTACTAAAGTGACTACTAATAGTAGTAATGTACAGACCTCATAAGTTCTAGGTATATAGTTTGAGAAAATAGAGAATTTTCTACAGACTAGACTACCACCTAAGATTATCTAGCACAATCAAACCTTACCACATGTAGTTTACACACATACAATCAAATCATGATGTGTATAAAGGCGAACATTTACCTGAACCCAGTTGAATTTAAATACTACTAAAATACTAACAATATATTCTGTATTAGATTATATATATATATTTATGAGAGCTGTTCAGGTGTTAGCATACTGATTTTTAGAGAAAAGGATATAGCAAGTACATAAATTACACAGTTACATAGTTACAAACTTACAAACTTACAAGTACTTATTAAGAACCTGCAATGAACTCATTATTATCATCATTATTATTGGAGTCAGAGATGAGCCAGATAATATACAGAGTCCACATTTATTCCAATAATCAAGTCAGCACATAATAAACAAGCCTCAAATATATTGGTGAGTGGAAATGGAGAGAGAGAGAAATACAGTAATTGGTCTAGATCACCTTGTAAGTAAGAAGTGGAGGTAAGTTGTGGAGATAGCCAAAAGCAAAGTGTCAAGTGTCAAGTGTCACCGTGACATTAAACTTCTTCACCCATTTCCCACATCCACATCCACCCATACTATCTACTACCACTGCCTTAAACTTCCCGGTTCGGTTCGATTCGATTCGATCGATCGCCTCGATCTTGATTACTACTACTACTACCTTATTACAATCCAATCCACTATGTACCTTCTCTTTCTTCTCACTACTACTCAGTTCCTTGTTTTTTTTTCAACACTTACTAGTATACTACCTGGTCTAGACCATTAGAGATATCAAGTGGCTTTTCTTCCATGTCTAAGATCAGGAAGAAGAGTCGTATGCATCAGTAGTCACCCACTAACCGATTGATTGATTGACTGATTGATTGTAGATTGACCATACAAGTTATATGCCTATAACTCAAGAAAATTGTGGCTATAGTAAACTACTGCATTCTCATAGATCAATCAATAAACCAAACGAATGAATAATCATCCATTGGATAATCAGTCATGTCTAGACCCCGACAATGATGTGATGAGATGATAATTGATGATATCACCAACTTATCCTTCCCGCACATGACAAGAAGAAGCCCTTCCGTAGCATCAAATCGAACCACAACCACAACCCATTAATATTTGCCAAGAACAAAATCAGCTTGAAACCCAGGATTGATTGATTGATTGTTGATTGATCGATCGATTGGTTGTATGCATCACCGATGGGATCATCTCGTCAAATAGTTTCCATGTACACCACTAAGAACCCATGGTTTCTCCCATATGTAACAACTAAGGATATGATGATAGCGGACCAAGCACACAGACACAAAAGCAATGAGCATCACGTAGAGTAGCACGTAGCACGAACAACAAAACAAAAACAAAAGTGTTGACAGATAGCCGCCCCAGAACCATGCCACCCAAAACCGTCCCATTGCTCATAATCGCATGAAAAAGACAGAAAACCAATCCACACTCGCAACAAATCATAGACCACCAAACAGCGAAAACACAGAATAAATCCCAGAAAACCCCCCAGGGTACTACCCGCGAACAGGCTAATAAAAATATAAAAAAAAAGAAGGTATTTTGATCGACATCGTATCATCGTAGGGGTAACAGAAGCAGCAGCAACAAGGAAAAAGCCACCCATGTCTCCTCTAAGAGCGTTTTCCCACCCGGGTATTCATCCACAGCGTATATGCATAGTCTATTCCCAAATTGCCGCCCTTCTGAGAAACAACAGAAAAATAAAATTCGTACGGAAGAAAATAAAGAGGGGGGTGTGAGAAACAAAGTTAAAGCGAGGGTAAAACCACAAGTTATGGTCGTTGGAGAATTCAGAGTCATATCTGAGGCTGCGCCGGAGCAGCAGCCGCTGCCCATGTCGACACGGGGTAATTGGCATGAGCTGCTGGTGCGGTAGCGCTCACGTAGTACGGATGCCGGTCTGCGCCCGGGTAATAAGGCGCATGCATCGGGTTCGACTCCCGGCGCGGGATGCCAGGATCAAACGCAGACATGCCACGCTGTTCCAGTGGTTGATGCGGACCATCAAGCGGACCCAGGCTGAAGCTTCCTCCCCGTGAATATGTGGCCGGCGTGGCCGGATCGATGGGCGAGGTCGCGTCGGTCGCAACGCTGCGTGAGGATATTGACGAATTGCGATAGGCCGAAGGGCTGTGGTCCGACTGGGATCGGTTGCGATCGCTCAAGGAACTCGGAATGCCCGTGTTGAGTGCAGAAGGGATCGAAGACGACAGCGCATTGTGACCCAGAGCATCGAAGCTCGTTCCATACTGAGTGGGTGTCCGGAATTGAGAGTAGTCGTCTGGCTTCTGCGGGATCTGGGTAGGTGCAGACGGCGCGGGGAGATACGGGTTGGAAGCTGGCTGCGCCGAAATCGACCCTGCCATCGAGTATCCCGGGATGGCCGCAGTCTGCGGAGCATGCGTAGCAGCATACGGCGCGGGGTGCATATAGAATTCGGGATGAGGATTGGGGATCGCATACCCGGGCGGTGCTACCAACTGAGGTCGGTATCCGTAGATCGTATGGGGGTCGTTCGGGTTCTCTAAACCTCCTGATTCCAAGTCATCGATGGGTGCCCGGAAGCTTTGCTTCTGTGTCAGCTCTGCACGAGGCCGAATGTACCGCAGCGAGTCGACCATCGATGGCGGGTTCAACAGCCCGCGCATCACGTCCTCCACGCTGTAATACGAGACCAGGTGGTGTGTCACCCCCGAAACCGTCACACTCATCGTCTTCTTCACGAGTCCTGAATCCTTGAAGCCATACGAGTCCACCAGCGAGCCCACCAACGCTCTCTCCACGTCCGACTGGTGTGGTCGGTCTCCAGGATACTGACCGGGTGTCGAAGACGGCGAATAACCGCCGTTGCTGTCCTGTCGCGGATACGGCTCCCCAGGTCTCGTCGAAGGCACCGGGCGTCGATTGGCCTTCTTCATCGCTCGCTTCTTTTCGCCGGGAGGAAATGGCTTCTCCAGTTCGCGGTAGACGAGAAAGTTGCCCAGGATTCGACTGGGACTCCAGGTCACTCCATCCGTCCATCGCTTGATTCCCGACGAATTCTCCTCGTAGATGAACACACTGCCACTGCGGACCAGGTGACCACGTTCGCGATCGTGGGGCCGACGGGGCACATGGTGCAGCACTCCCGTCAGACAAGCCTCGAAGAGAATCAGCGCATCCTGTGTTGTCGCGACGTATCCCGTAAAGGTGGGCTCCAACACCGTAGCGGTGCCGTTGACCATTGTTTTGCGTTTGTTTGTAGGTTCGAACCTAGTTGAAAGGGGGGCAAAGAGGTAAAATCAATCAAGGTTAACACCACCGTTGATCAAGGTTTCCCAGTAACTCGGCTAGACGGATTGGCCAGGGTGACACTGGCGTTTCGACACCAAGCAGAGGAAGAATAGCAGTGAATAGGATCAGAACAATCCCGCCTGACAGGCTGTCAGAATTTCTTTTCTTTGTTATCGGCCGTTGCAGAAAAAGCTAGGACGATGTCCCGAGCTAAAAAATGAATGGGATGGGGGGAGGGAGGGGGAAAAAGGGAGTGAATCGGGGGACTCCAGAAAAGCAGGGAGGGGGAGGCAAATAACCTTTGGGGGGAAGACGAGGAGTGGGAACCTCTGGTGCGAAGGTGAGAGAATGACAAGTCGAGAGAGCTGACGGTGATGGTTGAACCGTAGAAGAGGGCCGATGGCGCGAGTTTAAAGCGCCCCCCTCCTTCTGAGTTTAAGGGCTACTACCAGACTTGGGCGAGCCGGATCGACAGCGAGCACGGGCCCGTCCTTTTTCCCAAATCCTCGCACAGGGAAAGGGTTGGATCTGGAGAGCAGCGTCTGGCCCTAATGCAGCTGGGTCGACTGGAGCTCCGGTTCCACGGATAGCGATCGGATCGAGGTAGGTTGAGTCTCCAACCAAACCAGCTGCGGGAATTCCCAAGCTTTCTGCTTGCAAGGAGAAACCCGTTTTGACAGGGAGTTTAAATACCCTGGGCGCGGGAGTTTCTCTTCAACCCAAAAGGCTGTTGCTGATGCTGCTGCGCAAGACGATGCGGAGTTTCGGGAATTGTTGGTATGGGCAACAATCCACTGCGCGAGAAGCGATAGTGATGAGGGAAAGAGAGGGAGACCAGCTCAGCTTACGCCGTATGAGCTGTTCGGTGCCTGTTTCGGAGCAGGTATGTAAGCCGATTTATCCACTTTGGAGCTTCACGTAAAGCCACCCGGGCCATGCGAGAAACGAAGTGCGATGAATTTCCAAAGGCAAGTAGAGACCAGGAATGTTTCAAAGTGAATGGGGATGCTTGAAGGGAAGGAGTGTGGTGGACTCGGAAGACAAGAGGGGACAATAGTTGACCTTAAACATCCGTGGAACGAGACGGGGAAAGAGGCAGATAGAAATAAATCAGAAAAGGGAAAATCAGGTATATAATAAATTAGGAAACAAAAAAAAAAGGGAAGGGGAAAAAAAAAAAATCAGAAAAGTGAAGAGGGAAAATTAAAAAAAAAAAAAAAAAGAGGAAAAAAAGAGGAAAAGGGAACGAAAAATAAAAAATTAGGAAAAATAAGATAAGAGCGAAAAAGATAAAAAAAAAAAAAAAAAAAAGGAATGCAATCCCATCCCAATGGAAATTATGGAATAGTTGTATGGGGGAAGAGCAGCAGTGCCAAAAAAATAAAAAATCGAAAAAAATAACGCCAAAAAATCATCCCAATTCCCAGAACATTGGCAGGGTACCCATGTATGGTATTGTAAAAAGCATCGTGTTTTTTTACCCTTTCCTCTCACTCTCACACCTTATCCTTCCAAAAGATAGGGAAGGGAAAGAGTTGTCCGGGGAGAGAAAAAATAGAGATAAAAAAAATCATCGAAAATAACACGAAGAGACAATTAAACATAAGGAAGAATTATCTATCTTTTTCTTTTCCTTTTTTGAAGCAAAAAACCCGACAGGGAAGGTAGGTAAGAAAATAAGGAATAGAAAAGAGGCGGCCCTCATCCCCCTCCCCCTTCCTGGTGATCAGGAAAACCAGGGAAGGGAAGGGAAAATTACCATGGCCAGTCCAACTAGACCAGAGCCGGGCATGGTGCGGGTTGCAGGGAACGCCAAACGGCCAGGCAGACGGAGGGAAGGACATGTTCAGCGAAGAAAAAAAAAACATCCTCCGTCATGAAGAGCGACCGGGCTGCAGGCGGGGCGACCCAGACTGGTAGGCCCGAGCAGTGCCAGAGAGGGAGAGGGAGGAGGCAGAAATTGGGAAGGACGGATGGGGTGTGGGTGCAACTAATGATCCCAAGGAGCAGGACAAGCCCGCCAGAAGCACCGCCGCCGGTGGATCTCTCCGGCCATGAGGCAGAGGCCATCGGCGGGCTCCATCTTTCATTCCTTTTCGCCCAAAAGATGCGCACCACACCACACGCACCCATCTCTCCTGCTTCACACTCTTCTTGGGGGTGGGAGGCAACATCGAACGACAGACGGTAAGAATGGGCTAGTGTGGGTATGGGGCTAAAAAAAAATAAAATAAAAACAAAAAGAGATATAGAAGTGGAAACAAATATAGAAGGTAAAGAACAAAACACGAAGAGGAAAATAAAATACAGAACGAATATCAACAGATCCACTGGGGAATCTAGTCGATGCAAATTGCAGATCCAGTCAAATGGTAGTTTTAGTTAAGCATAAGAAAAGAGTATGACACAAGATAGGCTTGGGGAGGAACTAGGATCGAAGGAGGAACAGGGGGGAAATTGAGATAATCCAAACATCCACCACCAAACCACATTTAGTAGTCATGGATGTCTACAGATCAATCTCGCAGCAAAGAACAACAAATAGGCATAACACTGGACAGTCATGATAGGAGAATGTATGTGTTGGCACAGGGTATGTGTGTGTGGTATTGTGGTATTGATCCAATCCTGGTACATACTTCCCAAGGAGCGACAGACAAGAGAGAGCAACTGACTTACCAGGAGTAGTAACTGAAGAAAGTGTGAATCCACGCTGGCGGGGATGATGAGAAGCAGGTACCCCGTTTCACTTTGCTGGGGTTGGTTTGGTTTTGGGTTGCTGGTAACTACTAAAAGTAGGTCCCAACCTTTAGCCGTGGCAGCGGAGTGACGTTGACTTTATCGGCCTTGTTGCACACACACAATCAACTCAACTTGGACTGCGTCTTCTTATCCCACTGTCTGCTGCTTCTTCTTCTTCTTCTTCTTCTTCTTCTTCTTCTTCTTCTGCTGTTGTTGTTGTCAACGTCGGTTTAACTTGCGGCTCTTTCACTTGCTTTCCCTTCCAGATAGACTCGTAAACTTTGGGAAATGTAAGGATGACCAAGATAAGATCCTCCAAAAGACGCCAATGCAGGGAAAACAGTCAGTAGTGGGGAACAAGTCATGTAACAATCCGAGATTCAAGACGAGAAGAGTAGGGGGGGAAGATTTTAAGATTTAGGTAGAACAAGTGAAAGTCAAAATTGATGAAAGAGGGGTGGGTGGAAGGAGGTTAATGAGGGGACGGGAGAGTGGATCGGGGGGATCGCTAAGGGACCGCCAATTCGAGACGAAATCCAAGATGAGACAGACGCCCCAGGACGGTGTGGTGAATCGCAGGTACCTGAAGGATGGATAAACGGGGCATGGGATTGGAAATTATCGGGTTATTATCGGATGAGGGGGTTTGGGATTGGAGATGGGAATGACGGATAGACTCGGGTAAAGGACACGCGCAGTGCAAGTCAGTCTTGGGGGGTGGTGGGAAAGGGGAGAGAGAAGGGAGAGGGGAGGGATGATCAGATATAGACCATAGATATAGAGAGAAAGGATACGGGCTAATTAAGTATGCGCCAGTGTGAATTTAAGTACGATGTTAGGTAGGTAGGCAGGTAGGTAAAGTAGGTAACTAAGTTAGCTAGCCAAACTAGCTAGAAGGAGTAGTAGAAGGGGGAGGCATGTCAGCCAAAGCCGGGGTAAATCGAACGAGCGTGCGCGAGCCGCGTAGGGGGGAAACGAACAGCAAGCTAGCTATGGACATAACAAAAGCCATCCTGGCTGGTAATCCTTCCTACTACTCTCGAATCCTGGATTTATCACGGTAGATCGTATGGAGTCACTACCCACTAGCTAGTAAAGAAAGCAGTAGTTCACCAATAACCAGACATGTTTCCACGACTATCACCCCCGCCATAAGCCCATGAGAAGGAACGAGAGGGAGAGGAGACCACCATTAACGAGGGATATTAATGCCATCATATATCTACTTAGTGCGGGAGGGATTTTCGGTTGGGAGAGGAAGGATTCAACGAGGGGGGGGGCGAGGCTGTGTCAAGTTAGGCGTGAGCCGCCTGGACCTACTACGTACTTACTATTACCTACACCTCTTTTTGGGAGGGGGAAGTGGGAAAGAAACACAGGAGGCGGGAAATAATTCGACGGGAGGACAGACGCCCCATGAGGGATCAGAGCTACTACTAACTACCTAACTAACCAACTAACTACATCCGAGCGTGTATTCCTGGCGGCTCAATGACTACCGTGCACGGTCGGGATGACCATCCCATGCCATCCCACCGCCTCGATAACTAAAGGAAGGAGGGATGAAGTTTTGTTGTCAAGATATCCACCGGGTCATCATCCTATAGCGGAGAGAGGAGAGGGGAGAGAGGACTCACTCAGGAATGTTGCGAGCGATTGATTGACTAACCGACTAACTGACCGATTGATTGATTGCTTGATTTCTACATGATGGTCGATGGTTGAGGAATCTTATCGGGTCGTCTGCCATTCTCCGCATTCTTTTTCTGTTACTACTAGTAGAGGTCTACATAACAGCCAATTGGCAAAAACGTCATATGGGAAACCCCCAATCATGTTTTGCTATGTTATGTTTCTCATCCCTTCTTTTTGATTCCTCCTGATCATATGAAAAGTAGAACCATGAAATCAATCCCATAGTACACTCCCACAACTCCATTCAACTGAAAAGAACTGAACTGGAACTGATTGAGGGGTTGGCTGCAGGGGTGGGGCAAATGCGGTCACTTCAACCACGGCTCCGCCCCTGACGAAAAGAGAGTAAATTGTAAGTTGATTTGATTTGATGTGCACCGGTCAGTCATGGATCGGGGAGGCCCAGAAATCTAAAAAGAATCCACTTTTTGCCTTTTTCGGGCAGAGTCGATCGACCAGCTCTTGTGCTCAGTATCTAAGTAGTAAGATATGTAACTGGGAGTGTTCTTAAGAATCAAGCAATATTCAACATGGTATGCTACAACCACTACATAGTATAACACATTCGAATATACTGAGAACAGCAAGTAAAAAAAAAAAAAAAGTAAAAAAGAAAAATGTAAGATGAAAATGGTATACGGAGTAGTGGACGGCCCTATCCCCAATCCGTCAATTCAGTAACAATACGGGGTTAGTCAGTTTCTCTTCCTCTTGTTCCTCTCCTCCATGGTCTTGTTTCCCTCTCGCTGCACTATTAAATCATCACCCATTCTCACATCGTCATCGAGCAGCTGCCATTTAACTAAGTAGCTAGTTAACTTACCTAATATTTCCCTAGTGGGCGATCTTTAGTAAGCCCATCCAGCAAACCACCACACTTACTTACATAACTACTACTTACATACACACCCATACATACTTCGTCCCTCTCTCCAATACTACCCTATCTATCGTCATAGCCCATCCAAATCAAACATCAGGTTCCTGAAACCCGTACGACCACCATCATCCCAGTAACATACCTAACTTAGCTCACGGAAGGAGGAAGGGCAAGAAAGTAAAACCAAAAAGACAAAAAAGGACAACTCAATCAAACGGCCGCCTCCTCTTCCCAGGGCTCAGATCTCGGGGGTTGTGAGAGGACGGGTGATTATTGCATGGCGTCAAGGCGGCACCCGTTCGGATTGGTCCCAGAGAGTGAGAAGAGGGTCTGGAGAAGATTTGGGACGCCCCAGCAACTTGCATCCCATCCAATTGCTACACATCGAATCGGGTATGCGCTCGACCCGGCAACTGCTCCATCCCCCATCTTTCTGTCTCTGTCTCTCTCTCTCTCTCTCTCTCTCTCTCTTTGGGCCTCCTCCGGCTGGATTCCGTGACTCTCCCAATCTGGCAAACGCGGTCCGAGCTCTGCGGCCCATATGCGCGCGCCTTTTCACAGTAGCTCCCCTCCCCTCTCTTATCCTCTTCCGACACTTCCCTCGGGCTCTGATCATCTAAGTCTTCGTAGTCATTATATCCAGCCTACACCACAACGCACACTCACAATAAAATCCTTAAAACGGGGTGATACTGATATCATGCTCAAACCAAGCACTTACCGGATGAGGGGAGGGCAGACACAAAGAAAAGGGGAGAATGGAAGAGCCGAGAGAAAGAGAAACATGGCGCACACACATGGATAGTAGTGAGGGAAAATGATCGATGACCTCGGTTGTCATCATCACCGCCCATCATCATACCCGCACTTTAGTCGTCAACGATCCATCCCGGCCGCACCGGTGACCTATTTCCAACCCAATAGAACCCTCTCAACAATAAGACCAAAGACCACTGGTTTCGTCAGCTTCCATAGAACATTCATAACCAGTAGAGGACAGCGCAACCCGTGGTGGCCTGTGACGAGTAGACGGAACCGCATGACGACCAGATGCCCAAGAGGAGGACTGTGCGCCGCGTCAACTTTCCTCTGTACCAGTCTGCCTGCTTCGCTCACATCTCGTCGGCTCCTCCGTCGCTCCCGCTACTGCGGCCGGAGTTCAAGGAGATGGCCGTCTGCTCAGTAACCCTGCTCCACGGTTCCGACTAACCGCTGACGTTCAAGTGCCCAGTTGATCGACTTTCTGGTAGGAGGAGAGAAATAATAGAAATAAAAATAATGATAATCAAATGAAAAATATAATTAAATCAAAATAAAAAGGAAAGAAAATACTTAACGTGCCTGTCAGCAAGGCAGCGTCGATGTCTAGATTCGAGGTCTTCCACTGGACCGGTCGACGGTTCCAGTCAGGCTCCGTCGGGATCCGTGCAGAAAGTCTTTGCTCCAATGTGCCAGCAGGGATCCCCCGGGGATGCTCGATCGGGATGAAAGAAGGCAGAAGCGGAGCTTTCCCTTCCTAAACAAAAGCCACCCCTCCCCCCCCCCCCCCAAAGCCCCAAATAGTCCTGGTCCTCCATGACATATACCGTGCCTATGCCACGCACGCTCGAATACGAAGGGCGTGGAGACTGGGTGCAGGGAAGGGGGTGGGCAAATAATAACGATAATAATAATAATAATAATAATTTTAATCAGAAAAAAAAAAAAAAAAAAAGAAAAAAAAGGAAATCAGAGCGGAACAATAGGGAAGAAAGCGTCCCACACGACGGCGATCATCTGAAGAGCCCTCAGGCCAAAGCAGCAGTAGGGGCCAGACTAGGTCGCTAGGAGAAAACCAATAAAGCCCTGCCCAACTCTAAAATGTTTAGAGTTGAATCGACTGGAATTGTCGGTAACTTTGTCAGGATTCAGGGGGGCACCGTTCCTAGAGCTTATATTGGACCGTCGCCAAAACTTTCGCGGGAGATCCCCAGCAGATCCAAAAGCCATAGGTGACTGATGCTGCTGCTACTGCTGGGGCTGTGAATCTGAGCTATCTTATTGTTGCCCGGCGAGTCCACCCACGGAAGCGCCGACAGACGCGCGAGCACGACTCTTGGGCCTTTTTTCCCGTTAGTAGCATGGTTTTGCGGCTCATCTTGGGTCAACAGCAGGTGCAATTGTGGTAGGAGATCGTCCTTCCAGACCGGGTGGTAAGGGACTGGTCCGATAGTAAGGTCCCGACAAAGTGGGTGAGCAGTAGACGATCGCACCGGTGGGTGCTTGTCGAAACTCAATTCCACCCTGAAGACCGGGGGGAGGGGAATAAAAAAAAGCATCCATCAAGACTAGTCTTACAATAGGCTCTACCACAGTAGAAGATCGCACTATTCCTCGATTACCCGGCACGAATTGGATTTTGATCGTCAGGTAACCCTCGTTGACAGGCCGGTGGTGATGGTGGTGACTTGCTTGCTTGCTGGCTTGCTGACATTTATTCCTCCGGAGGCGGTGGGCCAACAATGACAGACCCAGTGCCAGGAAACTCTAAGCTGGGTTGCTCTCGAGCCTCAGGCACTATGTGTGTTAGTGGATATCGCATGATGGTGGATGATCAATTTGCTTTTTGAGAGATGAGGAACGAGAGTAAAGAGGGATCTTGGAGAAGTGACCTCCGTTTGCATGGTCAATCCATCCCGTAACAGGAGCTACTAGGAAGCTGCGACAGACTTGGCTTCATACAAGCCGTGCCTGCCTGCCTGCCTGCCTGACAGGATTTTGGTTGTGACGAGGAAGCCCTTACTATACCCAGAAACTCAAATGGTTACCGAGAGAGGACCCATACATATAGTATTGCATGCAGCTGCAAGAGCCACCGGGGGAAAGATCAAACTCTTGGGTGCCTGGTGCATACATGGGCCAATGGTCAAGTGAGGATGCACCTCATGTACTACTACTACTACTACTACTACGACACGGTGACTGGTAACAAAAGTCTACTTGATCCAGGTAACTCCGATGAAGGTCCTGTTCAGCTAAGTTGATGATCAGCGACCCAAAGCAGGAGGCAACCCTAGAGAAGAATGAAAGGTTCACTTGCTGCACTCCAGACAGGCTCTCAAGCTATATGCTATGCTATGTTGGCAGTCTAGGATCCTGCGCATTCATCAGCTAACTCTACAGTAGTGTCCAATCCAAGGTGCCCCAGCATGGAACTAGGAGGCATATAGCTCGAATCCATACCTACAGCTTCCAGTTAGTTGCCATCATCCCTTACTGATGGGTAACGAAGCCTCGTATTCCGAACCAGCGCCCCGGGACGGGTTCGGTTAGAGAGAGCGAAGAAAAAGAAAAGGTAGACTGGAGTGAGAGCGGATAGTAGTTGATTAAACCCCATAGAATGACACATCTTTAATATCGAGTTCGTTAGTCACTGGGTATTCAAGCGATCATGTCTTGGAAAGATATTCATAAGTAGGTAATAGTAATAATTGCATCCTAACAGGCAAAGGAGAATGGCATTGATTGCGTGGCAGATGATTCGACATACTAAGCAGGCATGTTTCTCTCTCTCTCTCCTACGTGGACGTACTGCTTCGTATCCAAGGCGAGTGGGAGGAACGAAACCGACCCGACCGGTCTGGGTCCGGTCCCAGGATCCAGTCAGTGTCCGTGCCATTCTTCTGGGCTGGCAGTGCCTACTTTTTTCCCCACCGAATCTGAGTCACTGGACTCCCTAGTTCTCCGTATTCCACAATCCTGAAAGTCCCCACGTTCTTGAGGACTAGTACTAGTATAGTAGATAATGTGGCCCTTGTTGCATGTCCGCTATGTGTGGCTAAATGGAGCGAGAGCGAGACCAAAGAGAGGAGCCAACAGAGGGGATTCGCACAAATAAAAACCGAAGAGACAGCGCGCTAAGTTGATTTGCCCGGCTCCAGATGCATCCAGTAGCGCCACGGACGGTGTACCGTAGACTTGGGCCAGGAAATGAACGCGACCAGAGAGTGTGGTTTGGGTCATGGCTAGCTCAGCTAGTTAGTTAGGTTAGTTAGTTAGTTAGGTCGGTCGGTGGAAGGTCTTGCTCCGGTCCGGGAAGTTGGGTTTTCCCCGTTTAGGTAACGCGGGCAGGCACCATGTGAATAGTGATTGGAAGAAATGGGTTCAAGACAGGCGGGTTGTCGGAGGAGAGAAAAAGGAGGAGATGGGGGGAAATGCTGCTAGATTACTAGTATCTCGTAGGTTGTTGTCTGAGCGGATCGTCCTAGCAGATAATAGTAGTAACTAGTAGATGGTATCAAAAGTGGTACCAAACGGGGCATGACTATCGACCCAGTCAACTACTGTTACCAATGAGTATGTACGATGTACTTAGTAATTATTCCTTCATCATACATATTACAGTTATCAGTTGCTTCAAATCCCCCGAGAGAGATGAGAGAGAGGAGGGAGAGAGAAAGAGAGATTTGGAACTGTAGACTAGCATCCAAAAGGAAAGCGTCAACAGAAACAGTGGACGCGGCAGGTGGCGCTATCCTTGACAGAAGAAGAAATGCCGCACAATGACAGGGTCGTCTGGATCTAACAGACGATCATCGCCGCCCCCTCCCCAAGAATGTCGAACCAAACAGGCCAGAACGGGGGGGCGACGTAAGTAAAAAAGCAGTACACGAGTTCGGTCGCTGTTACCAAACCCCCACCATTAGTATCAACTAGTACTAGCCGGTACTGTATAGTAGATCATTGTAATTAAATGAAGGTGTGGTTCCCGTTCCAAACCACAGACTGGATGGAGTGCAGTAAGTAATGAGAGTACTCCGTAGAGAGAAGACCACACTGGCGCAGTACTAATCTATTTACATGGGGGTTTTCTGGCTGATCCAAGTACCATTTAACGCCATGACGGAAGGGATGTCAGTCAGTGACAAAAAAAGAAAATAAAGTGTTGAAAATGGGGGATAAGTATACAGTAGAAATCATATCTACTGTCGTTCATTATCAAACAAATTCAATAACTATCTAACCTAAACTCAGCCAGTTTCTAAATCTCTTTCATGCGTGTGAAGAAAACATGGAGAGATGTCAGTGGCATTTCCCATCCGGGAATCAGGATTCGGAATCCCATGCAGGGCACAGGATACGGTGCCTTTTTCCCCCCTCTGCACGCTTAACGCAGGTGGCCTATTCGAGTAATGGGAGGGGAGTTCCTGCTATGTGTCCCTCCGTATTGCCCCCTGCACCGGATTATACAGGAAGTAGTCCGTAGTCAGTAGTCAGAAGAGATAGGCCATTCCCGTGTGCCAACATTTCAACAATCCCCCAACGCACTTGGTGCATGAGTGACCGCAATTCCATCTTCATTCATTTCCGCATGCGCCACTACTACGGGGCGTTCCCATTCCCTCCCTCCTACTACTGACGGGTTACTACGTAGTTATACATATGCAAAAGAAAGAAGAGGAAGAAAGGGAACCAAGCGCCCACTTTTGCCCGTCCCTCCCGGGCGGCGGCGGCGGCGGCGACGGCATGTTGGCCACGCACGTTGCGCATTGCCAGAAGCCTGAGGTCTGTCTGAAATGGATAGCCAGCAGCCGAACTGATCTGATGATAGGTTCCCAGATATGTTATCCTGCATAGGCTAGGATGCACTGTGCCACGCCTCGAGCTCGTGTAGAAATACGATTTGGTCAATGGTGGCAATCCCCAAAAAGGGCGCCAATCGGCCGGGGAAAAGGACCGCATTCAAAGGATTCTCATTGGATGAAGGAAAAGGGAGGGAGTGATTTTCCAGTACTACGGGGGGCTACAGAGCCTGAGGATGACTTCAAATCTCCCCAAACAAAAACATGTCAGGTGGCTCAACATCATCATCATGCAGTCGAGTTCTATCGTGACGGGATCGTTTTCCAGAGCGTAGGTAGGTGTTGTCATCAATATATGCCCCATCTTTGCGGGTTAAACTATTTAGGTAGGTAGATACATACTTCGACCTATTGATTGATTCCTTGCGATCCCCTCAACCTGGATACTGGGAACACCTACATATTTCCTCCCCCAGTCTCCTTCTTCCCCTTCTCTCCAGGTGCCTGTACCTACGTCGTACATCAACGAACTACTAGTTGCACACATGGCCTGGTACCCACCCGACTTACTACTTTTACTGCTAGGCCACACTACTCCATCTAGCACGCTGGCTTGGCAATCATCCGAAAATCGGGGGAAGGGCATTCATCGGGTTTACGAGGTTTGGACTTAGCTGCCTTCCACCTCCGGGATAGTGAGTCTGGAGACGCTCCAGCAAGAGTGGGAAATGATAACCAGAGGCCCTTTTCTGCTGGTCTGGCGAATGAGAATGGGGTCCATGATAATCAGTTTCGGAATGATTTCCTCTAGGCTCTAGCAAATCTCCAATTACGG
Source organism: Aspergillus neoniger CBS 115656 (assembly GCF_003184625.1). Lineage (NCBI taxonomy): Eukaryota > Fungi > Ascomycota > Eurotiomycetes > Eurotiales > Aspergillaceae > Aspergillus > Aspergillus neoniger. Next base: position 1,086,038 of record NW_020291132.1, read on the forward strand.
CGATCGGTCGGGCGCTCCCAGGACATGGGACCTAAATCCAACGAGGGATCCACTAATGGCAATAGTTCCGGATAGCGCTTGTCCGCGCTGTTTACTTACGTCTTTCCTACGATCATCCACCCTCCACCCATTAAAACGGGTCACGACCCAAACCATTCGTTTCTGCGTGGATGGTTCGATGCGGAGAAAAACCAGTTCTGTCAGTCACCCTTTGACGATGCTGCACTAATAGACTAGACTAGCTGGGGGCATTTATTCATTCCTGAAGGTCGACAACACTACTACGTAGTAGTTAGCCGCTATCTTTGGCACAGCTTTAGGTAATAAACGCAGGATGGAGATCCCACGGGATACTGTCTACCGGGATACTGACTGGCCGGTACGCTTTGGCAAAGCCATCAACCGCTCACTAGTCTTCCTTAGCTCTTGACCCCTACCAGCCATTCCGATCGGGGGATGCCTTCTTTGGCACAGCGGGACTGGCGCGCGCACACACACACACACACACACACACACACACACACACACACACAATGCAACGCGCTTCGTCATGCGATCGATCCTGTAAGCTGTAGTGGACTGACTCGACCTCATCCACCGGGACATTGATCCCAGCAATAGAATCAGGGATGGGAGGATCAGGACCAGTACACCGTCCGTGCCCCAGAGACGAGGCAACCAAAAGGCGAGGATACAGTAGCATAATAATACATGACACAGTAAGTAGCAGGTACAATAGACCCGAACCCCCACACCATCCCTTGACTGTGCACTGCTCTTTGAGGATCAGCCGGAATAATATCATCAGCATACCTATTAGAGGGATGAGGAATGACTGGTCATAGGGTTGGCGACGTGACCTGTCGTGGTTTTCTTTTTTTGCTATTTTATTTTCTTTTCTCATCACTTTTCTTTCTGGCCGTCTTGCCGTCTTAGTTGGCCCTGCAGGATGAGGGCGACGCTAGACTAGGGCACCTGCTGGTGTCAGAAGTGTGTCCTCTGTTTCACAACCTCAGGGAAAGGGTTAATCAGGAGCTCAGGCTTGCTTGATGCACACCCAGATGAGGATGGTAACACACGCTCAGGCTGTCTTGATTGGAAAAGCCCATTGTCTGTGGGCACCAACCTGGAATGGGGGCTTTTGAGTTACGGCTGATGGATCATGGATGTCGATCAGCCATGGCCATCTTCTTGAGAGTCTCCATCGCCCGCCATTCCTCGCCATCTCCTCCTCCTCCTCCTCATCTCGGGTCCGACCCTGCCATGTTCCCCTAAATAACTCCGTGGTAATTTTAAAACTACGTAGTCATCATCCCATCCATGAATCTACTAGTATCAAACTGGTCTGTTCAGAGCTCGGCAATAATCCAACAATCATGCTATTCCTTGGCATCAATCCATGCAGTGCCCCCCTCGGTAGATGTTAGATTAATTTTAATTTAGCATGTCGACCATTTTTCCAAACCATGTGGCTCATCCTCACAATTGACCGCAAAATGGCTAGGGGTAACCTGGCTTGACCAACTCCGGCGTAGTCTGACTGAGGTTGTCCGGATGTCCAGTGAGAAGTCCTGGTGGCCCATCCGCTTGTCGCTGCTAACCACGAAGCCATGGAAATTAGTGGCTTTCGAGTGAATGCAGTGTTGATCCCCATAGATGGTATCTATCTAGTCAACGATACCCCTACGAATTTAGCGCTATCCTTTAAACACATCACAAATCGTCGAATTAATTTTCCAAAAAAAAAATGTTCCCACCCCCTACTAACGGAGTACTACTACTAGTATGAAGGGACCCCAGCCGCGCGCACATGGAAGAAAGGACCCAGTATTCAGCAGGACTAGTTCTGCTCTTAGTCGCTTGCTCTTTGACCTATTCATGCCGCTTCTCACACCGCAACCAATATCGCCTTCAGCTTCAGTCGTCATTCTATGGTAGCGGTGTTATTGCTTTTGCCCGTCTGCATGCACCCCATTCCGATGAAGGCAGTATCTACTTACGTAGTAGACGGTCGCACAGTCTTTTCGTCCCTAGATGCTTTGAGCAAGCTTCTAGATCTCTTTCTAGGCACCAAGCCACTCCCCCTTGCTTGTCAAAACTTATTTTCTTTTTCTTTCAGCCTTTTTCCCTTCTTCTTTTCTTTCATTCTTTTTTATGTAATTTTAATCTTCCAGTCGACCTTCCATTTCGAATAATTTCCCTCCCTTCATGCTATCAACATGACTTGCTGGTTTCTCCTGCCGGCTCATTCCATGGCAGCCCACACGTTGATTCTTAACTAAAACTGCATTGCTGAACGCCTTGTCAGCCACGCTTTTGGGTCGATGAGTGGAGGAGGAGGAGAACAAAGTGGACCATCACCATCTACTCACACAGTACTTACTCCTTCCAGCGCAAGTGCCAAGTACTTCGATCCAATTCTTTTCTCTCTTTACACCGTGACCACCACTTGATACCGATACTAGTAGTAAGTAATTACATCGCCAGCCTTGTTCATGGATATTACCATTATGTAGTCTTCCCCCTTTCATCCCGCCTTTTCCACTCCCCTCAGACTATGCAACTAGACCAGGTACACCCATCCCTAATAGTCACTAGCCCGGTTATAGTAATCAGTAATATAGCTAGCCACCTGCGAATTCCCCCACAGTCTAGCCAGGGATCCAAATCCCGACCACCACCCAGCCTAGCAGCACCACCACCACCACCATGCCAGAAAAAACGTGGCTCGGGGCCATCGGCGCGTGTCTTAAGATTTTTTATTACTTTTGCGGAAATTTCTGCGACAGCTTCGAGACATCAGGCCTTTCTTCCATCCAATCCGTCAGTCAGTCTCCATCCTATGACGATTTTGGGGAATTTCCTTCCTTCCTAAACCTATCTACCTACCTACGTTAGTAAGAAAGATGATTAGTAGTAGTTGAGTTCGGAGCCAAGTTACCTCGCCTATCCCTCAATTCAGCTCTTCCTCCTCTTTCTCCCTGGGAATTGAGGTCATGCTTGGCGCGCCAACCTCGCTGACGGGTTGCCATTCTTGCTGTGGCCGGTTCGTTAATTGACGGCCGGCCGGTCCG